>NW_022589714.1:44033296-44517207 GCF_004348235.1 Phoca vitulina | reverse complement strand
CACCAGCACGCGGGGGAGTCTGCCACCGCCCACCCCCACGACCCTCCGCCGCCCAGTCTCATCCATGTCTCTCCAGTCCCCAGCGCCAGGCTCATGTGGTCCATTTTAGAGATGAGGAACCCCCTCCTCAGGCCCCGGGCCCTGCCTCCGTCCACGTCAGCTGTGCCGTTGGCCTCCCTGCGCTGCACGCCGGCTCTGGCCCGGACGGCTTGCTCTTCACCTGGCTGACTGCTACCAGCCCTCAGCCAGGGCCCTGCCTTGGTTTCTCTCCTGGACCTGGCGCAGGCTGGCGCCTGAAGTGTGCCCACGGGAGCCATCTGCTCACCATGTCTGACTGTGCTGGGCAGAGCTGGGCTCATTTCTGTGGCTTTACTATTATCTATTGTGCCTTTTTGGGAGACAGAGCAGTCTGGATGTTTTCAGAGACCAACTGCCCGGATTCAAATCCTGACTGGCACTTGCCGGCGGGGTGACCTTGGGCAAAACACTTAACATCGCTCAGCTCTAGTTTCCTCATCAAATTTTCCTTTTTGATTAAAATATTTTTACTGGGAAAACCATGCACTAAAGAGTGCATGAAATGCAAATGCGCAGCTCGTTGAATAACTATATAGTTATTCATAGACTCCTCTAGGGTCAACAACCCAGGAACACTGCCGGTGTCCCTTGGTCCCTCCACGTGGCTGGCCCTTCCTGATCCAAGCTTCCCCACCCTGAGGAAACTACAATTCAGGCTTTAATAATAATTATTCCTTTGCTTTTTTTTAAAGAAAAGTTTTACCACCTGTGTCCACATCCTTATAATGTGATAGCTTACTTTTGCCTGTTTTTGATGTTCTATGAATATAATCGTACTATATGTATTCTTCTGTGTCTGGCTTCTTTCCTTCGACATGCTGTGATACTCATCCCGTGGATCACAGCCCGACGATGCGTGGCTTATCCATTGTCCCTGCACGGATGACTGGGAGGTGTCCCGCTTGGGTCTGCTATAAACAGTGCTGCTGTGAGCATCTTCATTCTTGCATCTGGAACGTGTGTAAGAGCTTCTTTAGAGAATAGACACAGGTATGAGATGCTTAGCCTTAGGGTAGGCGTGCACATGTTCAACTTTAGATGTTACCAAACTCTTCTCTTCAGGGACCACCTCAGTTTATACTCCCATGGTGCTGGATGCAAACTGTCCACTGTTCCTCATCCTTGCCAACACTTGGTACTGAGCCTCCTCATTTTTAAAAAACGGTGAGAGTAGAATCTACTTCACATATGCCGATCAGATAGTGTCATTAGCCTCAAGGGCGTGCAGTAGGGCCTGGCACCTAGTAAGTGCTCAGTAAATACGAGCTGCTATTATAATTTACAATAAGAATAATTGTTACTGTGAGGGGTTTCAACTAGGACATGTGGAGGTATGTGGCATATTTACCTTTCCACTTACAAAAGTGTCTGGTTTCAGAAACTCTTCAGTGTGGCTACACAAAGTCTACCTCTGGAGTGCCACGGGCTCTTGATGGTGAGAAGCTGTAGTACTAAATCCTTGCCTTCGGTGGCTGAGGATGCACGAGGGAGAGATGGACGGACAGACCGAACGGTTCATTCGCTCCCTCTGCCGACAGGTACTCCATCTGTAAGCGCACTGGGCCCATGCGAGGTGCCGGGACACACAGGTAAATATGACACAGCCTCTCTCCTCAGCTACATACATGCAGTGGGTGAAAAGGAACCCTGAGAGCAGCCAACAGCCTGGCAAGTCCCTCCGCAGCTTTGGTTACTGACTCGGCAAAGGCTCTCGCGTGGGTTCTTGTGAGCGCGACCCCAGTCTTCCTACTTTGCAGACAGTTTGTTTTTCCCACAGTCCTTTTGTTCCCCCAGGGTCTAGCTATGTCCCTGAGCTCAATGCCTCCTGAAAAATCACTCCAGAACTTGCTCTCAAACCCAGGCTTTCATAAAAGCCATAAATCCCCCCCTCCCCCCAAGACCAGGTATAACTTCTGTTTCCTTTAATCCATGGACTGCTTTTCAGAGGTTCCCCAGACGGATCCCGTTTGGACCCCGTCTGATTTCCGGGGACGGAGGTGTGCGCGTCTGCGGCTCTGCTACGATCATTACTGAAATGGGAAGGAAGGGGTCTGCGCGGGGTGCTGCATCCCAGCCGGCACGGCTTGGCCACAGTCACCAGCACTATAGCTTTGGGTCTGCCAGGACGCGGGTGGTGCTGTCCCCAGGGCCCCGGTTCTACCCTTTTTCAGACAAGAGAGGCTTGGAGAGGGGAGCAACGTCTGCCTCCTGGGCACTCGGAACTGATCAGCGGTTGAGGCAGATGGGCCACCGCGCTGGAATGAGAACGCCATCTCCAGCCTGGCACCGAGACCAGCATAACGTGCCCGAGGAAGCAGCCGAGGAGGACCTTTCTGGCTGCCGGCCCTGGGGAGACTCAGACAAATGGAAGCAACTGAAGGAGAGGAGGACGAGAGGGCGGCTGTGCTGAAAGACACGTGTCTGCCATCTAGTGCTAAGCGTGACAGGAAGACAAAGGAGACCCTGCGAGCGCGCAGAAGACGTGCAGGAAAGGCATCCAAGGGTAAAGGAGAGGGGCCCGAGCCATGTGAAAAGCACGCCAGGCGCAGGGGAGATTATGGAGCAGAGGATGACAAAGCACACGCTGGGGGGGACCGAAAGGAGAATGTTCTCAGGAGCTAAGATAAATGGCAAGGATGATGCCAAGTACACGAGGGGCAGGTCACTGACGGAAGGGGAGGGGTCTGTAAGGTAAGCAGTAGGGAAATTGATTGACAGGGGTCATAAAGGTAGCTAAAAAATTAAATGAATTCCTCGCTGCGGCGCTCACAAAGGAAGATGAGAGGCAGATGCTGGCAGCAGACAGACACCCCCCAGAGGACAGGGATGAAATGCTGCAGGAAATCAGAAGCGTGCGGAAACAGGTGATCAAGAAATGTGAACGTCCGCCGTGGCTGGGGCTGCTGTCACCCGAGAGCCCGGTGGCTGGGAAGCGGGGAAACTAGCACACGGCTGACACACGTGGGCCTCGCACGCAGGACGGCCTGGCCTCGGGGGCAGGATACACACGTCTACACTGCGCAAGGGATGCCGGGCTGGTTTAGCTCTGGGGGGGTGGGGGGCTCTGCTATTCCAGCAGCGGGCGGGATGTGGGGGTCAGGGTGGTTTCCAGCCCCACAGCAACACAGCTGCCGGTAGCCCCCGCCCCAGGACACACTGTGCGGGCTGCTTCCCACCTTCTGTCCCAACAGCCCAACCCCCCCCCCACCACGCTCCTCAAGTCACAGGCGCCTCCGAGCGATGCTCCCCCTGCCATCCCCTGCCTGACCTCCTCTCCGGATGGGGCAGCACCTGCAGAAAACGGTCTTCCGTGGGGGATGGGGCAAAGTGACTCACCCACATTTCTCTTTCTGTTACCCACACGTGCTAAAAACCAATTCCATCTACACTTCTTGAAATTACCAAAAGCCCTTGGTAACACTCAGTATCTAAAGGTCCCGGCTCTGACTAAATGAAGGTCCCTGACGTCACTTGACAAACAAGCAGTGACAGGCTGAGGAAACCCTGCTTCTCCCTCTACGACCCTCACCTGTGAGAAAGAAGCACCCTGACCCCAATATTCTCATTGACGGTGGGGTTCTGGCTTCCATGGGACAAGGGATGGGGCTTGTCCTGGGCCCCCCGCTGTTTTCGTTTCCTGACTGTGCCTCCTTTCCCTGGCTGTCTGGGCCATCCGACCTCTCCTCCGGGGCTGCTTTCCCCCAGGACTCCTGCTCGAGCAACCTTAGTCACCCCTCTTCCCCTAGTGCAACCTTGTCTCTCACACCTCTGAACATCACCACACTGACGTATACACATTCCCACTGTTCTCTAAGATAGGTGATACTTTGTCCAAAATGATGCCCCAGAAACTAGCATGCTGCAGAAAAGAATGCTCTCTTTGAGAGTTTGCTATATTCCGGATTCCCAGGGAGACTCAGCACTTCTGGGTCTTCTCATGTGCTCTGAGAAAGGCAGTTTGTGGGTCTTGCCTTATGATCCCGTTCATTATTTACTTTATGCTTTAGGACGTTCCCCAGTTGGCAACACCACATTCAGGATTTCTTCCCCGAACAGTAAGTGACTCAGTAAGGGCAGCTGAGCAAGTTGCTCATAAGCCAAATGCAACAGATCACTGATTAATTAGTGGCCTACTAGTCAACCCATTCAAACGGGCTGGTCAATGGGGTTAGAGCTCCCTGCCCAGACAGTTCAGGAAACTCATCCAGAAAGAGACAATCTTACACTCCAACTTCAGGATTCTGTAATGGGAAATTGTTCTTCATGTGGTCATTGAGGTGATAGGGTTGGGGCTAAACTCTGGGAGACCCTCATCAGACTCACCCCAGTGCTCCTTGGCCTTCTCTGACCTAGAATTCCTTCTGCTGAAATACCTAACTGCAGAATCCCATGGAGGAATTAAAGACAGAACTGCTTGGGTTTTTTTGGATGTACTACATAAGAAATAAGTGACTGAAAATGAAAAATATTCAATTTACCTTGATTTAGTATTATGTAAAGATAGTTTTCCAATTTGGTACATAATAAACACATAAAAATCGGAATTTATCGGCAAAATTTTAAAAATATGCTGAGTAATGTATGGAATTGTTGAATCACTACATTGTACCCCTAAAACTAATATAACACTTTATGTTAACTATACTGGAATTAAAATTTTTAAAAAAGAAAAAAATGTTTAAAAATATGATGATATTTGGTTTGGGGCTCAAATATATATTAAAATACAGATTCAAATTTACTTTTGTTACCTCATCAAAAAAAAAAAATGCTTTTTATGACCTGATGTTTAGAGTTCTTTAATTTTGTGCCTTAAAAAAAATCTCAATTTGTTTACTTTTTATAATTTTCAGGTTTGTGAAATGAAGAGGTAAGAGAGAAAGTTTCAGGCTTCTGTTTATCAGCTCTTCTCTGCAAGAAACACATTGTAGGCATGTATCATTTTTGTTCTAAATGAATAAAAAGGCAAAATGAATATAAATTATCACAATATTTTCACTTTTTAAAATGTGTTTTGAAGTACCAGAAACACCTTGACGTGTTCTGGAGAATTCTGATTTGACAAACACAATGCATGAATCGGGCCAGCTATATAATGTGCAGGGCTCAGCACAAAATGAAAATGTAGAGCCTCTCATTCAAAAAGCAGGAAAAAAGCTTTTTCTTTCCTCCCACAGTTTCTCTCCTGACCTGACACAGGGTTTTCCTTTGTTACTTCATGTTGTAATCCCTCGGTCAGGGGAACTCCTAAGGCTAGGGCAGACCCTCACAGGCGCCCGGGGCCCTATCCTGCGACTCGGGTGAGATTCATACCAGACCCGGACCCTCCCTGCAAACATGCTGGGCCCCCACAGGGAGTGGAGGGTGGCAGTGGTCAAGGGGAGGCTAGAAGGGGGAGGCTGGGCAGGTCCAGGCACCAGCGGTCAGGGGGTGGGTGGCTCAGAACCTGTCCTGGGAAGGCCAGAGGGGGCAGAGATGGGCCTGTGTGGGAGCTGAGGCTCCCAGCCCCTGGTGAATGCTCCATTGTCCCATGCGGCTGCCCTTATAAAAACAAATTCATAGGTAAAATTATGAAGAATTCAAGATGGTGCTGGTGAGCATTAAACCCCAAGCACAGAGCCCCCTTCTGGGTGTGGAGCCCCACGCAACTGCCCTGGTCACACGCCCAGGAAGCCAGTCCCAGACAGATCTGAGAAAGAGCAGCTTAAGGTGAAACTGCAGAGCGGTCACTATTCTGATGCCTTTCATTTCCCTCTTGAGTTTCAGCCTCACTCTTCCTTATGATTCCCGTCTCTAACCAGCAGTCCTTCAGAGGTTCACACTAAACACACACGACTGCATAAAAAGCAAGGGCGTGATAAGCAGATGAAGTCAACAGCGTGGCCATACGCGATACCGCTGTCCTGCCATTAGTGCTCACTCAACACCCGCTCAAAGAACAGGAAAGGTAAGTAGTTAACTTACAGTTGATCGACACTAGTCTCACCTTAGGTGGTGTGCGTGAATGCCCAGGTGCCTCCGTAAGCCCACTGGGAATCCATGCTGTGCAGGGGAGGGCAGTCCAGGTATGTCTAGCTCAGTCCTGGTTTACACTTGCTGTCCCGGTATAATTATTAATAGTGCCCTCCCTCACACTCAGGTGTTCTGGTTTCTCTATTCACCAAGGGCACTGTTTTTTCTTCTTTATTTATTTTTAATATTTTAAAAAGATTTTATTTGAGAGAGAGAGAGCGTGCATGAGAGTAAGTAGGGAGAGGGGAAGAGGGAGAGGGAGAGAGAGAATCTTAAGCAGGCTTCACGCCCAGTGTGGAGTCTGACTCGGGGCTTGATCCCACGACCCTAAGACCATGACCTGAGCCAAAATCAAGAATCGATGCTTAACTGACTGAGCCACCCAGACGCCTCCTGTCCTCTGTTTTCTGATCCAGAGGAACCCCAGTGCATTTCTCTGGGGCCATTTACATTCCAGAGAAAATAGCATGGCAATGTTCAAGGCTCAGGCCCTCACCTGACTGCTGCCCCGACTGTGGGTGCTCAAAATGGGGCAAAACAACCAGCCCACTCTTCCCTCATGAAATCCCAAAGTGAAGGAACAGTACAAAGGGCATGGTCCCCTGGAATGATCCAGGCCTGGATGCCAGGGGAGGAACAGGCCCATTCATAAGCATTTCTGTGCAGCCTGGCATAGGACAGGATAGACAGAAAACCAGCAACCATCTGGGGCCGAGCTTCCTTAAACACCATGTTCAGAGGGCCAAGCGACCTCTGAAATAGCTGTCGTCTGGGAGGGTGGAAGACTCTGAGGACAGGGCATGTGCCCTCTCAAGGTCTCTGTGGTCACCGATTCCACAGGGAGGCTGGTGGGGGGAAGCAAAGCCCTAGGAGTTGGCTTTCATTTCCTAGTGAAGACACATCTAGAAATGATAATGATATCTCTACTGTGCAAGAGCAGGACTTTCTTCTGTACCAGCTGTCTGAACAACAGGCCATTAGCGGGGAGAACAAACAGTTCCACTTAGCTCGGGATGTAGCATTTACCTGTCCATCATGAAACAGCACAGTGTTGCTCACGAACGGAGACCCTTACCTCATTTGCTGTGTTGTGTGTTCCCACGATTCGGATGAAGGAGGCGGGCTGTCTTTCAAAAGTTACAGACTGCCAGGACCTGTGAGAGGAAGCACAACCATGTGCCTGGTTAGACGGTACAGTTAACCGGGCCAACAGTGCAGGCGGGAGGAGCTAGATGCTGAGGGTTCCTGTCCTCCATCCTCAGGAGGCCTGTGCCGTAGGATGGATGGGGGAATGGAACGGGCTCCACCTCATGTGTGTCTGAGGGAGGCGGTCAGTAGCTAGGATCCCCATTCAGAGCGCTACCTTCTGCGAAGGCAACTGGGATTCTTACAAAGCTCCCCATAAACAGGCACAAAGTACAGTCCAAGTTCACACTGTGACAAGAGTGTGGCCAAAGAGAAAAGTGAACAAGGTCAGTGGGGGTTCACCGAATACATTTCCTCATCTGTGAGACGGGCCTACCTCAGGGGGCTGTTGGCTGAGTGGGCGTGCATCTGAGAGGCGTGGGGGGTTCTGGGACGAGAGTTTTGAACCAGGGCAGGAATGTGGACTGGGTGGGGCAGGGCAAGGGGAGGGAGAAGTGGGGGTCACCCATTGCCATGTGAACCCCAGGCTCTTCTGTCTGAACCCTGCCCCAGGCAGGGGATGGCACCTGGGGAAGAAGAGGTGGTTTTTTCACAGGCCTCCTCCGCCTCCCCTTTCCTGCTTCCAAATGCATCCCCCCGCCCCCCAGGGCTTATTCTCAGGACCAGCCAGACTCTGGGTGGGCTCAAAAGCCAGCTCATTTAAAGCCCAGCCAAGCAGGCCCTAAACAGCCCCGGAGAGGAGGAGCTCTGCTCTTGGTTTAACGCTCACAGCTCATCAGAATGCGCTGGAGGAGAGCACGGCACCCACGACTGTGAACTCCAATAATATTTTCTGTAATAAATGTGAGGAGTTCACAGTTGTTGCCGTCCCTCCTCCGCTCACACAGTGGAAATGCCAACTGCTAGGAAGCTGTTTCCTGTAATTGTCTAATTACCAAGTAATGCTACCAAAGAAAATGTATATGTTTGTGGTTTGTTTTTCCCCCTTTGGTTTCAGGTGTTCCAGCTTCTCACTGTGAGCCTCCCACTGAGATTGATTCACTGCTGCCTGGACACCCAGGCCCCTTAAGGTCATTAAAAAGTCATTACCATCCTGTGTGCAAAGTCTGTGCCTCTGAAAGCAGTTTTCTGGAAATAGCATAAGAAAAATCACTCTCTTTGTAAAAATGCTATCATTCATACATGAAGGTGATGCCATCTGACTATCCCTAGAGCCTGCACTCTTGGCCCATTTTCTCGGTCTGTTTTGCTCCCAAACCCACACAGCTCCCTTGGGGCGTCTGTGGGGTGGGATGCAGCCTGTGGGCTGGGGCAGGCCTATAAGGGAGGCCCTGTGGGGCTTTCGGCCCTGGGCCTCGGCTCCCACAGGCCTACCCGTCACTTCTGAGCCAAGCTGTGTGGCTGACAGACGGGCGTCCTTCCTCCGGCAGGTCAAGTGAGGGGTCCATGCAGCATGGGGCAGCCGACGCCCATCCCCTCTCCTAAGGGAAGCTACGGCACACACCAAGGCTGGGCCACCGCCTGCGTCTCAGACCAGCCCCCTAGGAAAGGGAGACAGGGCCAGGACAAGTGACAGCAGCCAATGACGACTATCATGTTCAAGTCAGCTTCACAAAAAGGACTGGGGTGCAGAGGGGCTGGGCCGTGGTGGAGGTGAAGATTGTGTTCTTAGATTTCTGGCTGCATGCCTCTCCAGAAAATCTTCAAGTGCTTCTGGATGTGGAGGTGAAACTTGGCACTTGTAAGCCCATGATCCTCAACAACATGCTCGTGGCTCCGAGGGTGCAGGCAGATCCAAATTATGCCTCCTGAGGTCCAACCCCTGCTCCCCCCACAACACGGCGGGGACCCCAAGGCAGTGAAGGAAGGGAGGGCTGGCCGGGAGTGGCCTCGGGCAGAGCCAGGCTCCCGCTGCGGGCTCGGGCGCCTCCGCCCCTCGCCTGTGCCTGGGGAAGCGGGGCTGGCTGGTCAGCAGCCTGAGCAGGGAGGGAGCATTTGTGGAGTAATAAGATCAGAAGGCCTCAATTTAATACCAATCCTCCATTACACTGCATTAATATCTAATCACATTAGAGTTCATTTTCACTAACACAGCCTGAGAGTTGAAAGATGATTTCATTTTCAGCAAAACTGGATACCAACCCTAAAACAAAATATCAGTAGGAAGGGACGTTGGTTAGGATGAGGTAATGGGCATCTCTCTCCCTCCTCAAATATCAGATCCCATTTGCCCTCAACTGCTTCCAAGCAACTTTAAATGCTGCTCGACGGGGAAGTGATAAGGGGGCACGGGAAGTCCACGTCGGGGCCACATACGCAATCACTGTGCAACTCGAGGACCTCACGGTGCCAGGGAACTACCACCATCATTCGGTCCCCGAGAGGCTCCACTGCCATTTTTATTGAGCTTTCCTGACAGCTGTATAAAATGTCCCTCCTCGCCAAGTACCCTGGGTCCCTTCCTTAGTAGGCAACATGCTCAGGAAGATGACGGAGCCGCAGGGGCGCGGCACCCCCCTGGCGCATGGCCAAAACTGGGTGATGGGAGGGAGTATCTACACAGGAGCAACGGGTGTGGACAATATGTGTGGCCTCTGCTTTGAGCACTTGGGACAAAACAGAAAGCCCCACCCTGGACTGAAGTCCCAAGGCTGGCGCCGGAGGCTGGGCTCCCCTCTCCTGAGCTCCAGTCTCCTGTCCAATGCTGGTCACCGAAGAGCAGCTCGAGGAAGGTCCCAAGTACAGGAGACTGTAAATACGTATCTACACACAGATGTGTTCAGAGAGACGTATCTATAGGCATGTTTGCCAAAATGTTGATCAAGACTTTAGCTTTGGATGAAAGAATTTCCAGACCTATCTCCTAGACTTTTGTATTTTTCTGTACTGTCTGAATTTGGTAGGATCTATATGTAAGTATTTTTTTTTTAAAAAGTACCTATCTTGCCTACTGCTCAAGGCTTTAATACAGATCATGAACAAGAGGTGGTTTGGCACATTGGTTGACACCACAGGCTCTGGGTTAGAATCTCCGTTTTGCCCTTTTCCCAGCTCTGTGACCTTAGGCAAGCTGCTTAACCTCTCTGGGCTTCAGTCTCTTCATCTGTAAAATGAAGATAATAAAAATATCTAACTTTTTTTGGTGACAATTAGATACATGAACAAATATAAAACATCTAGAACAAAGTGCTAACTACTAAAGTACTAAAAAAAAAAAAATAGATGGTATTGTTATTACTATTACAAGTACCATTCAGCCAAATGAATCTGGATAAGATACAGTGCTTCCCAGGCCTCATCTGTGAGGCAAGTTTGCTAGTATATGATTTACTGACTACAGCATGGGTTCCCAGGGGCGCCCAAGGCACTCCCATCAGCACCCATTTCTTGGAGGCAGACAAGGCAGCTGGGCTTTGGAAGAATTAAGCAAGCATTTATTCAATATACTCCTGAGCCTGGCACCCGAGTGTTATGGGGGATCCGTGTAAGATGTAGTGCTTGCCCTTCTGAGGCTCATAGTCTCTCTGAGGAGATCAGCTATCCTTCCATGAACTAAGTAGAGAACAGTGTCAACAGTACCTTGGTCCCAACTCACAAACTGGTAGTGTTCCAAAGCTTCCCTTATAACTGGTTGTTTGAAGCTTGGAAGCAATTTTTCTGGAGAAAAAAGTTATAAATTTTGATTGGGTTGCCACCCATAAAATTCAATTTAACCCATAACGAGGCTGAAATACTATATATATATATATATATATATATATATATATATATATATACATATATGAAGTAAAAAGAAAAAAAGAAAGAAAGAAAATGACGTTGTTGCCATAGTAGTAATTAAACAAGCCAGGAAAACAAGAGCTTACTTATGAACAGTCTCTCTAAAGCTGCTGCTTGAGGAATGAGGATTAAGTACTGTCATGCACATAAAATCAGGGGGGTGTGGCTGGAATAGGGTAGGTGGTCTGTTAAGGAGTGGAAAAGGTGGGCCAGAGCTGTCCTAACAGCGTCTTCCATTTGCAGACCACCATGGGGCTTACAAAGTGCTTCCCAATCACAATCCATCACGCTGGGTCCCCAGCAATCTGTTAGGCAGCTAGGCAGCTCGCTGGAGTCCCATTTCTGAGGTGAGACATTGAGGCAGAAAGAGAAGTCACCTGTCCACTTTCCAGCGCTGCCCGGTGTCAAGATTTCACGACTGTTGGCACTCTTTCCACCCAAGGGCACAGTGAGGAACTTTCTCATGGAGAGGCCGGGGCACCGACTCCTCCCCGTCGCATGGGTCCCAGGGTTTTAAAGCCCCTCACTTATGTGCTGGTGTCACGACGCCGGACGGGAGATCACACACGTGAGTGGATCACAAGCTGACCCCTGGCACACACTGAGTCCCTGCAGCCCCAGGTCCCTGTGTGCCAGGGGGTCGAAGGGGTTGTGGGGATTCAATGAGAAAATCGTGCTTGGCATGTGGTAAAAGCGCACGTTGGCTACTGTTCTATCTTTACAGTCACACATATGGAAGAGTGAAGAAGAGAAGAGACTCAGCAGGTGCTCCCTCTTTCCACACAGCATGGAGAGATGGAAAACACATAAGGTTGTACTAAAAAGCAAATTAGAGGACGACATGTACGATGTGGAGCCACACACAGCCACACACGTTACTCATGAAAACACGCATGCTCGCAAAATATTTTTAAATATTCTGGAAGGAGATGTGCTGAATTCATGATAGTGGTTGTCTCTGAGGAGAGGGTGAGGAATGAGTTTGCTGATGGAGAACAAAGGAGGCTTCAACATTAACTGGAATGTTTTATTTCTTTGATTAAAATAAAAAAGACGAAGTGTACGTGAAAAATATTAACTACAGTCAATTCTGGGGATGAGTAGTGAGTGAATGTTGGAATACTTCTTATTCTTTCCTGCATTTTAAACAAGTTTGAAATAAATTAAAAAAGAGGGAGAGGAAAGGCATTCAAACGGTGTCTGTGTTTATGTGAGAAAGCCCTCGCCAGGGGTGTAATTACCCAGACCGCCGATGTGAAACTTCGGGGGCTAGGTGGAGTCAGCCCCTCGATGGGCATGTGGACTTGCCAGGCGGCGCCGCTGGCTGCAGACAAGTGGGTCTTTGTGGGAAGTGCGCAGAGGATGGGGGGGGGGGGGCTGCGGCTGGGGGAGGGGTGCAGCCTCCATCCAGGAGCGCGGGGCTTATGCGAGTGGCTCTGGTGACAAGAGCCACCAGACAAAGGAAGGCGGCGGGGCTCGGCTGAGACTGGCTTTCCATCCTCAGCCTCGTCCTGCCTCCTCTAGGGAGCCTGTAAATCCGGTACCCATGGTACCTGATCTCTTTGGTTCTGGAAAACTATGCGACCCCGCTGCCTACGCTATAAAGACGATGCCAGTGTCAGAATTTCTCCCGAGCAGCCCTGGTGAACACTGGGGAGATGGCCAAGGCCAGACTGGCACTTAAACGGGGCAGACCGAACACATGCGGTAATCTTTGCACCCTCCACTAAAAGGGCAGTAAGGAAATCTAATATATGCTTCATACCAAATATGTGTGTGCTAATACACACACACACACACACACACACACACCCCAAACAGATTCACACCACGAGACCCTAGAAAGGCTCATGTCTTTCAGTCACCAGTCACCTTTGAAGGTGGGGGTGTACAGGGGGCTGAACTATGAGGACTGGTTGAAAGCAGGTGAAAAGAGCAGACAGACCCCCCCCCACCCCGCCCCATATCCCCTTTCTTTCTTCCTGAACAGCAGGAATGAGCCCTCTCCCATCTCGGCAAGAGACAGGGATTTCAGTCTGGGGTCCCTGAACAGAGAGTGTCTACTCTGGGGGCACCAGGCACAGCAGAGGGTGGGAACCTGCTGGGGCTGAGAGCAAGGAATTACACAGAAGTGACTGTCTCAGATGGTGAGACTTCCCATCCCCTACCCTCCCTTGGCTTTTAGACCACTGTGATCCAGGCTTAACCCCCACGCAGAAGACTGGAGGATCCCTCTGAAGACTCTGACCAGCCCAAGAGGAAAGACCTAGAGATACTGATCCACCTTCTTTCTCTCTGTCCCTCCAGTCTGGTTTCCATAAATATTTATCCAGTGCTTACTATGGAGCAGGCCCTATTTTAGACTCTGCCCTCAAGAAGCTTACATTGTAGTGGGAGAGAGAGAGACAAAAAATATAATATAGGACTAAGTAGAAAAATACAGCAGTGTAAGTAGATTGAGACAGGCACACTGCTTTTAGATGCCATATTTAAGGAGGTTCTCTCTGGTAAGTGACAACTGAGCTAAGACCTACACCAATGGAGGAAATGGCCATGTGGATCTGGAAGAACGTTCCAGGAGGAGAAACAGAAGGCAGCTAGTGTGCTGGATCTGAATGAGCAGGCAGGGGTCTCCCAATTAAATGCTCAAATCCCAGTCTGATAACCTTGAAGGAAGTCCACAAACCCACCCTCCTACACAAGCTTCCAACCAGCTTTCTCAGTGCCTAACGTTTGAAGGTAAACAGCCAGTCAAGGGTCACCAAGGACCCTAACATGAAAAATAGAGACCAAAAGCAACTAGAAAAGAAAAATAATTCAGAGGATAGAGTTATAATTCAGTAGACAGAATAAAACCTCAGGAAAAAAAACTCTTATACTACTGTCAGAATGATGAAAGAAATATTACACCCTTGAGATAAGAATAAAATATGAAAAAGGGATATTCAAAACAAGAATTGCTCTTGTCAATTAAAACTATGAACTGAAATCAATAATTCAACACAATAGAAGCTTAAGTTGAGGAAATTTTGTAGAACATCAAACAAGATGGCAGATAGAAAAAAGAAGAAAAAGGATAAGAAAATGAGAGGACCCAACTAAGGAGTCCACACTATCCAATTAGTAGATGTCCCAGGAAAAAAGAGCAGAGAAGATATGAGCTATAAAACTGTCAAAGTAACAAGACACTTTCTCATATATGAAGGACATAAGTTCCTAAGTTACAGAGGCCACTGAGTGGCCACTATGGTAAATTAGAAAACAAAACATATTATTGAGAAACTTTGGAAGATCTAAATGTTTCAGGATGGGGCAAAAGCAAGTCAACATAAAGGTGAGGGAACCGAAATTGCTTGAGATTTTTCAAGAGTGACACCGGGAGTTAGGAGATAATAGAGCCCTTCCTTCTAAATGTTGAGGGAAAAGTTAGTCCCAGCTAGAGGACTATTCCCAACCCAGTCAATATTTGGATAGAATAAAGAAACTTAAATGTACCTTCAGTGCATTCACTAGAAACTTCCAGAAAATGTGTTCCACCAATAACAAAGGATTAAACTACCACAAAGAAAGTTTCTGGACCCAGAAAAGAGAGGATCTGCCTAGAACGGATGTGAGGGGAACTCCCAGGAGGGTGGGCAGGGAGAGTGGGGAATGGGAGCCGAGCGAGGTCTAGGGCAACCAGCCCTGCTGTGGAGGGAAGGCAGGGCGCCAAGGGGAAAAGCAAACGGATTTACCAGAGGTATTAGACCAGCCTGAGGGTATTTCTGTGGGTCTGACAGAAATAAGTGATACGTGCCTAGAAAATTAATGAATGACATACATGGAAAAGTAAGTAATGTTTAACTCCAGGAAAAACAAATGATACTAAAAGGAATGGTGATCTTAGCAAACTACGTGGCTTAGCTCTGAACAATAGTTACATAGTCATGCTAATGCTAACAATAAATGATAAAAACTGTGACTGAACTGGAGGAGGGGAAGAGAAGTATACTCACTAGAGGGGGAAGGGTCATCAAGCTAAATCCTTTTCTTTCAAAGTAGGGAGATGATAATTTCCCTAACAGGATTAAAAAGATGGCAGAAAAGCATATCGTTTAGAAACACGAAGACAATGACCAAAAGAACGGTCTATAAGGCAGGAACGTGTTTGCCTTAAAACCTAAAAGTCTGATCACGTGTTATGTTAGGCAAGTGGGGGGACACATGCGCTTTCGCACACGGCTGGGGCAAGTATAAACTGACTTAGCCAACTAGCAACATTTTAAGTGTATACACCCCGAGCCTAGACCTAGCACTTCTTCTCATACCACGGGAGCTGTGACACGCTGTGACAGATAAGGACTGCAGTGCAGGACCCTTTGCAGAGCAAGAGAATGCAGACAACCTAAATGCTCCTCAAATGAGGGACTGGGTAAGAAAATTATGGTCATCTCTATCCCTGTGATGAAGGACTATGCAGCTGGAGAGAGCTAGGGAAAGGGAGAGCGGGAGCGAGAAGTTCTAGGGATCTCCAAGGTATACAGAAATCTGTATTAAGAAAATGGGGAGAATCCACATATTCCTTTATGTATAAACTAGTCTCTGGAGGAAGAGGTGGTGGGTGAGAGACATTTCACTGTCTTTAGTTTTTAATTTTTAAACCATATTAAAGGTATTTCCTCTGAACGTTCTAACTTTTCCAAATATTAAAAAAATTGTTAAAGAGAAGGAAGGAAAGGCTGCCTCTGGGGAGTGGGCCGTGGGGGAGGGAAGGGAGAAGCAGGGGACTCCTGCTTTTTGTTAATGAGCCTTGTGCTTCTACTTGGCTTTTAAAACAATGTCCACATATAACTTTGATAACCATTTAAAAATTCAGAAGGTGAAAAATAAAAGCAGAGCCAGAGAAGGAGACAGGCCTATGGTGACGAGTAATGGAAAGGATATGTGCGGGGAGCAGATTTATTTACAGCCTTTGGGAGCAGGGCTGGGAGGCAAACAGGAGCCTTCGGAAAAGATTCTCGCAGAGGAAGGGAACATGAAAGGCTGTCCCCTATCCCCCGAGCTCCTGCGGGGACAGCGGCGCCCTCTGGAGCTGTGTGGCACTGAGACGCGACAGGTATCGGAGGCCTTGAGTGAGCCTCCAGACTCCCCTGAAGATCCCTCTGGCAGTTCTTTATGCGTGCGCCCCTCACACGGATCCCCCAGCTGCCCGCCGTCCCTCGGAGCGCGCTGTTCTGTCTGCCCCGCAGCTGCGACAGGCCAAGGACCCGAGCGCCATCTTTTTCATCGTATCTAAAACTGCGCTCGGGACCATCGCCCACAGCACTGGGTGAGGCGGGAATCCCGAGTTGTAATAGGCCCTAAGCGGGGCCCTGCGTGTCTTTCCCCAGCGGCTCCCAACCTGGCACATGCTGGGCCCACCTCCCTGGCCCCAGAGGCAGAGTGACCCCGCATCCTACGCAGCAGAGAGGCAGGGGCAGCCCAGACCCTGATTAACCCTTTCCAAAGAGCTCCCTGGTCCCCAGACCTCTGACCCCGGTCTGAACGAAAGCCTCAGTGCCGTGCAGGTCGGATCTGGCAACCTGGGAGGAAGTTCTTTTGTCTTGCACAACGCTTAACTGGATTTTATAGCTGCCCCAACTTCCAGGGAATTCTGGGCTTGCTCCATTTACCCTGTCTGTCTCTCCATTCAACAACTATTTACAGAGAGCCCTCTACATGCCAGGCTGAGGAAAAACACTGCCAAGTTAGTGGAACCTGACTGCAGGTCCCACTGAGGTGGCAGGAAAACAGATTGCAAGGAGCCCCGGGGAGTGGTGACCATTTAGTCACACGCTGATCAGCCAAATGCTTCCTGAGATCAAAGGTCACCCAGGGGAGGCTCAGAAGACATATTTTTGCTGGTTTACTGAGTATTTTTAAAAATTTGAGTTAGATCCCACTTAAAAATTAGGAGATTTCACATAAAAATACAAACAGGTTTGTACAAATAGGTTTCTCTTGAAAACCTGAAGATCTGGCATCCTTGGGTCCTTTTCTGCAAAGACAACACTGTCTACAGCTGAGGTGAATGAGACAGACCCAGGCCATCGATCTTCTGGTGGTCTCCATCTCCCTGGAGCCTGCCCTGGTCTGCTTTGCTCGCTCACATCACCCACCTGGCCCGCCCAAGGAGGTGGCCAGGTTTCTATCCCAGCCTTAGAGAGAGTTCAGACAGTGCTAAATGGAACAAATGAACTCTTGTGCAGGAATCATACCACCTCGAAATTCTATGGGAACCTAGCACCAGCAAAGATATACAAATCACGTTTCATTAAGAACAACAACAAAAATCTGGGGCACCTGCCTGGCTCCATCGGTGGAGCTTGCAACTCTTGATCTTGGGGTTGTGAGTTCAAGCCCCAGCTTCGGTGTGGAGATTACTCAGAAATAACATCTTTTAAAAAAAAATCGATTTTCTTACACAGTTCTCTTCTTTGCCTTGAGACTGGTACAACAGGTTTGTGGAAGGACAGAACAGCTGACACAGTCTTCAGTGGCTGCTGCTTGCCCTCCCCTTGGCTACGGTTTGTAGAAGGTTATTCTGGGGAGCTTCTAAACATTCCCACTCCCAGGCCACGCCCCAGGCCAGTTAAACTCAGAATCTCTGGGGGTGGGCCCTGCATGAGTCCTGTTTAAACTCCACAGGGGATTTCAGTGTACAGCAGGGGTGGAGCCCTTACCCTGGCTGGGGATGGTGGGGTGGGGAGCAGCCTGCTGGGACAGACGTGTGTCATCTACTGTCCTAATTACAGTCCAGATCAGCAGTCCCCTAGGTTCCTCCTGCCTCCGAGATTTCTGGACCTACATGGGCATTTTATGCTTTCTGGCTGCTCTGGTGAATGCCCTTGTATTTGCTGCTCTAACATGAGCCGGTTTTGGTGTTACCTTCCCTGCTCATAGCATAATTTTCCCTTTTAGAGGAGTTTCCTCTCAAAGAAAAGGTCAGGACCCTCCCGCCAGCTCCTTGTAAGAGCTGAACTGAAAGCTTCTAACCCTGTGGCAGCCACAGGAAAGTTCGTTCCTGGGGACATTCGTAGAGTGTTCAAACGAGCATGTGTGGGAGCAGAGGGGAGAGGGGCTGTTTTAATACTCTGCATCTCACCCAGCTCCCCAACCCCAAGTCCCCGACTCCCACTCTGGTGCCATCCACTCCCTGCCACTGAGCGCTCCTTGATTCCCCTAAGGGGATGCCGTAATTGATGATTAGCATTCCAAAGCTTGGCTTACATCCTGCTAGCCCGTCATATTTAATTACATTTTAACTATATTCGTCTTCGATAATAGCACGAACATAATTTAGATAATTATCTCTCTCTCTTATTCTCTGACTCTGTCTGTCTCACTTAGAGCTCCTTGCAACAAAAATCGCTTTCTCGGCTCAAACACATAAACAGACTCTGGGGCCAAGTGCTTTTCTCTCTTGCAGCAGCTGTGCTAGAAACGCAATGAATTTGAGTATCATGCAGAAAAAAAAAAGAAAATTCATGTTTCTTCCTGCCTCTGTATTCATGTTTGTACACAACTGGTGGTGGGAGTTGGTGTGTGTGTGTGTGTGTGCGCACGCGCACGGTTGCATCTGGGCAAGAGCTTTTGTGTGGTATAGCAACAGGGGAGGCCTGGTCAATCAAATTAGTGTCTAAAAGCACCCTCTTGGTCTGGCATTTCTTTCTTCCAAGGTTTAATGGTTTCCCTCACAAATTTAAATTCAGTTGTAACAGTTCTAAATGTCTGGGAAGTCTTTTGAAGAGATGTGTTCTTTCTAATAGGGTTTCTGTCACACTTGGATCTTAAAATTAATGACCTTTACCCTTGCCTATTATCTGCCTCCTCCGAGAGCCCATCACGTATGGGAGGGAAACGTGGGGCTCTTCCAAGGGAAAGTGTGTCTCAAGCCTACTGCTACAGCGTCTGGAGTCCCGATGGACCCTCCCAAACACCAACTGGGTCACTTGCCATCCGAGCTCCTGCCCCAATAACTCCCCTCCCCACTGAGAGCACAACATATTCTTCAGAGGCTTTGTTAGTTTTTCTGGTGAAGCCAGACACAGCTGAGCATTTTAGGTAGGAGGATTTTATGTTACCAAGTTCACACCACTAAGATTTTTGAACACAAGGGAATAAGAAATGGGTTTCGAAATACCTACTATCCAAGATAATCCTGCTCAAAGTTTAGAGATCCAGAGCCTACAAGAACTTCAGCAAACCAATTCACAAGACACAGCGTGGAGATGGGAAGTCCTTACTCCCAAACACTCCAGGTTCTGTCCATTTCCTTGGAATTCTCAAAGGCTCCAATCAATATAAGATTTTGTACAAAAAATTCACCTTGCTTGATATCAAAGGATTAGCCATTAGCTTAAGGTCAGTTAATTCATCTTCTTCAGACAAATTCATTATTCGTATGGTTCTAGGTCCATATCAGAGACAAAAACCCTTTTTTTCCCTTTGAAGAATAAATACCACCGAGTAGTCCCCGCACTGGTGAGGGACAGACAGGAAGAGGTTGAACAGAGGAGTGTTCCTGTAGTTAACAGATATAGGGACTCTTGCTGCCACCTGTCTGGGAGACCAAAATTCCTAACTAAAAATTACTCTGGAAATAAAGACTCAGACCAGACTTCAGGAGCCAGGCAGAGCAGTCTAGACTAACCCTTTGCTATCAGTGTGTTGAGTCCACCAACTGACCCTTCTGATGTGACTGGGCCCACTACTGGTCCACGTGCAGAAGGGATATCAGCAACATGCTGATTCTGGCAACCGAGCAGTAATTCTTGGCCCACCAGAGAAATCAGAAACATCAACGTGGTGACTCGGAGAGGCTGTGGGGTCCTGTCCTAGGTGATGTTACAGAGGAGACCAGGAGTGGCCCTCCCTCGGAGGTGGGGCGGGTGGAAGGGCTCTCCACCTATGGCCTAGGTTCCGGGCCCTTCACCTCTCTAAGTTAGGGCAGCTGGGGAGAATGATCTGCCTGGGGCTGAGCTTTCATGTGCTGTGAAGTTCCTGTCCAGAAGAGACTGGACTACTTTAGGCCAGGCCTGTGGTGGGTGTGAGGGGACACACTTCTCCCTCAGGGCCCTGCCCTGGCTCCAAATACTCCGACTTGCTCCATATTGTTCGGTAGGGCTGGTCCTACTTTTGACTGCTTGGTGCCCAGCTCAGGTGCTGGGGAATTCTGCTGAAATTTGCCTGGAATATAACAACCACCTGGGCCTAGGCCTCCCCTGGATGGATGGAAGGGTGGGCAGCCTGGCCACACTTTCTGCCAGCAGGTAGCTCTAGAGGCTGGTGGGGGCGAGGACACATTCAGTTTGCTCTTCCCCAGAGGATTCCCTGTCCCCGGCAAGTCCAATGCTCCACAGAATTATTGATTTAATGACACGAGTGGCTCCTTTCAGCCTGTAAGGAGAGTAGGCCTGCTCTGAAAAGGCTGTTGCCTCTGGGGAGAGCGCCGCTCCTCCTTCGCTCTGCGTGACTGTCCAATGCGTCGCCTCCGTCTCTCCCCAGAAGCACACTCCCTCGGAGATGCGCGCTGGAAATGTGAGGACCACGCCTGGGCAGGAGCCAATTTTCAAATGTTAAGAATTTGGCAATTTCATTTCCTAGTGTCTTAAATACTGAAAGGATTTAGAACACAATGAGGACTAAATGGCCCTGAATTTCAGGTTTTTAAAAACGGCTGCTTTTATGGAAATTCACGCCAAATGCCTGTGCAGAACAAAACCCCTGACCCTACCTCAGAAACCCACTGCAATACACACACCTAAGCAAGCCAGTGGCCCTCCAGAAGGGCTGCCAGACATTCTCTGAATCAAATCTGACCGATTTCATAACTAAAAATTACACTAAGCTCCTGCGGGTATTCCAGATCTGATGACATGCCAAATACATTCAGCACCTAACACCGGGGAGATATTCAGTGAAAACTTAAAAATAGACTCTCCCTCTCTAACCATTAAGGGCCTGATATTTGCAGCTGAACAGGTAAGAAATTGGGGGCACTGGGGAGAGCTTTAAAAATTTCCAGAGTACAAAAAAATGTTTCTCTATGATGAAAACAATCGCTCTTTGCACGGAGCCGCCCAAGATTAGCCTCGAGCCACTGAACACACTGGAATCTCTGATAGTTCTACAATAAAAAGGTGACAAGTGTTTCTGGCAGGCCCCATAAAGGCCCCTTCTCGAATTTGCATAAATTGCAGCATTCAACACAATTAAAGCTGATGTAAGGCGGTATGGTGCACGTAACAGTCTTTCTTCTGGGACATTTTCTGTTAATAAAAAAGTGGAACTTAAAAAAAATAATTTCTCTCTCTTTTCAAACACTTTCTTGATAAAAAGTCACCACCCCGCCCCACTCAACTTGTCAATGGATTTCTGGGTGCGTGCTCTGTTGCAGGCGGGCCCTTGGCTCTAAGTCACGAAGGTGTCCCAGGGCTCATGCCCGCATGCCGGCCAGCAAGACCCCCCCTCGGTGACCCTGCTCTGCTCATCTCAGTGCCTGCAGCCAGGCTGCCAGTGGGTGGCTCCCTGTGAGCTCACCAAGCATGGTGGCCAATGCAACGGGGCAGGAGACAACCAGGGCATGTGTTAAGCACGTAAATTAGGTTAAATACTTGAGATAATTTATGACACAAAAATCAGACGCCAAGATGGGAAGGGGGATTTAGCTGGGCAAGGAGGGTGCTGGGAGGTCTGGCAGGCCAGGAGGTCTGGTCAGATCATTTTAATTAGCCCGAGGAGCCAAGTCAGAATCAAAATGATAAGAGCGAAACGCATGGGAGGCATCTCGCTTTCTGTGATGAATCCGGATTCCCCTCAGGCCAGCAGCCTCAGAGATTCCCTCCCTGTATTTTGTAAACCTAGGTTTTGTGTGTACACAGGTGTGTGTGCGTGTGTGTGCCCAGGCCCAAGATGTGAAGCAGTGCATTTCCTAACACCTGCTTTGAATTTTATTCATGCCCCAAGGCTAAGACATCAAACAATGACTTCTTTACTCCTTCATAGTAAACAAGCAGCCAGGAGACACGCACAAAAATATGGCTTCCTTTCAGGTTGTGTTTCAATCTACCCATAGTTATTCGCTGTGCTAGTCCCCTGCCCTGAGGGTTTTGCAGAGTTGAAGGAAGATGCCAAGAAGTCAGACTGCATTCAACAAGGTTAAAAGTTATCCTTGGCATATGGAAATCTCTTGCAATAAAATACTGTAAGACTGCTGCTAAAGCTAAATCAGCTTATTTTTCTGTATTATTTTGTGGGGAGGAAGGTTGCTGGATGAAGGGGATGGGTGAGAAAACTGACCAGTAACTCTTTCTGATTCCATTGTCAGCCTTTAAAATCAGATAGATCAGCTATTAATCTCAGAAAGCCAGCAGTGAATGTGTGCAATAAATTTGTCATCATTTTAGGAATAAGCCCTCGGTCATGAGGGCTTACTGTCTGGCAATTCACCTTTTCCATGATATTTTCTATCAGTTGTATTTTGGAGCAGCTTAGAAAGAATATTATTTGTGTTCCTGGAGATCGGAACATAAAACACCCTCGGAGTGACGGAGATGTACAGGCAGGCTTCGTGTCTGCCCCTGGGCTCGCTAAGCAAACAGTTTCCCTATGCTCGAGTGAAAGCCACTGGGGGACAGGAATCACTCTTCCGGGTCCAGGACAGCACTCATCTCCTCAACAGCCGCTAAGGAAGGCCGTTAGCACGAGATGACGTTGTGCGTGCCCATTGGCTTTCTGTCAACGACTGTCAACTAGAGCTGTTGGTGATCACAGCTGGAAAGTTGTTTAGTCAATATTTTTGAAAAGTTCAACCAAGTGTGTGAAAGCACAAAGTAGATTTTCCTAAAGTTGCGAGATGATTTATTCCTCTCCCTGCTCCGTGACGGCTCTGCCCCCATCAGGATCACACTGGTGTTCCGCTGGGCAGTCCTGAAGGGCTGTGGGCTGGGAGGTGCAGAAATGGATGAAATTTCAGCTGTTCTGTCATTCAGCTGTTTTTTTCCATCAAGTCAGCGGAACTCTAGACCTGGGACTCGGTACCGAGGAGCCTTCACACTGGAGATGAACACGACAACAACAGAACCCTACCACCACCAACCCTAACACCAGCCCTGGCCTAAAAACTGCCGCAGGGAGAAGGCCCCTCAACATCAGTTTTAAAGCTCTGGGGAGGATATCAGTATTTTTGCCCTTCACTCCTTATGAAGGACCGTTGCTTTGTTCTATGACTAAAGGTGGCAAGTGTCCTTTTGGAGCCATCTCTCCTGGATATGACAACACATCATGAAAGGGAACCACACGAAATTAAGAATGCAGCTCTGACACCATGCAGTTTGTTGACTCAGAGCACGTGACTGGACAAGGGCTGTACCTTGGGGATATCCATCTTTGTTTTTATGATTTTCATTTTCTTCATTTTTTTAAAAATTTTTTTTATTGTTATGTTAATCCCCATACATTACATCATTAGTTTTAGATGTAGTGTCCCATGATTCATCGTTTGTGCATAACACCCAGTGCTCCATGCAGAACGTGCCCTCCTCAATACCCATCACCAGGCTAGCCCATCCTCCCACCCCCCTCCCCTCTAGAACCCTCAGTTTGTTTTTCAGAGTCCATTGTCTCTCATGGTTCTTCATTTTCTTCATTTTTATAACCTTCATGGGAACGATCATGATTCCCAACTTTGGGTCCAAATACCCTGTTAGCAAGTAGATGTGGGGCCAGCCGTCTGGTACAGGCTCTGCAGAACTCTTCCGAGAGTTCTCGTCTCGGCCTTCTTTTTATGGCAACTGAGTCTAGTTAGATGCACTACAATGCATTCCACAGAAATGCAGCATTCGGGAAACACGGGCTCCCTCTGAAAATCTTCGATGTTGGCACTCCCAAATCTGGGTCCCTGTATGTACAGTAGCTGGTTCATGTCCCATCTTCCTCAACTTCTCCCCCCAGTACAGGGGTGCTTAGCAGCTGGTGACAACGTCTGAAGAATTTGCCACGGCAGTGAAGTTCTCACTGGTTCCCATGACAGAACCAATATACAACGACCTGTATGATAGCTGTCACTAACACCTTCAGCCAGTATAGAACACGGCAACCACCTTCTGGAGAGAACACAGACATGCCCTAGTGCAGGGCTTCCCACAGGGAGGGAGGAGGTGTGGTCCATGACAGAATCTGATGCACATTCTGACGCACTGTTCCAGGGGGTCTCAGATTCATCAGCAGCCCCTGGAGGGTGTGTTAGACACAGACTGCCGGCTTCCAGCCCTAGAGTCTGGGGTGGGGCCTGAGAATTTGCATTTCTAATGGGTTCCCAGGTGATGCTGATGGACTGGGGCCCTCACCCTCACTTTCAGATCCACTGTTCTATTTTGCAACAAAGAGGACAAGCCTATGTTACATTAGGTAGAAGGCAGCAAGCTGGAAAAAGCATAGACAGTTTTAGAATAAGAGGACCAGGAAGACCTAAGAGGACAATTTTAGTGGTAGTGAGGATGGGGGACTGATGGGAGGGGATGCTGTGGGCAGGAAGGTTTCAAATCCAGCTTTCCAAAGTATTCCATAGGTATCCTGGTCGGGTGAAGAGGTTTGCTGGCCAAGGATCACTACTCGGGGACAGGAACTGTGTTGGAGCAGGAAGCCCACCAGCCAGAAGTCACAATATTCAGGTTTTGGCCCAGGTTCTGCCACTCACTAGCTTGATGGCCGTGGGTAATCACTTGATCTCTGGAGTCTTTGCTGTCACACCTAGAAAATGCCTATCCTGCGGGCAGTGCTGGGAGAGCACTCTGTAAACTGTTACTATCAATGTCAGGAATCCCTCTTCCACCAGACTCCCTGTGTCCCTGCTGCAGGACCCACCGACTCTCCCTTCCCTGCAGCCCCTCCCAGGGCCCAGCTCCATCCTACCCCAAGCCAGGAAAGGATACAGGAAGTTACTCAGCAGTAAGGTGAGCCCTGCTCTGGATCCTCTTCTCAAGGACTTGGGTCCTAGGAACTGGCTCTCACCTCATTCCCTGTCATTCAACAAGCCTGTCACACCCTGGTGCCAGCAATTATTCTGTACTCAAGTCCATGTCTACCCCCAGGGTCAGCAAACTTTTACTCTAAAGGGCCAGACAGTAAATATTTTAGGCCACAGAGCTCCCTGTCACATATTTTTCTTTCTTTCTTTTTTTTAAAGCAACCCTTTAAGGATGTAGAAACCATTTGGTTCAGAGGCTGTATAAAAACAGGCTATGGACCAAATATGGCCCTGACCCTGACCCTGCTGAATTCCCTTCATTCCCTGAAGTCCTAAGGTCCTGCTGTAACCCTTCCAGCCCAACAGTCTACTTCTGAACCCCAACATCCAAAGCTGCGACCCCCTCCCAAAGTGCTTCTAGGCTGTGCTGTTTCTAGAACAACCCCCTGGACGTGCCAGACTTCCCCTAGGGTTGCTTATCTCGACTTTTACCCCTTCCTGCTGTAGAGATGTTCCCAATTTTTCTCTTCCAACCCAGGAGGAGGTTGAACCCATGACCAGGTTCTGACTTTCCTGATCTGGAATGTCTACCACCAGCTGCCTAGGTTTTAACCCGTAGGCTGAGTGTGTGTGGCACAGACAGAAGCTCACAAGGAGAGCCATATGAAGCCGTGACCGGGCCACCTCACAAAAGAAACACTGGTTGTCTTAATTTTCTTTATTCTCCAATCCCAATGATCAACAGATTGTATATTTCTTGGGCACAAAAATTGAATGACTAGTTATATATGATATTTAATTCCTATACATATGAAATTTAATTTCTAGCGATGCATGATATTTTATCTGATAGGGGAGAAACAATCCATTTATGGAGTGTGCGACTTTCTAGATAGGCCACTCTCTCTCGTACGGTTTTTTGTGAGTGCCCACCCAGATGTGCACCAGGCTCGTTAATACTGACAGCTACTGATGACTAACTCTTTGTGGAGGGTTTAGTAAGTAGAAGCAACATGCATTCCAGTGCTGCTCAGTCTGTTCCTTCGGAAGGAGCATGAGGACATTACTTTATCACATTCTCTTCTTTAAATAGTCTCTCCTTACTGAATTAGCCACCTAAGTCCAGCTTCTCAACTTTCATCTTTCTGATTAATTCTCTGACTTGAAGAAATGGCTCCAATTTTGTCCTTCTATCTAGGAAAGTGTCATGCACCCCACACGCGACCTGACTGTGGAACAACACAGCTGACAAGTTTTGCTATTCACGAAGAATGAGTAAGGCCAGGTGGTCGTGAAATGGGTGTGTGTTCTTACAGTAAAATGAACTCAGCAGTTACTAGAAGATGAAAAAGCAGATAATGTCGGCCGTTTTTGCCATACAAGCCACCAATGAACATTTGTTTCACCTTTCCACAGACATGGTGACCTAAAATACACACGCAAATAATTTCAAACACCGAGGAAGCCATTCAGCCACCCCTGTCATCTCACAGGGGGGACAATCAGACCCTCTTTGGAAATTTATCTTTAATATGGTAGATCGTTAGTATTTAATATGGTAGTATGGTATAACAGATTCGTGATTCATGACTTGACATGGCTGTCTGTGGTTAAAATACTCAAATAAATAATGTGGACGTGAATTTGTTAAACATCAAGATAAAGGAAAAGCGGTCCACTTCCTAGGCTGCAGTGTTTGCCTGGCTGGGCTGCTGAAGGCGGAGGTGGGGTGAGTGAGCATGAGCCCAGAGTGGGTCGTGGGTGGTACGTGTGGTGAGGACATATCCTAGCGTGAGCACGCCCCGTCAGGGCAGGCCTCACCGTCCTCGGCGCTGTGGTTCTGGGTTACTGACCTTTACCAGCCCCACTGAAGAGCAAGCTGTGTTCTCACGGTGCCAAGCTGAGCAGAGAGATCCTTTGAATGCGAGTTTACTCTTGGCTTTCTTTGAATAAGCTTCTTTGGCAGTGAGAAAAGCTTCTTACCTCCCCAAAGTAGCTTGTACTTGAAATATACTGCTTCTAAGAAAGGGGTGTAACCCTATCAGCGTTTTCACGGATTTGAAGCTATCCTTTCTGCATGGTTTCACAATATACACTTGTACTGGTCAACAAGGGATCTTTTACTCAACTCCCATAAAGTTTTACAACGTATGATTCATTTCAGAAATGAGACCTGATAATGCAGATTTATCACAATGAGAAGCCTGCCTTTAAAATGTGATTTAATGATGCCTATACTTATTCACTGACATCTTTATAAAACTGTTACTGTGGAAATATATTTGTCTTTTCGAAAATAAGTCTTCCTTTTACAAGGATCGTGCAATACGAGAGTGAGCCATACATTAAAAATGCAGCAGCAAGAGGAGCAGTGGTCTAATTATGCGGAGGCAACAGCGCACTGAGCGCTGCCTTCTTCCGACTCTGGCTGCACCAGCAGGCACGGCGAACATCTCCTCCCTTCCAGCAACCTCCACTCACGCGAGTCCCTAGCTCAGGGCTCCTACTGTAACTAGAGGGCAGAGAGAGGCTCTCCAAGGTCACCCAGATGCAATAATGCTGTAAATAAACAAGCTACTGATTATGATTTAATGCTGCTTTTCTTCCTACCTTAACTTGGTTTATGAGCAGATCTTGATGATTTAACCTTTCAGCCAATTAGAACAGAAGGTTTGATTGACAGCAAATGAATAAATAACATTTTAGTGCAGCAGATAGAATCATCCTCCCCTATTAATCAGTCCCTCTGCCTGTGTGCAGGTAACACGGTATTTATCACGCCACGCTGTTACAGTCCCTTGGGGTGTCATTTCATGGCCTACCAGTAAAAACTTCACATTTATAGCAACTGCCCCTCTATTACTGTCGATAACATCTAATTGATATGTCAAACCTCCAAGGAATGCCGTAAATTGAAACACTGCCTCCCCCAAAGAAAATAAACTGGCAAACAGGTAAATCAGCACCTGCCTTCTTATAATCACCCAGACGCTTCCCGTCCAAAAGCCTCCCTCCCGGAACCCACTGCCACCCTCTTCACTTCAGGCTCAGACATCCAACACCCCACTGCACAGACACATGGGCCAAGAGCCCACCACCAGATTCCTGCCCGCAGGATGTCAGGGAACCCTGAGCACAGCCCACAACAAGCCACTGCATTTAAATCATTTTGCCAGTGGAAGCCCAGCTAGACTGTGGGCGCCACAAGCATTATGTGGTGTGCAATCTGGAAGAGAGCAGTAACAGCCCAATAACGATACTGCAGATTTCTCCTGCTGACCAGGCACTCCTGTCAGAGATGTGATCTCATCTACCTACAGCATGGGGAGGGGCTGGAATATTTGTTCATTGTTCAGAAGAAGAAATGAAACCCAGAGAAGGTAAGAGACTGGTCTAAGGGCTTATCATGAATTGGATACATTTGATACCGAAATATAAGATTTATCTTAGGGCGCCTGGGTGGCTCAGTCAGTTAAGTGTCTGCCTTTGGCTTAGGTCATGATCCCAGGGTCCTGAGATCGAGTCTCATGCTGGGCTCCCTGCTCTGCAAAGAGTCTGCTTCTCCCTCTGCCCCTCCTCCCAGTCGTTCTCTCAATCTCTCTCTTTCAAATAAATAAATAAAATCTAAAAAAAGATTCATCTTAAAAAACAGGGCTTGTAGCCACTCAAATATAGCACTTAAAGGTATTAATAAAAGTGCTTAAAGATCACACTGATGAAGAGAAAAAGGACTAACTTCGCACTGATAATTCAATCATTTTATTTACTTAACAAAAGAACCCTGATTTTAATAATGGACAAAATGAGATTCAGAATATAATCCCATGGAGGCACCATGAACTGAAAAGGTTCTAGCTGAATAATATATAAAACTCATCTCTGTGTCTCAAAAATAGGAACACCCACATATATCAAAAGTAAATTATCAATCAGAGAAAGACAATTATCATATGATCTCACTTATATGTGGAATTTAAGAAACAAAACAGAGGATCACAGGGAAGAGAGGAAAAAATAAAACAAGATGAAATCAGAAAGGGAGACAAACCATAAGAGACTCTTAAGCATAGGAAACAAACTACGGGTTGCTGGAGGGGAGGGGGGTAGGGGATGGGAAAACAGGGTGATGGACATTAAGGAGGGCACATGATGGAATGAGCACTGGGTGTTATAGAAGACTGATGAATCACTGATCTCTACCTCTGAAATCAATAATACATTATATGTTAATTAATTGAGTTTAAATGAAAAAACAAAAGTAAATTAGACATCCATATAAAATATTGACTTATAACTAGATGTGTGATACACATGTAAACCGGGGTGTGGCCACATGTGTTGTTTCTGGCATCCCATTCTAGCTCCTCACACTGCTTTCTTTACTGATTCTGCACCTTTAAAAAAAATTTTTTTTAATAGATCTGATATGTGAGGCAAACCAGCAGAAATGAAATTATGATCCTGAGTTTGGGGGAGGATTTGTAGATTATCACAATAAATAATTTAAAAAGAATTCCATTAAAAAGAATTCTAACAGCTGATCCCACTGAACTACAGTGCCCAATAGCCAGTCGTCTAAACACGGGAAGCTATCCCTGCACAGGAATTCGGAATTTAGATATTCATTTATCTTCCTACCCAGTTCCTCACCTACCCGCAAGTCTGCCCTGACCCTGTCACGCTGCTCCTGCCCGATCTTGCCATTTTAGCCAAACCTTTTATTTATTTTTTATTTTTTTAAAGATTTTATTTATTTGACAGAGAGAGACACAGCGAGAGAGGGAACACAAGCAGGGGGAGTGGGAGAGGGAGAAGCAGGCTTCCCGCGGAGCAGGGAGCCTGACGTGGGGCTCGATCCCAGGACCCTGGGATCATGACCTGAGCTGAAGGCAGACGCTTAACGACTGAGCCACCCAGGCGCCCCCAAACCTTTTATTTTATTTCCTTTGTTTTTGTTCTGTTCCTTTCCTTTTTTTTTTTTTTTTAATTGACTAATCCCCCTCCCCCACCATCTTCCCCAAACGTTCCCAATTTCTCATCTTGCTTTGGAATCCCTGTCTTGGTCTTACTTCTTCCTATGGTCTTTCAGAATGGCTGGGAGTTCTTTATAACTCTGAAGTATGGATAATTCAGTAGTAAGATTTATTTGAGTCTTATGGCCTGCACAACCTCTTTTTCTATGTTGTCATTCCTCTTCTTGGATTTATCTGTCTGCCTGGCTCAGTTGGCAAACCCCTGGCCTTCTGAGCAATATTCCTAATGTTGGACATGGTCTTGAGCATACTTCTGGATGACGGCCATCTCATAATGATGAGAAAGAAAAGGATTGTCAAAATCCAGTGTCACTGCTTGGGGGAAGATGATCCTTGGGGCAAAACCAATGTTGGATGAAAAATACTTAAAAACCTTGCACAAAGGCTTTTAGAGATTACCAGCCAAAGTACACACAATGTACAAAGAGCAGAAATGGAGAGGCTCTGTCTACTGGAAGGGCTGAACATGGGTAAAGAAGTGCCATGAAAGAAAGGTAAAAATGTAACAAAAAATGCTTGGGTAAGAGCAAGATCTGCAGGAGAGAGAATGATCCATTACTGAGCCAAACACTAGTATGTAACTAATCCAAGTAGAGAGCTTTCTTCCCATTTCTAATTTTCATGATTTATATGTTTAATCAGAATTATCCAAATATTACCCATTACAAACTCACAGCCTAACATGGGGCTTGTTTCAGAGTATGTATGTCAGGTAGCACTCACATTGCTTACGAGACTTGGCCATTCAGAATGGAAGTGTAATTTCAAGGTAATAATGAAGTGTAATGCAACAATTTCATAATCTAATTTGGGTAAACCCATAAATGTGGCTCAGAAAGTCACGTGTAGTTGAAGGTAAGTAACTTCAGATGGAATTCTTGCTGGTAGATGGTGAATGCATGTCTCAAGGAGTTCTCTATAAGATGGGGACATTGAGTTACCATGGACGGGAAGAAATGAAAGAGTATGCTTTCCTTGTGGGTGCTCCCCAGGGCAGCCTTTGCATTTGTCTCTACAAGCTTCATCAGAAGTCCACTTACCCACCTCTGTGCCTCTGGAGCCTCAAAGCTCCATCCATTCCTTCATTGCCCATAACACCACGGACAAATAGAACAGGAACAAATTGGTTAAGGAAACTGCCACCTCTTACCCAATGATGTGTCCTAGAGGCTCTGAGAGCCACTTGAATCAAGTCACTAGCAGTCAAATTCGGAGGTCATGGGAAGAGGCAGGATGCTCAGGGTACATGAGGAAGCTAGTCCAGCAAAACTGGTGAAGGTCAAGGACCTCCCTAGTTGGTAAGATCTAGGAGAAGAGAGACACTCTCTGGCTCTGAAGTTGCTAATGTCCTCCTGGGAACCCATTCCTTTAGTAACTCAAAAATATTTATATGTGCCAGGCATTATATGGGTATTAGGAATGTAGATATGAACAATGAAAGCAGACATGATCCCTACTTTCCTGGAACTTAAAGCCTATTGCAATGACAGAAATTAATAAGCGAATTACAAATAACAAAATTATAAATCGTGACAGGTGTTATCAAGGAGAAGAACACAGTACTATGAGAGAGACTAACAGAGGAGGCCAACTCCATTTTGGCTGGAAATGGTCATTTAACCAGCTTATCTCAATGGTCATTTGCACAGCCAGGCAAAGAGCAGAGATTAGGGATTACCTATGAAAATACAAAGAAGTGTCAGAAGCAACCTTGGACCTCAAGGAGCTTATGACCTAGTTGAAGAGATCTCGTGATGTCTTACTTTTGAATAGAGTTTTATCACTTAGCGATTACCTCCATGTACGCGGATTCATTTGAGGCAGGTATGACACACACATCAAAAGAGACTAACAAGACTTGTGCTCAATGAGCGAGCACAGTCCCTTGGCTAGGATGGAACATAAGGCTCCAGGCCAGAGGCAGACTGGCTTCTTACTTCCCAGGCATCCTGAATTCTAGGGCACACCAGCCTGCCTTGCCCCAAGGTACTTACCTATTCCTGTCCCTGCCTGTTCCCTAACCTGCCCTAACTTGTCCTCGGTGGGTCTCTCTGCTCCACCCACAGGAATGTTAGTTAGGCTCGTTCAGGTTCCTAGAAATAGGTCACCTCAGGTTTTAGAGTGGGGATGGGAGTGTGACACCCTCTCTTTTGGAAAACCGATAAGACACCGATCCCTACATAGGCAGTTGGATTGCATAATTCAAAGTGTAGTGACTTAGGGAAGCCACTGTCTCCCAGGTGAACGAGGCCATCACAATGGGGGAAGGTGAGTGTTTGTCCTCCTACAGACACAGGACACAGAAAGTCAAAATGGAAGCTACCCTCCAAGAAGATGACAGGCATCCTAGAGACCCAACACCTGCCCTCCTGCAACCACGAGAAGTTTTGTGAGGAGAAAATGGACGGTGCCTGCAACTCCAGAGTCATCTCTTGGACTGTGTGCCTAGAGAAATCCCAGACACTGGTCACCTGTCTGTCAGAACCAGTGGACTTGTATAGCCATTGGACACATACCTGTGTGTATGGAGTGGGTATGGGTGTGGTTGTGGGTGTGCATGGCCATGGGGGTGTGCTTGGGGGCATGGCATGGACTTGAGGTGGGGTTGCCGGGACCCCAGCGGCCTGAACTCTTCACTTGGCTCTGAAGGCCTTTAACCTGCTGGTCCCTTTGCCCTGGTGTCCTGGGCAAGCGCTCTCCGGGGCTCTCCAGGCTCCTCATCCACCCCAGCAGCACTCTGGCCATTAGAACTGGACTCCCTGCCCTCCTTTAATGCCTTCCAAGGTGTGTGGCCTGAGATTAAAAGCCACAGTCCCACAGGCCCCTTGGCTGGGCCCCAACAGAACAGCCCCTTTTCATATTAGGTTGCACTTTTGTGGAGGAGGAAGGGGCTGGGCTGGGGACAGCTGTCAGTCATGAGCCCTTAAATAAAGCAGCCATGAAAAACAAACAAAACAAAGCAAGCCGGAGCAACAGATAGGCACTTGGAAGCTTTCACGAATTTGGGAGAGGGGGAGCCCTTGCTGCCGCTGCACCCCTGCGGAAGGAAAAGTCTGTAAACGGGGACCCAAAGGCACAGGGCAGTCAGTAAGATGGGGGGAGTTCGTAGTGGATCTGGGGGTGTGGGTTAGCCCTGACCAGGATGAGCCTGGCTGGGCAGCTCCAACAGGCCCAAGAACCACACACACGACAAAAGAGTACAAGAGAAGAACGGCTAAGAATCTAGGGGTGATGCCAAGATTTCTGACCTTGGGAAAACAAGTATTAAAACTCTCAAAGCTGAGATGAGGGCCCAAGAACACTTACAGCTCATGGTGCTTGCTCAGGTGTGAGGACACGCGCGTACACGCGCGCGCACACACACACACAGTCACAGAGCTCCCCCCCCCCCGGCGCAGGGGGCTGCTAAAGCACTTGTGGTACCACGGGGATCCAATTAACCACCGTTTCTCACAAACATTAAAACACTAGTTAGACGTGAAAAACACTGCTGTGGCCCATCAAAGGCAAGCTACAGCTGAGAGAGCAGCCCTGAATAAAACAAAGACCTAAAGACGGCAGGGTTGCTTTGGAAGCAATCGACTTTATAACCACCATTTGACCCAGGATTTTACGGCTGAGCCGAGCAGAGGTTTGGGCAGTGTGAGGCTGACTACTTAACAACTGTGTCCTGGAGTGGCCTTCTTATGCCGTGTGTACCTCACGTCTCCCCTGTGCCGAGTCACTTGACAGGGAGACCAAATGCTCTACAGCAAGGAGATGCGGGACGCGGTTCCTGAGAGGCGGGTCCGGTATTTTCCCTTCTTCACGTTCTCGAAGGATGCTGGCATGCTGATTTGTCTCCAAGTGAGACCATGTTTGGGGTCTGTGCTTTGAAGTCCTGGCTAGAGGCATTAGTGCTGCCACTTACTGTTTATTTTTTTTTAAATTTTATTATGTTATGTTAATCACCATACATTACATCATTAGTTTTGATGTAGTGTTCCATGATTCATTGTTTGCGTATAACACCCAGTGCTCCATTCAGTACGTGCCCTCTTTAATACCCATCACCAGGCTAATCCATCCCCTCACCCCCCTCCCCTCTAGAACCCTCAGTTTGTTTCTCAGAGTCCATCGTCTCTCATGGTTCGTCTCCCCCTCCAATTCCCCCCCTTCATTTTACCCTTCTTACTATCATCTTCTTTTTAAAAAAAATATAATGTATTATTTGCTTCAGAGGTACAGGTCTGTGATTCAACAGTCCTACACCATTCACAGCACTCACCATAGCACATACCCTCCCCAATGTCCATCACCCAGCCACCCCATCCCTCCCGCCCCCCACCACTCCAGCAACCCTCAGTGTGTTTCCTGAGATTAAGAATTCCTCTTATCAGTGAGATCATGAGATAGATGTCTTTCTCTGATTGACTTATTTCGCTCGGCATAATACCCTCCAGTTCCATCCATGTCGGTGCAAACGGCCAGATTTCATTCCTTTTGATGGCTGCATAATATTCCAGTGTGTGTGTGTGTGTGTGTGTGTGTGTGTGTGTGTGTGTGTGTGTATCACATCTTCTTTATCCATTCATCTGTCGATGGACATCTTGGCTCTTTCCATAGTTCGGCTATTGTGGACATTGCTGCTATAAACATCAGGGTGCACATACCCCTTCGGATCACTACATTTGTATCTTTGGGGTAAATACCCAGTAGTGCAGTTGCTGGGTCTTAAGGTAGCTCTATTTTCAACTTTTTGAGGAACCTCCCTACTGTTTTCCAGAGTGGCTGCACCAGCTTACATTCCCACCAACGGTGTAGGAGGGTTCCCCTTTCTCCGCATCCCCGCCAACATCTGTCGTTTCCTGACTTGTTAATTTTAGCCATTCTGACTGGTGTGAGGTGGTATCTCATTGAGGTTTTGATTTGGATTTCCCTGATGCTGAGCGATGTTGAGCACTTTTTCATGTGTCTGTTGGCCATTTGGATGTCTTCTTTGGAAAAATGTCTGTTCATGTCTTCTGCCCATTTCTTGATTGGATCATTTGTTCTTTGGGTGTTGAGTTTGATAAGTTCTTTATAGATTTTGGATACTAGCCCTTTATCTGATATGTCATTTGCAAATATCTTCTCCCATTCTGTCAGTTGTCTTTTGGTTTTGTTGACTGTTTCCCTTGCTGTGCAAAAGCTTTTTATCTTGATGAAGTCCCAATAGTTCACTTTTGCCCTTGCTTCCCTTGCCTTTGGCGATGTTTCTAGGAAGAAGTTGCTGCAGCTGAGGTCGAAGAGGTTGCTGCCTGTGTTCTCCTTTAGGATTGTGATGGACTCCTGTCTCACATTTAGGTCTTTCAACCATTTTCAGTCTATTTTTTTTTTGTGTTTGTGTGTGTGTGGTCCACTTACTGTTGTTTTAAGGGCACATATTTATTACGTAGTTCCCAGCTTCTATTCTTCTAGCTCCTGGCTTCAAATTCCGCAGATTTCGAATCCAGAGATTCTTGAAGGACTAACCAATGAGCCTCTTGAAAACAGCTGGAGAATAAAGAGCCACGTGGTGAGGCCTGGCTGGATGCTCCAGAACCCTAGACACACACGTCAGTGACTGTCCTTGTCCCTGCTGCTCTGGTGGGGCGGGAGAGAAGGAAGGGGAAGGACAGCATGAGGTGGATGAGAGAGCAGGGCTGACTGGCCACAGTGGCTGCCCGAGTTAGCTGGCTGAGGAACCGGTTCAAGAGTGCTTCAGAAGAGACCAGAAGGGCCTCTGCTGAAGGTGACAAGTCCCTGTCTATGAAGCAAATGGGGGACCGCTTTCCCCGGTGCTAGCAGCTCTTCCTGCTGATGGAGGACAGCGTCCTCGGAGTGCCCTGCTCTTCCAGGGGGACCGTAATGGAGAGGGCTGCCAGGCTTTCTATGCCGAGAACCCAGGCACCTTGAGACGGATTCGTGGACAGACTTGAGAACAAGGGTTCTGTTGTAATTTGGCACTTCTGGGACCATATGTGTATGGTACTTTGCTCAGAAGCAGCCCTTCTGCCTCGACCGTTGGGCCTGTGGCTGTCCAGCTTGCTGCCCCGGGGCACCAGAGCACAGAGTTACAGAGTTTCTCTTGCCTTCCCTAAAGCCCCACCGCCCCTTCAGGTTCTCACCCGGAATACTGCTATCGCTCTCCTTAACCCTCATCTCTAACTGCTGCTTTCTGGTTTTCCTGTCTCCAGTCTCTCTCACTGCCAGTTCATTGTTCCTCTTGTAGGCACAATCTACCCGAATAAGGCGCACCCTCAGCAGTCCTCTCTTCTGCCTGAGAAGAGAAGGTTAAAATCCCTGGCATGGCATCCAGGGTCTTCCACCATCTGGTCCCACTTTGTCCCTCCAGCCTTCTCTCCAGCTTGTTCCCTTCAGGGGCAGCCCAGGGCACGCTGTTGGACCAATCCTCCTCACCCCCAAAGCAAGAATGGGCAGCCCCTGGACCTCCCAGGCCACGCTCCAGTCAGACCAAACCAGGCCTAGTTCCCTGAATGCGCCAAGCTATGTCACATCTCATGTCTTTGCACATGCTGCTCCTTTTGCCTCGTGTGCCTCCCAATGGCTCTTCCGCACCCCAGATGGTGCCCTGGCCGGCATCCGCTTATCTTTCAGGATCTACCAAGAGACCTTTCTCGACCCTTCTCAGGTGACATGGTCACTCCCTCCACTGTGTCCCCACTGTACTCAATGAATACTTCTATGGGGGCATCTGCAATACTTCAGTGCACTTATTGATTTCTGTATCTGTCTCTGGACCAAAACTGAGCACCATAAGCTCAGGAACTTAAAAAAAAAAGTAAGTGGCACAGAGTAGATGCTCATTAAATGTGTGTTGAAGGTATGAATAAAACATGTTAGTGCCAACCTCTGGGGTTCACAGAATTAGAGTCTCTTTTCCACAAGACAGTTCTGCACACATTTAAAGATCATTATCAGGGGCACCTGGCTGACTCAGTTGGTAGAGTATGCAACTCTTGATCTGGGGATCATGAGTTCAAGCCCCATGTGGGCATAGAGTTTACTTTAAAAAAAAAAAAAAAGATCATTATCATCACCTCACAACTCCCTTGGTCTCATCTTACCTGGGTCTTGTTTCATCCCTGGTTCCTTCAGTGTACCTCCCCACACACCACCTCATTGAATCAGCTTCCTGAACTCTCATCACCTGGTCATTTGCAATGTCCTTCTTTAAGCAAGGACACATGTGTCCTGCCCAACACAGAGCACAATAGGAAGGTAGCATGGGCATATGGACACTGTGCAGCCAGTGTAGACTAGGACTGCCCAAAGTTTATAGCAGTCTCATCCTAACTGTTAGCTCATATTGAGTTTGCGGCCAACTAAAACCACAGCTTTTTTTCACGTAAACATCTCTCAAGCTTGACTGCCCCCCTACTGTACTTGTACAATTGATTTTCTGAACCTAAATGGAGGACATCACATTTATTCCCATTAAATCCCATCCTGTTGGTTTTGTCCCACATTAGAGACTGGAGAGGTCATTTTGAATCTCATGTCTGCCCTCTGTCTTCTGTCAGGGCATTGATAAAAACAGTGAAATGTTGAAATGTCCAGGACTGAGGACAGAGTCAGAAGGTACATATCAAGAGCTCTTTCTCTCCTTTCCCCTGTCCCCACACCGGCTCCCAGGCCAATCCATCAGCAGTCTGTTTTCCACAGCCAACCACTTCCCACCATCCCTGCTGTCACCACTCTAGTCTGAGACCCTGTCATGTCTTTTCTAGGTTATAGCAACAGCCTCCTTACTCGTCTCTCAGCTCCATGTTTATCTCCCTCCAATTCATTCCCCACACAGCTCATAGCACTCTCTCACCTAAGACCCTACATAACTCCCCATTGCTCTTAGAATGAAACTCACACTCCTTACCAAGACCTGAAGGTCAGATATGATCTGAGAGGTACTAGCGTCTCCATCCCACCTTGCACTGTCTGACTCCTTCCCCAGGCTTCAGCAGTACACACACCAAGTTCATTTCTCCTTCGTGGCCTTAAATTTTCCTGAAATTCTCGTTCCCCAAGCCTTTGTAAGGCTGGCTTCTATATCACTAAGCTCAAATGTCACTTTGTCAGAGAGGCCTTTCTGAGCTCAAGTAGCTGCTTTTTGCCTACAAGAGTCCCATTACTATCTATTTACTCTCCTGTTTGATTTTCTTCATAGCATTTATCAGTAGTTGAAAGTTTCTTATTATCTGGTATTGCCTGTTTCCCCCTGCGAAGACGTAATCTTGATGAAAGTAGGCATCTTGTCTGCCTTGCTCAGAGCCTAACACTTAGTGGGTGCTCAACTGGTTCATTTGTTTAGTAGACGAGTAATAGTGAGAATTATGGAATCAGGAGAAATGAAATATATGCTATATGTATTCATAAAAATGGTTCTTGGTTCATTCTTACCACTGTTATTATCAACTTTGGTTTGTTATCAATATTTTATGATGCCATCAAAGAATCAAATAGAATTACCAGCACGGAGTTAGGCCAGACAATAATTGGTAGTAAAAATGCATTATGTGGGATAACACAGACATGTTACTTAAAAACCATGCACTCTGAGAGACCTCTAAGATGCTGGTGCAGAATTAACATGTCACATGTAGCTCTGTGGTTACAGGATTAGATTGTTTTTATATAAAAAGGGCCATTTTTGAGGGCTGTTGCTCAATCAGGTAAAATTCATGTAAATGTCTCTAATCCCTGCATTTATATATACTTATTCTAGTGTAACATTAGGGGCAAGGATCATTCTGATTTCAAAATTTGAATTTTATTGACTTAGAATCCCATTACAATGGCAGTGTAAGACTCTATAGTAGGGACTCATACTGTTGAGCTAGTATCCAACACATTAAGTGGGCTATAAATAGGGCTGGAAGGGCTCATCAAGAGCCTGGCAGCTCATCCACCACAGTGCCATTAAGCCAACCCTCCTGAAGGCTCCACTGGCTCCCAGGGGTCTGCCGTGGCCCAGCCACACGTGAGGAAAATAGGACTATTCTTTTTACTATGTCGGCAAGGCCCTTCTCTCACCCCAAAGGCCCAGAATGAGATCTCTAAAAAATGCATTAGGGGCACCTGGATGGCTCAGTCCGTTAAGGGTCCTACTCTTGATTTTGGCTCAGGTCATGATCTCAGGGTTTTGAGATTGAGCCCTGTGTCTGGCTCTGCACTGGGCGTGAGGCCTGCTTAAGATTCTCTTTCCCTCTCCCTCTGATCCTCCCCCTTTCCTCACCTTCTCTTTAAAAAAAAAAAAAAGGGCAGTAGAGCAGTAATCCCTGGTCCAGCCACGCATCTGGGGAGAGAGAATCATGAGCGGTAAAAGGAAAAGGTGGGGTGGGAGGCAGAAAACAGGAGAGAAGGGAAAAGTGAATCTCTTACCCATGCCTCTCCTCTTCCAGCTCAAAGGAATTGCAAGGAAAAGGCAGAGAAAGTACAGCGGAGAGAAGTTGTGCTTCCCTGCTGTGGTCTCAGTGTAGCCTCTTTGAACAGCTAAGAGCCCACCAACAGCAGTGCAGGCCTTCTGTGAGCCAAAGCTGGAATTGGTGCTAACAAAACAGGGCCACATGAGGGTCTTCCCACTGCACAGAGCTGTCCCTAGTCCCCAGCATGAGTCCTTCGTGGAAGGGTACTTGTGGCCCTGGTCTGGGAATGCCCATGGACTCTTCGTTCCGTTTAAAAAATAACAGCTTTAGTGGGATATCATTCACATACCATAAAATTCACCCTTTTAAAGTGTACAATTCACTGGTTTTTGTATATTCACTGAGTTGTGCAACCATCACCACAGTCCATATTAGAACAATTTCATCTCCCCCAAAAGAAACCTCTTACCCTTTAGCAGTCACTCCTCATTCTCCCCAGCACCCAAAGCCCCTGCGAACCAGCAGTCTACTTCCTGGGTCTAGGGATTTACCTATTCTGGACATCGCATACACGTGGATCATGCAATACATGGCTCCTTTCATGCAGCAAAATGTTTTCAAAGTTCACCAAAGTTATAGCATGTATCAGTACTTCATTCCTTTATTTCTGGCCAAATAATACTCCATGGATGTACCACATTTTGCCCATCCATTTACCAGTCCATCCACTTATCTGTTGACAGACTTTTGAAATGTTTTCAGCGGGGGCCGTGGTGGCTAGCGCTGCTGTGAATGGACACTCATGTACGAGTTTTTGTGTGGACATAGGTTTTCATTTCTCCTGGGTGTATGCCTAGAAGCTAGAAGTGGAGCCTCTGGGTCCCATAGTTCCTTTTCGATGACTATGTTATCCATGAACTCCTCAAGTTCCAGCTGTGATTTGTAAGTTCTAGATCAGGAGACAGACGATCTCCTGGATCCTTCATGCACATTAATATGTACTGAACTTCTAGCAAATGGCAGGACTGCGGCAGTGAACAAACCAGATTCAGTTCTGCCTTCCTTACAGAGAAGCGGTATGCAATTAACATGCTTTCTTCTGAACTCTTTAAGTGGCTCCATCATTTAACCAGGCCCGAAACCCTCCCCTCTCTTGCTAAGTCTGTGAGTCCAGTTTCATGACTGATCAAGGAAGAGCGGTGCCCACATTTAGCTTGAGTTGGGGATTCTAGCTATTCCAAGTTTAGTCTGGAGGGGTTGGTTGGGCTTCATAGAGGAGATGACACTGAGCTGGGCATAAAGGATGACCTAGAATTTACCAGAGAAGGGGCAGGGGGTGGGGATGGACAATAAAGACCCGCATTCGAGGTGGTGTCAACAATACATGGATGTTTCATGAAGATGAGAAAGCACAGACCATGTCCAGAGAACAGGTAGCAGCCCACAGAAGCGAGAAGAGATGAGGTGGATAAGAAGTTTGGGGTCAGACTATGAGATCTTGCATGTCAGGCAGAGACATTTGGATTGTGGGCAAGTGGTAGTATGATACCTGTGTTTTATAAAGGCAATTGCAGAGGCAGAACGGTAGAGACAGGAGGTGGAGGGAAAGGCTGTGGAGACCAGCTGAGAGATGGGAAGACAGAAGCAAAGAGAATTGACCCAGACAATGGAGAGAAATGGGTTGAGTATGATTAGATGTTTCTAGATTAGGAAAATGTAGAAAAAGGCATTAGCTTGTATGTGGCAGTAGGGGAAGGAGGAATTTAGGATGAGTGGACTCTGAGGGACCCTTGTTAAAAGACACTGTGGGTCAGGGTGCCTGGGTGGCTTAGTCAGTTAAGCATCTGCCTTTTGGCTCAGGTCATGATCCCAGGGTCCTGGGATCTAGTCCCCACATTGGGCTCCATGCTCAGCAGGGAGCCTGCTTCTCCCTTTCCCTCTGCCTGTTCCCCTGTCTTGTGTGCTCACTCTCTCTCTCCCTCTCTCTCTCTCAAATAAATAAATAATCTTAAAAAAAAGAAGACGACACCATGGGTCATTGTGTGAGGCTGCTCCTGGAGGTTTCCCCATCCCCTCTCTCAGGAAGTATAGAGCTCCACAGGCTGCCACTGTCCCTTGCTGATGGAGGAGGCTTTCATGGGCAGAGGGGTAAAAAGAAGAACCCTGGTGCTAGCTCTCTTGGCCCCTACCTACCAGAGTGCTTCAAACCTAAAGGACACCAATGAGATATTTCCCTTTACCACCACTCTACACACACCAGCCTCTGAGAGACACAGAGACACACGAGTGGGGCATAGTCTCTGCTTCCTAAGAGGTCAGTCATCCATCCATCTGGCACATATACTCCACCTCTCCCACCCCACCCCTTCTTCTTTCCTGAGTAAGTTCTTTTTTTAACAATAATTTTTTTATTGAATAAGGTTGATACATAACTTGTGTAAGTTTAAGGTGTACAGTGTGCTACTTTGATACATTTATATATTATGATTGGCACTATAGTGATATTTATCACATTACATAATTATAGTACAGTGTTGACTATATTCATTATATTGTGCATTAGATTGCTATGACTTAAGTACTATCGCTATGACTTAATTACTTCTTGTTACAAGTTTGTACCCTTAAACACCATCAATCTTACCCACCAACCCATCCCCGGTAACCACCATTTTACTTTGTCTTTTTATAGGTTTGGCCTTTTTAGGTTCCACACAGAAATGATAGACAGCACTTATCTTTCTCTGTCTGACTTGTCTTGCTTAGCATAATGTGCTCAAGGTCCACCCATGGGGTCACAAATGGCAGGATATCCCCCTTTCTCAGGGCCGAGTAATATTCCATTGTGTATATGTACCACATCTTTTTTTCTTCATGGAATGACTTAAGTTCTTAAGAAAGAGAAGCTCCCCTATTGAAATCTGATTTTTTTGTTTGTTCATAGGCTGAAAGTTTTGCCTTCCAAGGGCTTCCTAGGGAGGCTGATGATGTAAAAAATCCACTTTCCAGGGTTCCGGGAAGAGTTCAGTGAATTCTCAACCTGACCCAGGAAAGTGGACAATGAGTACAAACGTGTGCAGTGGGTGCTCAAACATTGGTTGAGAGAAGCCCCTTTTACACTTTCCGATGACTAGAGGTACATGAATAGCTTCAGCTAGAAGCATTCAGAAAACGGTCTTGGGGCCATCAGCACCACTTCAACACCAGAGGCGAAGGCGGTCTTGTCTGTCCAGGCTGAGGAGAGTGCTAGAGGGGCAAGCGTGAGGGGATATGCGCTCCACATGGAACAGGCCTCTTGCCGGAGCTGAAGCCTCTCAGCAGGGAAGGAGGGTGGATACTAGAGGAGAACAGCCCAGAAAAGTTTTTTACCACATTCCCCAAGAAACCTGAGATAAATAAAGATTCTTAAACAGAAAGAGATAAAAGATAACAAGAGAAATGTAGTGTAGCATAAAGCTCTTCCCAGAAGGTTCCTGACTGCCATTGGACATTGAGCTGCATTTCATTTAATGAGGCCTGTTTCAATGAGTCTCTCTGGATCATGGATTAGTACCACATAAAGTGGTCAGGCTTCCTCCTAAAGCCCAGGCTGAGCCCTGCCCACTCCAGCAAGCTCTCCCTAGGGGATGCTTGGCTTACCCTGGGGAATCATCCCCTTCCTGAATCCACCCACTGAGGAGCTGGCCCAACGGGGTTCTTAATTCAAAATCTAGGCAGGGTGGTCATACCTGCTTGGATGGGGAGACCTCTTCTCTCCAGACCTGTAGGAGGGCTCAAGTTTTTGATCTTCAAGACAGAGAGCAAGAATTTGGTTTGGATTAGTTTAAATCTCATTTTCCGCTCTTCCCTAGGGATAACCTTTATCTAATTCACTGTAAGTCTGAAAAATCCGTGTTTTTTTAAAAGATTTTATTTATTTATTTGACAGAGACAGACACAGTGAGAGAGGGAACACAAGCAGGGGGAGTGGGAGAGGGAGAAGCAGGTTTCCCGCCGAGCAGGGAGCCTGACTCAGGGCTCCATCCCAGGACCCTGGGATCATGACCTGAGCTGAAGGCATATGCTTAACGACTGAGCCACCCAGGCGGCCCTGAAAAATCTGTGTTACCATTCTGTTAAAAAAAAAACAAAACACACCCAGCATATAACCACTCATTCGTTCATTCATAAGTTCATTCATTCATTTGCTCATGAATCATTTCTAGGCTCCTACCATATGTCAGCCTCTGTGCTGAGTTTTGATGATTCAAAAATAGGTAAGACACAGTCCCTGACCTTTGAGGGGTAACTGAACAGACCTGGAAATATATCACAAACGGTCTTTGCGGCACAGAGTTAATGGCTATAACCAGAGCCTCAACACCAGCAAGTGGGTATTTGAGAGGAGCAGGGAACCCCCTCAACCCCATTCTGTGACATCCGGCACCGGGTTAGGCAGAGAGCAAGGGCTCGGTTAAAAGCGCCCCACAGTTTAAACCCGGTTAGTGTGTTATTCAGGTGGCTTCACTGCGCCTGCCAAAGCCTTTCCATTCTTATCTTTAGGCAGACAGAGCCTAACACGAAGCAACGGCCCTGCTACGAAATGACAGAAGAGCACGTTCGGAGGGGGGATGACCTTTGTATCCATTTAAACAACTCAACCTTTCTCAACCAGAACAGTCATCCACCTCCGCTTGTGAACCTGAATTCGGCTGCCACATTTGCATGCATAATGTGCTGAAAAGCCTTCTTTATAATGTTTACTTCTCTGTTTCTTCCCAATGAAATCACTGAAGGGCAAATCTGATTTTCAAATCAGTTTTAAAACATCTGCCTTCGAAAAAAGTGAGCATGAAGAGATAAGGCTTTTAGATTACAGGCAAGGGCTAGTTATTTTAACTGATACCCGTGTCCAGGCTAAAAATACAAATGTTAAAACATTTTTAATGCATACCCACCATCTAATGGATGTTAATATTTCATTAGGGAAAGGCTTCCAGTCAGGAGGTGTGTACTTAGTGATTGTCGAAGGAAAAGCCTAACTTCCTGACCCTTCTTTTCAACACGAACTCATCTAACCTTGGGCTTGAGCACTTCTGTTCGTTGTTTACCATGAGGACATTTCTTTCAAATATCACTTAACTGTATATCTTATGACTTTCAAAATCTTCAGGAAGCTCAAGGTATTTAATATATTTCAGGGTTTTATGTGTTTTTTTTTCACTTCCCAACAAGAATATCTGAGGTTGCAAGCTTATCTCTAGAGGTGGAGCTCTTGTGGCTATTTGGGCCCAGGTTCGCGACAATTAATGATAGTTCCCCGGGGCTGGGGAGATGAGAGAGAAGCAGCTGTGGGGTTTGGTTCAACCTCCTAAGTAAGAGTTTATTAAAGTTCCCATTTATATTTTGTATGTACAACATACAAGTATGTCAGTGTGTGTATATCTACCCAGCCAACACACAATCTTAGGACTTTAGAACTGTGGTTGCCAACTTTAGAAGGAGCCTTAGAGAGAAATCCATTGTATTTTATCTTTTACATAACTATTTCACATTTTTCTTGATAAGATAACAATACACTGGACTATTTTAATAAACAGAGCTCTCAGAGCCTGTGAGCAAGCCTTGTTTTAGGAATGGTGTTTTACAGATGTAGAGACTGAGGTACAGGCAGAGTGAAGGACTTGCCCAAGGACACTGGGACCGTCAGTGGCAGAACTCTGGCTGAGAGCCAGGCCCCCTGATTTCTAGTCCAGGGACTCTTTTATTTTGCATTTTCCTTCGTTCGTGTGCAGTTAATGTTGCTGTACTGTCCACTTTTCTTTCCACTTTTTTCATCCTGATGAGTACTTCAAGAACAAAACCACTAGTATAGAGGGCGAGATTGAAGTAATTTTACATTAAACACAATTCCAACACAGATTTTCACTTTTATGTGTGCGCATGTTATTTCATCCACTAGCGTGTACCTTCCTTGAGGGCAGGGCTCCGACCTCTCCCCCACCGAGGGCCTGGGATGCAGCCGATGAGTAGGAAAGCGCTACCCCTTAGGCAGCCTGCACTTTATGCTCTTGGTCATCACCCGGAGCAGCCAAAATGCAAGCATCAGCTCACTCCCATGGGCTCCTGACTTTCGTGGTCAGGCGGATTCTTGCCTGACACAGTTCCCACCTCACAGTAGGCACTTCAGAAAAACGGACTGCATGAGTGGATAAAGGTCGGCACGGGCTTCCTGTCAGAAACGAGGGAGTCCTGGAAGAAGGCAGGCAGGCCTGGAGGGTGAGAGCACCGGCTAAAGCACCAGCCACCAAGGGCTGGCTACATTTCCCGAGCCCTAATCTTTTAGAACAAAACCTTCAGGACTGACACACAAATGCAGCTGCAAAGAGAGAAGGGGTTCTGAAATCTGAGCCTGGTGAGCAGGACTCGGGTTCGGCGTGAACTTCATTTGGCTCTCAGCATCCCCGGCTGAAGCCTAACAACTGAGGTCACCAATTTCAAGGTTTAAGATGGAGAGGTCAGTAACAAAGATGAGCCTGACACGCTCATCTTCGCGGCAAATGGTCTCAGACCTCAGGTGCATATCAGATGGAAAGGTCGCTGGAGAACAACTAGAGATCAGGTAAAAAAAAATAACATGATAACCAAGATGTCCGTAACCAACACTTGATTGAAATGTCTGCTTTCTCCAAAGGTTTTCATATGTGAGTATTCCTTTGACCCTTAGACCTTCCCCCTTTTGTGCCATGGCTCTCTCTGGCAGTCTGGTGAGGTCTCTGAACCCCTTCCCAGAAGGTTTTTGAACGCATAAAACCAAACACGCAGGGAAACCAATGGTACAGAAATACAATGCTGTCACAGACCTCTTGGGCAAAATGATACGGAATGGCCCCTGGCTGGAGGTAAAAAGAACAAGTCTCATCACTTGACATAATTGTGTGACAAGGCACAAGACTTCAGAACCTGGATAGAGCCTGAGACTCTAGATCTCCTTCTACTAGGATCTTCATTTCTCAAGAAAACCTAAGTTAGATGTTCTTATTAAAGGAAAAGAATGTCTCATTTAAGAAATAATGATGACAACACTTTTTATATTGCTTCCCCATGCCCTTTCCCCCAGATCCCCTCTGGCATTTGCTTTTCCTCCTCAGCCCCCCTTTCTAAAGTGAATGGAGACCAGGAATTGGCAATGCTGGTACAAATTTTAGGTCTTCTCTTCGAAAATATAACTCTGATTTTTCCATAGTCCCTCCCCTTTACTTTTTAGTGTAGTAAAATTAACAAATCATCTGACCTATACATTTTTTTAAAGATTTTATTTATTTATGAGAGAGAGAGAGAGGGAGAGAGTACAAGTAAGGGGAGCGGCAGAGGGAGCAGGGAGCCCGATGCGGGGCTCGATCCCAGGACCCCGAGATCATGACCCGAGCCGAAGGCAGACACTTAACCGACTGAGCCACCCAGGCACCCCTGACCGATACATTTCTAAAGGAGAACACTAGTCTGTAATATCATTTCAAACGACTTAGAAAGCTACCCCCAACCTGAAATCTAAATATCCATCATCCTAAAGGAAGCTAAGCAAATGTAGGGCAGACCACTTCTGCTCTGAAGTAAAGAGCTTCACTTTCATCACAACTGTCTGCCAACACATGATATTCTATCTGTAGTGGGGGGTCTCTATGCAAAGTTCCTAAGTAAGAGGATCACGAGAACTATAAACCCTAATTTAAATTAAATCAATCTCAGTAAACCCCAAAGACAACATGCTAGGCTAGAAATCAAATCCCAGTAAACAACTGGAAAATGGGCACCAAGTAATGCTAGGACTCTAGAGATTTCGGCAGAAAATGGGTTGTTCTATTGGTACTTGATTAAAAATCTGCTTCCACCTGGGTCAGTGCATTTCATGGGCAAAGTCAATTCACTTCCACATGCAGAGTGTCAATGGAAGGCCCCATGGGAGGAAGTGAACAAAAACAATAGTTCCCCAGACCCCAGAGCCACTGCAATGGTGTATCTGGATTCAGATCGGGGAAACAAAGAGCTACCAGAGTATGGATGTGCGAAATGGATCAGAAGCACTTTCTCTGAGCAACATGGTCAACACTGGGGTCTGGAGGAAGCCTGGTCTCTACCCAAGTACACACTTCTCCTGACACCTCACTGATCAGCAGTCTAACTCTGTAAAAGTGCAACTTGCTTGCTTTTTAGCTCTAATAAATTGTCTTCATAAACCACACACTAGTTCTCCTGTGATTTGGATGAATTTTCAAGCAGACACGAGAAGAAAACAATCGTTCGACTTCAGTTTGCTGTCTAGGGGACACTTGGAAAGGGTCAGCTGGTAGGAGAGTCTTTTTTGACGTGTACGTTGTTTTTGAACTAGATGCCAGGCAAGTGGTCTATCTTCTCTTTTCTTCAGGAACCCACATGGTGCTCTGCGTACTGAGGATCAAACTATCGTTCTGACGAAAAAAATGCAACCCTCTGTGCCAAAAGGCACAGTCATCTTTTAAATGGGAGATCAGCTCAGGCAACTTCGGCGTCTCAGTTGCCACCGTTTACCGGTGTCCTGGTGCTAGCAGGTCAGACACACTGCAGTGCCAGGCAAGAGATCTGCAGGAAGGCCAGCTCTGTGACAGATAAATGGTAGTGCCCAGCGATCACGGAAGTACCAGGGCTCCCATCAACATGATTCATAAGACTTCCCTGACAGCACAAAATCAACAGCTGTTGGTCTTGCTTAAGCCATCTGATAGGGGTAAGTGGTTACCAAGAGGCCTACAGAAACGGACGAATGAATAGATAATGCAAGCAATATCTCAGAAGGGGAGAAGCCTGTCTAATGAAAACGCAATCTTAATTTATTGTGAAAACACTGAATTTTATGGTGTTCCGAGCACCTAGGGAAAGTCAGGAGATGACTTTAAATAGAGGTGAGGAGGATTTCATTGTAAAGCTTGAGTCCATGGCTCTTCTGAAAGTATTTCCCAATGATTAAAAAAAATCATAGCCAGAACCCCATCCAAGCTTGACAGTGTGTAACTCAAGAGAAAAGTACACAGCATAATAGCCCTCTTCCTCTCTCCGGGAAGAGCACCAAGTCATCTAGGGTGAATTCACTTTATACCTAAGATATAATCTCTTATAGGAAATTTAAAACAATAACTTGAGACTTGGCAGTTTTATCATCCAAGCTATTGGGCTAAGCTTCAAGCTACTAATCCCTTGAGGAAAAGCATAGCCAGGAGACAACTAAAATGAGCTTAAGAATGTATATAGTCATTTTATTATAAATGGCTACTTCAGAATCATTTTGTGTTTGACTTTGACTTGTTCAAGGCAAGATTAGCCAATACACATTTTGGACACACTTGGAAAACGACCTGTCAATCTATCTGTGGAAGAAAGATGCCTCTGAAAACTCATCATATTGGCAAGGGGGGAAAAAAACACCCACATTTTGGCTATTGCTAAAAGCCCAGCAGAAACCTCCTGTTATCAAGGATAAGTGGAAAATTACTGCTTATTATATGGTATTACACAGTTTACAGAAACTGCAAGTGCTCATTACAAACTGCACATCACACTTATCATCAGCGAGGGCGGCCAGAGCATGGGCACAGGTGTACAACAACACATGCTCAGTTTGGCAAGCCCCCTATGGCTGAGGTTATTGCTGCCAATACAAAGGTAACAAGGAAGTGGACTGGCTGAGTGTGCAGGCTGTCTTCCTGCCACCTCCGGGAAGATCTGTGCTCAAAGGCGCACCTGAACTTCCCTCCAGCGGGCTCAAGGGAGAAGGAGTGATCTTCGTTTATCCACCGAGGCTAAGCCCGCTCCCTTCAATGTAGTGTGTGGGTCCAGATTTAGCATGCTGCTTTCTCCCATAAATGCTACCCCTCTTGATTCACTCAGAGATTTGGTCTAGCTGAGTGTGTCAGAATCCACAAATGCCTCTATTTACGTTTGGATCAAGGCCCTTCAGTGACGGTGGTCCTGAGCTGATTGGAAAAGCTTAATTAACGAGTCCACGAGAGGGAGAAAGTGCCCAGCCAGCGCAGTGCCTGACCTACAGCAGTGCTCAAAGTATGCCTGCTAAGTTAACGCATGGATAAACCACAAGTGTGGAGTTAACACAGGCCTGTGTCCCACAAGCTGGGGGCTTTAGCAGGACAGGGATTCAGGATTAGTTGAAAGATAGTCTTCGTTAAGGAAGTGCCAAAAGGGGAAAATAGTATATCTGAGAGTTTCAGTTGTTCCATCCCCAAATATGAATGGTCTGGAAGACTGTGGGCCCTGTGTTCCCCCTTCTCATCTCCTCGGAAATTTATAAAGTTAATTAATATTAATGTAAGAATGTGGTATTAATGCACTGTGAAGGTATAAACTGAAAACAGGCTAGCAATCCACAAACAAATGCATCTGTAATTGTAGATGACAGGACATTCCACGTCTTACTGAACACTTGATTACTACTTCAGGTTATTGTGGTTCTCTGTCCTCGCAGGGCAATATAACCACATCTCCGTGCACTGGAGGCCTTCAATCAGTCTACCTGAAGCACCTGCAAACAGGCGGAGGCTGTGATATGAGGGGCTCGACGGTGCTGTGAGAACAACAACTTTAGAATCATATCCCCTTGTTAGTGTAAGCCCGTGATCCAACATTACATTAGGGTAGGTCTGGATTTTCATTTGAATTAGGAAAAATGAATTGAGAAGATTCGGAAATGCGAAACAAACAAACAAGCTTCCATGAGCTCCTCCTTCCCCCACCCCTAGCAGACCCCAGAGAGAAGACTATACATTTCAAAGCTCCAGCAGTCAGAATTTCTATTAAGCCTATATATCCACTGCCAAGTCCTATAGAGAATTCAGCGGCTCCCTGGAGAACAAGGAAGGAAAAAAGAACAATATAAACAAGTTACTTTCCTCTAATAGCAGCGGCACCCATGCCAACTGCCCTCCTTTGCTGGAGCATCACCCCCACCGAAGACGCTTTCACTAAAGGCTCTGAGAAGCACAGATAAGGAAGCAAGGGATCTAATCCAGGTTTTTTCACCAGAGGAAAGTCACAACCTCTCTGGTACAGTTTTAATGTGCAACCTCCTGGGGAGAGAAGGACCAACAAGACGACAACTTGCCTCACCCCTTCCAGGTCAAGACCGCGAAGCCACGTTACTAGGAGTACAAATATTCTTTTGCTCTGTTTAGGTTCACTACATGTGCTCTGTACTGTTGTATAAATTTGGATAAAGAGGTGAAAAGTGTATGAGCAGGAAGCACTCAGCAGCTCCCTCCAAAGCAGCTGGTAAATGTGTGCAATTCCAGATGATCACCACTCTGAAACTACACTTTAAAATTTTGTAAGAAATGTTTATTACTGATACTCAGTACATAATTTACAGCTCTGTGGTGAAATTCTCTTCCATCCCATTTCAAGGGCTTGTGAAAAGAAAATGTCAACTGTGGGGGGAATATGCTTTATGGATCTTGGCTTAAAACCGAGGAAAAACACACATGCAAGTCTCTTTTGGTAGAAGGAAATAGTCTAATAAATGGCCTAATGAACAGTGTAATGATTTTTTTTTTTAAGTAGGCAATAGGAAGGAAAAGGGAAGAAAAACAGAAGATGCCAAACCTAGATTAACGAAGCCCTAGGTGATTTGATATAGAGACCGTGCTTTTAAAACCAATTTTTAAAACATGAATTATGATACAGCTAATAGGCTGAATAAATTAATATTCTGTGGAAGAAGTGGCAGTGAGAGCAAAATAGAAGATCATATGAAAATGTAAGTGGATTTTTTTTTTTTAAGATTTTATTTATTTATTTGACAGAGAGAGAGAGACAGCGAGAGAGGGAACACAAGCAGGGGGAGTGGGAGAGGGAGAAGCAGGCTTCCCGCCGAGCAGGGAGCCCGATGCGGGGCTCGATCCCAGGACCCTGGGATCATGACCTGAGCCGAAGGCAGATGCTCAATGACTGAGCCACCCAGGCGCCCCATGTAAGTGGATTTGTAATCTATAGTCTTCATCATGCCTTCTGGCAGGTGAGCCAACTTCTGACTTGTACCTTTGTGTGATTTTTAAGTCTGAAGTTCATAGCTTCCTTTGGTTGGGAAATCACCAGTGTTTGTAAGTTACAATGTAGGCCAGCAGTAAGCTCTAGGTTCCAAACGCATCTTTTCAGAAACACATCCCTAATTCCATGCTATATTCTGATCATGTCTCTATTCTTATAGCCCTTATGGGGCTGTTTCTCACTATGGTTTTATAGTCCATGCAACATTCTGGGAACAAGGGATTCAGAATCAGGAGATCTGGATTGGAATCTGGACCCTTCCATTAGATGAGAACTTGGGGAGGCATCTGTACTCTGTACCTGTCTCAGAGTCTCATCCGTAAAATGAGAGACTTAGACGATAACTTCCAAGGTACTTTCAGTTAAACCATTTTATGACTCCAGGATCCTATTTTGTATTTTATACTTCGTGTGTGTGTGTGTGTGTGTGTGTGTGTGTGTGTGTGTGTGTGGTGATGGTTCCTGAACGTTCAGAAGTCGCGGACAGCCTTTGGAGAAGTGTTTTCCTGTCTCCTAGTATTCTCTCTCACAATGTAGCCTTTACCTACTAGGGTCACTCAACAAATATTAGACTGAATCAAAGCTGGCTGGGCTATGCATTTTATTACAGACCTAGTACTAGAGGCTACTCTGAGAAAATCTGGCCTGTACTTCTAAGGGGGTAGATCCCAGTGCACCTTGAAAAATGGCTAGCTTTTTAAGAAGTAAACTTCCTCCCAGCCTAGTCCCTTATTTCCTCCCTCCTCCTAGACAGACCCAAGAAAAAGGGAATGCTGCCAGGCTACATGGAAACAAAATACAGTGGGGCATTCAGCAAAAGGAGCAGATACCTGTATTTGGGAGGAGAAAGATCAAAGAAGAACTCACAGGGCATTTTTGGCTGGATCTTGAAGGGAACAGGGGTGGGCTAGAGACTTCAAGACCAGACAGTGGAAATAAAGATAATTAGCTGATCTAAAGCATGGACTCATTTGGCAACAGCAATTGGGCCACACTGAAAGGGAAGAATGATACCAGTAAGGAGAGAGTTAAAGAAATAAAGGTGAGAAAGTTCGGTGAGAGTCAGATAAGTACAGTAGTTATATATTTGAAATCTGAACGTGAAGTCTAACAGTAGGGCAGGATATTTGAAAATGAGATGTTTGGGAAAAGCTGGTCGGGTAGAGACAGAAGGCGACTCGGGCAAAGATCTGAGGTTTTTCTCAGTCGGCCGCTGGAGGTGCCTGTTCAGGGTACGAGTAAGGAGTCTTGGCCAGACCGCTCCCATCCGGCAACACTGTTCCAGATACCCAAACAGCAACAGATGCAGCTAGAGTACAGATTGAGGGAGATCACTAGAATAGTCTAACGGAGAGGCAGGAGGGTCTCAGTTAAGATGGGGGCAATGGGAATACAATAAAGGAAGAAAGGGTATAAAAGAAAAGACATGGTTCCTGGCCGTGCAGGAACAAGGAAGAGGCAAGAGTCAAAGGGGTAAGAGATGCCCAGGAGAAGGGGCTTACCACAAACACAAGCAAGGCCTTCAAAGGAGAGGAGCTGTTTTATGTGTTTTACAGGGAAAGAGGACAATGAGCTTACTTTTAGACAAGGTGAGTTTGCGAAGCCATTCTAGAAGGGGCCAACATTTAATGAAAAATATGAATGAAAGAGATAGCTGAAGCCAAGAGAATAAATCAGATAGTCAAGGAAGAATGCCCTTTTAGCTCTAAAAATTGGTTCTATGTACATGCTAGATCCCTGAATTCACAGGAACACTTTGTTTTTCTGTTCCCTTTTTTTAAAAAAAGATTTTATTTATTTATTCATTTATTCACTTATTTATTTATTTATTTAGAGCATATGGAGGGGAGGGGCAGAGGGAGAAGGAGAGGGAGAGAGAGTCCCAAGAAGACTCTACGCCAAGCTCAGAGTCCAGTGTGGGGTTCAATACCATGACCCCAAGTTCATCACCTGAGCCGAAATCAAGAGTCGGACACTTAACCGACTGAGTCACCTAGGGGCCCCTTTGCTTGTTTTAACCCAGGAAGAAAATCTGAGCCCCTTAGCACTCTGGGATAGAGCTGAGTCGGGATTAATCATGGTGAGATTATGGCACTCCTCACTCGGACCCAGAGACAAACTGAGGCAGGCCACTTTAAGAAGATATGACCAAAACTACAGTTACTTTCCTTCCTGCTGTCTTTGTTTACTGACTAATAAATAGGCTCTACTTTCCTTTTTTTTTTTGCAGATGGACATGCTGACTATTCATTTTTTTTTTTTTTAAAGATTTTATTTATTTATTTGACAGAGAGAGACATAGCGAGAGAGGGAACACAAGCAGGGGGGAGTGGGAGAGGGAGAAGCAGGCTTCCCGCCGAGCAGGGAGCCCAATGTGGGGCTCGATCCCAGGACCCTGAGATCATGACCTGAGCCCAAGGTAGACGCTTAACGACTGAGTCACCCAGGCGCTCCTGACTATTCATTTTTATAAATGGATTTCTCTGATGACTGTTACTCCGGTGTCTCTGTGTGCTCAACTTGCTTGCCTTCACTAGGGTTACGTGATTCTGACCTTAGAGGCCCACTGAGGGGCTGCATACATTGCTTTCTTGGCAGCGCCTCTCCCAGGGTAGGGGTTAACCAAGGCTTGGCCATGGTAAGGGGTGTCTCTGAGGCACCACTCTGGACAGTGCTGGGACAGGACCCTCTGCAGCCATTCTGAAAGCATGGGAGGGATCCAGAGCTCCAGGACTCCGGAGTGAGGTGTGTTCTGTCGGACAAACTCTATCTGCCCTGCTGGGAGAGGTACCTGGATTGCCTGGGCAAATGGTTTAGAGTTCCTCTCCAGAGAACAAGACCAGTTTTTTTTTTTTTTTAACATTTTGCTCTAAAAATCCAGAGAAGCAATTGAAACATATTAATCTGACAAACTAAGGATTTTAAATCAAATCAATTTCCAAAGTGAAAGGGGCACATTGGCAAACAGGTTTTAAAGCACTTGGCCCCTCCATAAAGAGAAACTTCACTCTTTCAAAGAGTGGTTAAAAATAAAGGTAATGGACTTCCAGCCAGTAAGCAATCGCAAGTGAGAAACTGTTACCAGGGGATCCAAGTCATTAACTCGAGGGGCAAGGGTAGATGTGGAGCCCAGAGAAAATGGGGCCTCTGGCAATGACTGAAACCGTGGAGGATGGCTGTGAATGAATCAGCAATGACAGATCAATAATGGATTAATAAAGAGAAGTACAAGGACTACATTATTAGGGTCAACGAGCAACTTTTATGCTCTCCCACAAACTCTTCCTTGCTCCATGGGATAGCCTCTGAATGAAGATGGACGGACTTCCTGAGCGAGCCCTGTGAAGACGACAGCTCCGGACAGCAGCAGGACACATGGAACTGACCTGTGTCATGATTAGAGACAGAGTGGTAGCACCTGTCTGCCCATCCACTCAGACAACAATGCAAGGGCTAGGTCCTTGCTAGGCTACCATGGATAAGAATAAAATGGACCATATCCCTGCTCTGATGGAGCTTACATTCTAAAGGGGAAGAAAAGCAGTAATCTAATACTACGCTAAGGAATGGGCCATTGCAAGCTGCACTATCAGCTGTGAAGGACAATAGCTCAGTTCTATGAGAGGGAATAACAAATTGCTCTGATTGAGATGGGTGATCAGGGCAGATTTTCCTGAGAATGTGGCCCTTGAGCCGAGGATAGTGGGAGTTAACCAGTCAAAGCGCAGGGTGTGGGCTCCAGATAGAGGCCGTGGCAGGTGCAAAGGCCCTGTGGGAAGGCGGAGCATGATGCATGGTGGGACATGAGAGGAAGCCAGGCTGATGTGAACACAGACAGCACAGGAAGACCAATGCAGGGAACGTCTGCAGAGGTAGGAGGGGGCCAGATTGTGTAGGCACTCTAGGCCATGTGAAGATCTTGGGTCTTTATCCAGAGAAAAATGGGAAGCCAGTTGAGGGTTCAAGCAGGTATAAGGTCAGAATTGTCCTTGAAATGTGCCACTCTGGCTACAGTATGTAAACTTGAGGGAGGGTGCAGAGAGAACATGGTGGGGGCAATTAGCAGAGCAGAGGAGAGGAGAGAGATGATGGTAGTTGGACTAGTGTGATCTTGATTGATTTTTGTCATTTGGAATGTAATATTAGTATGAAAGTTATTCCACAATGAAAGAAAAATCTTTCTGACCATGCACATTTTAAGTGTGCTCACACAGCTCACTGAGAAAGTTTTACTGAGGTCTGTTCATTTTTTTAATAACATGCATAGAAGAAATTATTATCTTCACAGAGTAGGGAAAAGAGCTCTCAGCTTCTTCCTTCTGATCATTTGCTATCCAAGGGGACTTCATGTCCTTACTGATCCTTCACCTGTCAAATGTTGTGGGTGGGGAGAGGCCTCCCCACTGGTGGTCCACAGAACCTATTGATAGCTCTGAATTTAGAACTTGGTTCACCTACTTAGCATCAAAATCTACTTTCCACGTGGCTCCCAACATATGGGTAAAGTATTGCATAAAAATTTTCTGTAGAGCAAAAGATAAATGCCTTCTCTAGATGGGTAGGTATGAGTCACTGACTCCTTACTGATGATTTCTACTCCAAAATATTCATCTACTTCTGGTACTATATAATCCCATAACAACAGTTTGATTAACACATATCTCTAAGTCTGTTCTAACAGACAGAAGCCTTCTACAGGGCAGGTTCTGATATCTCCGCCTCATTAGCCCAGGGGACTGCCTAGTGTCAGACCTGTCCTCCGTGTGTGTATGTGTTTTATCTGAGTTGTTACTTTTTTCATTTTTTTTTTTTTGCCATTCACATTTTGCCAGGTGCATGTTTCTTTATCGTTCAAGTTCTAAAACTCGTGGCAAAATTAACACCAACGCTTTTGCCCTTTAAAAAAAAAACACAGGAAAGAACATGACTGGCTTTTTTCATTACTGTCAAAACCTGTGTAGAAAAATGGAATTAAGTCTGAAAAGAGGAAAATAAAATCTCCATCGAGCCTTTTTACAGTGACAATAACACAACTAGAGCCCATTAATTGGCTCTCTCTTTAAGAAGGAGCAAGCAAGCACACTCCTCCAAACTCGCAGGGACAGGCGTCCGGGCGGGTAAGGGTAACTGGCTGTTAGCACAGCAGAGACTTGCAAGAAGTAGTAATATTTCAGTACAGGATCTCTGCCACAGCCAAGAGCTGCAATCCCATCCTGGAGACTAAAACTTGACACTTTGTATGAACTTCTTCTGTCATTGGTCTCAATGGTGGAGACATTTCCTTCTTTAAAACCCACTTTCATTCTATCGCATCACATTAACAGGGCAAGCCCTCTATGCATAACCCCTAGGTCACATGGTTAGCAGCGACCTCCCGGAACCAGCCCAAGATTTTTGTTTTGTTAAGTGTCAGGCTAAGAAACAAAGCTGGCGGAAAGAAAGCTTTCTCAACTTTAGCACTGACAATGGCCAAGAAGATGCACAAAATCACAGGCAAGGTAAATGGTCCAGGTTCAAACGTCTCATTTTTCAATCTTGCTACACTTTGGAAGAGTTTTCTGAGGCTGTAACTCTCCACCTTTAATTTATTCCGTTGTCTTCAACCACTGCAGCACTTAGAAAAAGAAACATGACTCCCTTTCTAAGATTCCTGGTGAATAAATAGCATCAGCACAGAAACAGACCCCAGAACAGAAGGTTGTCCTTCCCCAGGACTAAAATGACAGTATACTCAGCAAGGGGGACACAGATATTCTGTGATATTAATATCATCATGCTGAAGACCAGGGAGAAGGTGAGGTGACCCCACAGAAGCCCTTCCAGGTGACACAGAAGCTGTCAAAATGCTTCTCAGGGAAGGCACAGGGGAGAAACTTTCTCAAGTTAAGATGATGTGGAAACTGCCTGACCCACAGGGGTGCTCCAAGGAGGCCGGGCCCCTCTGAGAGGGGAAACCCTGGGTGGAAATGGACTTTTGAAGCCCTGGGGAAAGGCGAAAGGAGGAAGTACTCTTACAGAACTGGGCCTTAAGAGGCTCAAGGGGAGAAGCAGCATAAGGAAAATGTGGCTCAGGTGTCCTTTTCAGGGAAGCACAACTTGTGCTTGGGGTAAGTGGCTTCAAGGTTCCAAAAAGCTACTAGGATATTGCTATGGACAGCACTTATTTAATTTCTTTAATTTATAGCTGGCAGTGAATAAACCATGCCACTCTGCCAACATATGCTGCTCAAATAACAGCAAGGACAAACTACAAATCTACAAAAACATTTATGACTGCAGCAAGAAAAAACATCTTTTTCAAAAAAAGGCATCTTTTTGATTGTAAAAGAAATACATGTAAATTGGTCAAAATATAGAAAACTAGAAATAATTCACATAATCCCAGTACACAGAGGCAGCCATTAACAACATTTTGGTGTATTTCCATCTGGCTTTCTTCTTCCATATTGTTTTTCCTACTTGTGATAATACTTGTATAGTTTTGTACTCTGCTTTAAAAATATCTTACTATATAAGTATTTTCTTCAGTTATTAAAAACTCTTGACAACATTTTTAATGAACACTGAGGTTGGAGAATAAAACTTATTTAGGAGGGAATCCAGATAGTATATCTGGCAGGCAGATAGCTTGTGTGAAAATTCAGCTAAAAACTAGAAATCCTAGGTAATTCTCGATTATGGCTATAGAATACTTAAGTGGAAAAAGAAAAATTTCAGTAGTATCAATGATCAATTCTTTATAGGTAGTAATTTATATTTGCCAAAATGTTTGCCAAGGGCATCGTCTTGGAGCGATGATGGCCAAGATGACTAGTACTTCTATGGACAAAATTGTCAGTCATCGAGACCACGACAAAATGAAGAAATGGTTAAAAAATGAACATGAATAGAGTCAATATGTTAAGGAATATATGCTGGCAGTAAACACGACAGCTCTGTAACACGAGGAAGGGATAGCTAGGCACAAGGAAGAAAGGAAAAGGATTTGGGGTCATGGGGGAGTATCAACAGCCCATGTAGTAGAGCTTTTGGGGATTCAGGTTGAAGATGGATGACACACACTGACCTTTCTCCCTTCCTGGAAACCAATGAGATGACATCAAAGAAATACAAATGGAATACACTCATAAAGGTGTGGCAAACTGGAGGGAAAGATATAAGCAAATCAAGATTTTGGGGAATTTCTAGAAAATGGCAGGTGGATGAAATATTATTTATAAATCTGAGGGAGCAGGGTAGATTTCCATATTGAAGCAAAGTGAGCAGGGTAAATCAAAATAGTCCACATCCAGTCATATCACTGTGAAATTTAACACCTCCAACAATGAGAAGATCCTAAGACTTCTACAGGGAAAAATACATTACTACAAGTAATAAGAATCAGATTCTATGAGATTTCTCATCATTAACATTAGATGCTATTTGGCAATAAATCCAAGCTTTCAGAAATCTGAAGGAACTGAGTTCTATACCCAGTCAAACTATGATTCAGGCATGCAAGATTCTCAAAATTTGCCTTTCACATAGCCTGTTTCTGAAAACAATTCTGAATACATTTACTCTGTGCAATGCCTATAAGAGATCTTGACTGAGACCCAACAAAGTCCTATTGGGCTTCGGATTCACCCAGGAGAGAAAGAAAACACTATGCCACTAGAGTAACAGCAGGCATATCTCCTTAGTGGGAGTCCCTGCAGTAGTCGATACCACTGAATAGGAGCTATTCCCACTGGCATGCAAGATGACAGCTCAGGTAAGAGTGGGCAGGTGTGGAACCACTCTGGCTCAGAAGCCTCATATTCCAAATTGAAACTATTATCTCTTGTAATAGCTCCATAAACAAAGATCCCAGAATTTTCACAAGGGATGTGCCTAGTCACAAAAGTCATCACACTCAGGAAAGCCAAAGCTATGGCTTCCAACCAGATATTTACAGTCCTCCCAGGCCAGATGCAATTACCAATCAGGGGTAATTTTCATCATAAGCAATGTTGCCTAATAGCTGACATTCCATTTCTATCAGGTTTTCAGGGGAACAGATCTAAAAAGGTAACAGGGCCCAAGGTCAGTATCTCATTGCCAAGGAAACAGGGTTTTGTTAACCCTTTACCCACATCTAAGAAAGAGTGAAACCAACCTAGATAGGAAAGAAAAAGAAATTTTAGTTATATAGTAGGCCTAGGAAGCAGTCTGTTTAAAATTAACCAATGAACAAACAGTATGCCTCAGAAACCTCTATAAATAGGAAAAAGAGGCAATTAGAAACTCCAAGAAAACAAAAAGCTAGCTAATATGAAGCTATTTGTTATATGGGGAATAATTCTGAGCACTTGTAAGAAAATCAAATCCATTTGATAACATAGTACAATTCTTCCAAGAGGGACACAAGTTTAGTGACATATTTCCCTCACTATACTAATCCAATGAATTACAGATCTGCAGTGAACAGTGTTTACATAATCATAATATCATAATGAGTTTTTAGTCGTTTTCCCTTTTCAAGACCAATTTATAGTTAACACGTGGAAGGCTTAACTATAAGTTACAGAACAGAATATAAGTGTCGTAAATCTTAACGATGTCAATGTGGTGGGACAGTTAACAGAAGATGGGGAGAGAGAAAGGGAAATGTAGGGTGGTAATGTCTTCATACATAGTAGGGAGTCAAGGAATACTATCTACAATTGATGGATCAAAATATAGAGGTTTAAGTATATTGTTTAATTTTAAAAGGTAAGTAGTTAGCAGAACTAGAGAGAAAAATGTAACAAAAAATGAGAAGAAGTTAAGTGAGCTAAATTCCTCATTTTTTATAGCGAGGAATTAGTAAAGCTGAAAAATTAATAAACACAGATATAAAAATATTATTTATAGTTGAGCCATTATAAAAACTAAAAAAAATAGTCAAAAGCAGCTACTTCTGAGGAATGGAGCAGAAGATGGGAAGGCATAATTTTACTTTTCATGTATATCTTTCTGTATTGCTTAAATTACTTTTCCATGCATGTTTTACATTTATAATAAAAAAAGCCGATGTTGGTTTCTTACTGTATCGACACAGATTTAGGGTTCAACAGTAGAGAAAAGCAATCAAAGATTGGAAGGTGAAGTCTTTCGGAATAAGGCTAAAGGGTATAGGATTAGATGATGTGAAAAAAGAGGGGTAAAAAGTAATTTTATAAAATCAGTACATTTGCAACAACGTGGATAAATGGCAAGGGCATTATGCTAAGTGAAAAAAGTCACACAGAGAAAGACAAATACTGTATGATCTTACTTAAACGTGTAATCCTAAAAAAAAAAAAAAAAAACTTATGGCAACAGAGAAAAGGGTGGTGGTTGCCAGAGGGTTGCGGGGGGGATGGGTGAAGGGGATCAAAAAGCACAAAGTTCCAGTTACAAGATCAATCAGGTCTGGGGATGGAATGTACAACATGGTGACTACAGTAAATGCATATATGAAAGTTGCTAGGAGAGCAGATCTTAAGAGTTCTCATAGCAAGAAAGAAAATTGTGAGGTGACAGATGTGTTAACTAACTTACTGTGGCGATCACTTTGCTGCATGTATCATTATACTGTACACCCTAAACTCACACAATGTTACGTATAATAAGTTTAGTGACAGTTGAATAAGCTGGAAAAAACCTCAAATCAGTGTATACAAAAACATGGTTATCTGTGATAGAAAGTAAGCCTTTATCCTGGGAGTAAAACAAGCAAAGCTCCAACTGTAGCAGAAAGGACTTAGCATAGCAATAAAGGAAAATATCCTGCTCCAGGAGTAGAGGGTCTCACGAGGAGACACTGGGGAATCTCATTCCCAGTTATTTTTCAGAGGACAGCAAAAATCTGTCCTTTGATTTCTGACTAGGTAGAATGCTATCAAGAGGCACGGCTGTGATCTCTGAAGATCCTATAGAATTTCATTTATAACATGACTCACATACTTTATTTCAAAAAAAAGGAGGCTACAATTTCTGAAGCTAATAGAATCCTCTCTTGAGGACTGCTCTGGAGTATATTAGTTAAAAAGGAAAGGCTTTTCTCTTTTATTGTCTGCGTATCTTCTACTATATTTCTTAACACCTAACTCAAAAATGAAAGGCACAATAGATCCAGGTTACGCCTCCAAACATAAAGTCATAACCTTAAGTACCATTGATTCTTAGGGGGTTAAAAGGTACTTGCCTTCTTGCTACTATTCTTGTTCTTATAATATATTCTTTATTTATTAATCTGTAAAAACATGTATCGCTGTAGCATATAAGTGCTAACGCAGAAGGTTAAAAACATATAAATTATTTAAATCTACCAACTAATGGAAACAAAATACAAAAAGAAGGGGGGGAAAGATGTTGATGACTTAATACAAAGCTACTGGTGGCTGGGAGGTGGCGCCTGGGTAGCTCAGTTGGTTAAGTGTCTGCCTTTGGCTCAGGTCATGATCTCAGGGTCCTGGGATCAAGCCCAGCGTCAGGCTCCCTGCTCAGCGGGGAGTCTGCTCCTCTCTCTGCCTCTGCTGCTTCCCCTGATTGTACTCTCTTGCTCTCTTGCTCTCTCTCTCAAATAAAGAAATAGATAAATTAAAAAAAAAAAAGCCACTGGGAGGGATCTAATGAGTGAATGCATTTTTGAATCAAGAAAAAACCATTTAAATAACTATAAAACCATTATGATATATACCTGGGTCAGTAGTCAGCCAACCAGTTCTTGTTAAAAACCCATACTGTACCACACCTTCAGTAGGGGAACATAAAGAGATGAGGCATCTAATTTATAACACATAAAATGACAGAAAAGATGGGTGATGGTAACCAGTGAGATGTGGAAAAGATGGGGAAGCAGAGGGTCTGGCCTGTGAGCTGTATGCTCAGTGAGCAATGGCTCTGAAAAGATAAATGGGCAGTTGTTCATGGGCCTGTAAGGCCTTCCTGTTGTATAAAACACGTTCTAGGCGCTTGGAAATGAGCTAATCATTTCATTTCCCTGTTTCCATCATTTAGCTGGGCTTAGCCCTCTTTAGTAAGGCTTCGTGGTACAATGAAAAGAGCCCTCCATTTTCTCTTTTATAAAATGAGGACAATATTCCACAAGGTGTTTTATGTTCAGGACAAAATGAGACAAAACACACCAAAGTCATAGAATACGGGTTACTCAATAATTGTTAGTTTTCTTATCCAATGGCAGAGACGGCTACGAGATGTGTGCTCCGCTGAGAAGTGGCTGCCCAGCCAGAACTATGGTTTCCAGCCCTACCAGCATCTAGTGTGGTAAATGACTGCTTCTCCTCAATCGCATGCCAGTGGAAGGGACGGTCACTACATCCAGGCCAAGGCTGTTCAGAAGAACCAGGTGTACCTTTTCTCTGTTCTTTCCCCATTTGCCAGCTAGATGCAGATGATGCTGATGAGGCCCCAGATGATGGCAGAGCCACCAGAAGGAAGATGCCTGGGTTCCTCAGTCACCTGTGGAGAAGAGCCACCTGACAACCAGGAACGCCCATACTCCCTGCTACATGACTGAGAAATAAACTACTGTGTTAAGGCACCGGAATGTTGAGGCCACTTTCTGTTATAGATTCAGGTTATGCCTGAATCTATATCATTCCCAGGGTTACCTTTAAATATTTCTCTCATCTCAGTGCCAGCTACACTGTTACCTAAACAAAAGAAAGCTTGGTATCCTAGGCCTCTAGTCATTTAATGCATATGGCTTTCGGGCTCCATTTGCATTTACGTTGTTGTGGGGGGAAGCTAGGAGGAAGGATCCTGTGGGTTCTGAGTCTAGCAAGTGTCACCTTAACCAATGGAAGCATTAAACGTGCTCTATGCTGATTACGATCATAACGATGGTAAGGGTGTCAGACATTGCATCAAACAAGTCATCATTAATGCTGTTATGAAATCTTGGCCAAGTAAGTCCACAAAAAGATGTTTGACATAATTCGCCGTGAGGAAAATGCAAACCGAAACCACCACTTCACTCCCACTAAGATGGCTGTGAACAAGGGGATAGACAGTAACAAGTATTGGCAAGAATGCGGAGAAATTAGAACCCTCCTGCATTGCTGGTGGGAATGCAAAATGGTGCAGCTGCTGCGGAAAAGTCTGGTGGTTCTGCAAAAACTTGAACACAAAGTTACCATAAGACCCGGCAATTCTACTCCTGGGAATATACTCAAGAGGACTGAAAACATATGTTCATACAAAGACTTGCACGGGAATGTTCATAGCAGAAATACGCATTTTACCCAAAAAGTGGAAACAGTTCCAATGTTCATCCACTGATGAATGAATAAACAAAATGTGACATGTATATTTTCCATAGGATAGAATATTATTCAGCCATAAAAAGGAATGAAGTGCTGATACATGTTGCAACATGAATGAAGCTTGACAAAAGTATATGTTAAGTGTAAAAAAGCCAGAAGAAAAGATCACATACTATATGATTCTGTGTATAGGAAATGTCCAGAATATGCAAATCCATAGAAACAGAAGGGAGATAACCAGGCTGTGGGAACCGGAAGGAAATGGAAAGACTGCTAATGGGTAGGAGGTTTCCTTTTGGGGGTGATGAAAATGTTTGAAACATTAGATAGTAAGGATGATTGCCCAACTCTGTGAATACACTAAAAACCACCAGATTGTACATTTAAAAGGGGGAATTATATGGTATGTGAATCATATTTCAATAATAAAAAAAGAGAAATCTTCGGGCGCCTGGGTGGCTCAGTCGGTTAAGTGGCTGCCTTCGGCTCAGGTCATGATCCTGGGGCCCTGGGCTTGAGCCCCGCATCAGGTTCCCTGCTCAGTGGGGAGTCTGCTTCTTCCTCTCCCTCTGCAGGCCCCTGCCCCACTTGTGCTCTCTTTCTCTCTCTTTGTTTCTCTCTCAAATAAATAAATAAAATCTTAAAAAAGAAAAAAAAAAGAAAGAAAGAAATCTCAGCTATTTGCTTTATCTTGCCTCCCAGAGAATCTGGCTCTACCCAAAAAGGCACTGAGCTCTTTTTAGGTAATGACTGAGAAAAGGTATGATTCTAGGATTCTGGGAATGTGCTAATTTTGATTGGAGTGAGTTATATGGGTATATACACATGTAGTCATGATCTCAGGCCGTTCAGAACCCATAGGATCCTTCCTCTTAGCTTCCCCCCACGACAATGTAAATGCAAACAGAGCCCCAAAGCCATATGCATTAAATGACTAGGGGCCTAGGATACCAAGCTTTCTTTCATTTAGGTAACAGTGTAGCTGGCACTGAGATGAGAGAAATATTTAAAGGTAACCCTGGGAATGACATGAGGGTGGGGAACGGAGTCCCAGAGTAAGTACTAAAGTGTGTATTGCATCGGCAAAATTCTGTAAGGAAGAAAACAGTTCTAAAGGGGTAGTGTGTGGTATCGGGGGTGGGGACCCAAGAGAGGACTGCAAATGGAAATCCTTCTTTTCCCTGCTCGGGGACATGTCATTTCCAAGAGTCAAGTTCAAACCACCAAACAAGGAAAGCTTGTTTGATCACATAAAAAAAAATAAATTCTCATCAAAGTACTTAATAGTCAAAACTGAAGTAAAGGATCATCAGTATGTTTTCAACCTCCAACTAAGAATCTAATTTGGTGATTCCATGAATGTTCATTAGAACCTTCTGAATCCATCAGAAAGACTGTCTTTTAAATTGGAAACAATTCTGTGAAAAGACAAAACTTACTTGCAGGAGACTTTAGTTCTGTCGGCCACCATGGTCCACTGTTGCTGGTTGGTGGAGACCTCAACATAGTAGCTGTAGCTTCGATCATCGCAGTCCCAAAGTAGTAACCTGAACAAAGGAAAATACGTAAGAATGCTGTGAATGTTCTAACTGGCTCTTTCCTAATGCTGTCGGCATAAGGAAATCCATGTCTACTTTAGCCCTCCTTCCTGCCTCCTTCCCCCCCACCCCGCCCCGCTCCCAGTGCTTCCAGGCTGGAGAAAAGAAGTGAATCCCCGGCAAAAGTCTGGTGACAGGAGGTGGAGTCTGTGCAATGAGAGCCATGTCTCTTTAGGAACTTCTTTCACCAGTCACCCAATCTCAGGCAGCCCTTGTCCCCTGAGTGGCGATGCTCTTCGGGTTGGCTTATCCGTGAGAAGATGTCCCCAAATCCTCCCGCCTGATTGATCTCCAGTTGGCTGGGCTGACCAAAGGTAATATGCTTGAGACTAGTGTTCATGGGGGGATTCTGTGCTTCCTGACTGATAATAACTAGTATGCCCCAATGACCTCAATTATCATGTTTTAGATTCCCTCTCATTCTTAGCAGACTTCTTGCATACCTGTGGTACAATGATCTGATTTGAAGATACAAACAAACATATATTCGTTAGTAAAACTTTCTTATTATTTAGAGATTACTTGGGTTCTGTTCCTCATATCTCCTTTTTAGCTCAGATAAGAACCTGAGCATTGACTATGTGATTCCATTTACATGAAGCTCAGAAGAGACAAAGTTCATCGCTGGTGACAGGAATCAGAACAGTGGTTACCTCTGGGAGAGGTAATGCTTGCGAAAGGGGATGAGGGAACCTTCCAGGATGCTGCAAGTGTGCTGATTCTGACCAAGTGGTAGTTCATGGGTATGCACACAGTAAATATCCAGTTGATTTGTGCCCTGTATGTGTATTACTCCTCAATTAAAAAAAAAAAAAAGAATAAGAGAAAAGAATCTAAGTATTGTAATAAGGATTAAACAACAGTCCAGCATTTTGCTTCTGAAAGAGCCACAGTGGCAGGAAATGAGAGGCCATTGTTTTCTGATTCAGCCTCAAACAGAAAAAACAAACAAAGAATTATGATTTCAGCCTCAAAAGTCCTTCTCATACAGAATATCTATCTACTGTTTTATATTCGGTCACGCACATTTGCTTCCTCCAATGGCCAGAACAGACAGTGAGGTCCCCGAAGGCAGTGCCTAGGTCTTACTGATCCTTCTATACCCACGTACTCAGTATGGTGTCTCACCGAGCCTACATTCAATGAATATTTATTTGTAACAACAGTAATAATGATGATTATTACTGTCATAGTGGCCAACATTTCTTTAATGCTTATACTGTACCAGGCCCTATGGTAGGTGCTCTATATAATTTATCTTATTAAGGGCTTCCAAAATCCCTTTAGCAAGCATTATTATTCTCATCAAATTGCAGATGGTGAGAGTAAGGCTTACAGCTGTTAAGTAACATGTCTATGCTCAAACAGTGCTGGCAGATAGAGGGTTCGAACCTGGTGTCCTGGCCAAAGCCCATTTCTATCATCCCTTTGCTGAGTGCTTCCTTTACTCCCCATTTATGGACCTGGGTCCCAATTTACAATCCGCAAACTATCACTCTACAAAAGTAGTTCATATTATTTGCCCTTGATCTTGCAATGATAATCAGTAAAAACCCTTTGCACAAGCTCAGTTTAGTGTCACCGATAACGCTGTTATTGGAGATTAGAAATGACACTCTGTTCCCCTTACCTTTTGTTCCTTGTTTTCAAGTGTAATTTCGTTTGCTATCAATGACGAAACCCACACTCCCTAATATTTTGGAATTCATCTTTTAAGTAAAGCAGAAACACATTCCACCTTAATTCACCCGAGTAGTCCCCTCAATTCGCCTGGGTATTTAATCTCTCAAAGTACTCTGAATGAATCAGACAGGGTCCCACCCTATTGTTTTTAGGTGTCTAATAATTCTGCTCTCAGATTATACCAGCTTGCCTGATAAGAAAGTGAATCATTTCCCTCATTAGTCATTTCCTCGAATATTATTCTAGTTTCTTAGAACTTTTATGCAGTTAGCCTGTAAATTTACATTTACGTTGAGTAACTTTTAAAAGTGTAATTTTTATTTCTATGTTTGTCTAGCTCTTATAAAAATTATAGAAAGACTGTTGATCTTCTCATTAAAAAAAAATTCTACTCCAAACATAAGGATTCTGTTCATAGTGTATGTTTCATACATGTTCTGGACTGAAATAATTTACAACTCTGCCAGAGTAGATTAAAAACAAGAAAACAAATCTTCAAATTAATTAATCATTCTCTTTACTTAACAATGCTGGTATGACAGGCTTTTTGGGAAACAATGCTGAGGCTATCTCCCCAATGGGATTTTGGATTATTTGTGGAGAGCCAGGTTTATCATAATACCTATCCTTCTGGATAATCATGAATTAGTGTTTCTACCAGTGTATCCAAAGGAAAATAATCAGGCCCTTTTGGGATTGAATCTAACCAGATCTCAAAATATTTCATGGAAAAAGACTGCCCTGAGGAGATGGGATATGAAGAAGATAAAAAGGAAGACCAATTATAAGTAAGTATCACAAATGCTCTAGTAGAAATTCCTGGAGTGAGAGGATATTAAAAGAATTTTTAAAGTAGTGCATATTTTGTCCCTTAGTAGCTTTTTCTATAAAGTCCTCCAACTTGTTTCAAGACAGATTTTTATTTTAAAATGAAGATCACCTGTGATTCTAGTAATTCTGTAAACACATACAGACTGTGCAAATTATTTGGAACTTGTTTCTTTCGCTTAATGATTTATTATGAACACCTTTCTTTTGTATCTATCAAATTTGCTTTCTCATCGTAGGTACTGGCTTCACAGAATTTCACCTTATGGATGTCCTACGATTTATTTAATCAGTCTCTTATTATTGGACAGTTAGGTAGTTGGTAATATTACATTGCTAGGAAAACTCTGTGATGAAACGTTCTTATGCTAAATCTATGACCACTGCCTGTAAAGTTTCTGTAAGTGAAACTCCTGGGGCAGAGTAGGTGAGGCCTTGATATGTATTACAAAAGGCTACACACCTCTCCCCTCCCCGAAACAGAAGTCTGTACTAGTTTATACTCACATTACCAGCCATGTATAACAAATGCCTGCTTCTGTGCGTCATTGCCGATATTGCGTATTATGTTTAAAAATACTGACAATTTGATAGATGAAATCTATGTCATTAATTTGCAGCTTTTTACTTATCATTGAACTTGAACACTTTACCCATTTTCTACTTATATTTATCCTTTTGTTAATGACTTACAAGATGCCCTCTATATTTGAAGGATATTAATCTACTGCCTATCATAGTTTGCATGCTGAAGATATTAATTTTTATTAGCTCAGTCTATCGATCTTTACTTCAATACTTTCTCCTGGCCTAAATTCTTTTCTCTGACCAGCAGCCAAACGCACACAGTGGTTGAGAGATCGCCTTTCTATTCCTCTATTAAGAGTCCCTGGGGGCTGGAAATGTGGGGTCATGGTGACTCCTGAGTGGAAAAGGGACACTGATGGATCTCAGGTGATCAAGCCACCTACACTTTGGAGTTTTTAAGAGAGATTCTAATTCATGTGCCTGGATGAATATTTGCTTGGAATTTAGGCTTAGCCAGGAATGAAAATCCCTTTGTTGATTCAACTGAAGAAAAGCAAGCACAGTCTAAGGACACTAAAGGAAAAATTGGCTCACTCTCTTTTTCCACAGAGAGGAATTCTGTTCAAATAAGGCACAACTGAAAAACCCACCAACTCCCTCACTTCTTCCCTTGCCAGCAGTCTGTTCCCATGTCTGTGTACCTACAACAACAGAGGTACTTCTGATTTGTAATCTGCTGAGGAACGTTTACTCAGGGAGCTCGCTCAGGACAGACACACTCCCTCTGACCTTATTGGAGAGGTGCTCCTTAAACACATCCCCTACATCTAACACACCTCCACCCAGACATCAGAAGCCATCTCCAGAAGGGGCTGGATAAAGGAAGCCACTGGCCAGGATCTACTGATGCAGATCAGGTCTGTCCTTGGCTGTTGCCACAAACCCCTCTCCCTAACGAGCACCGCATGAAACGACTGGTGATATTAAACGTTGTCTCCTCCATCTTCCTTCAGTCTCATTGTGGAGTTCTCTTAAAAGCAGTGAAGTGCTGGGCTTTTTTTAATTGATTAGCAGATGTGATTTTGCTTACATCTTCCATAAATGCTCTGGCTGGCTGCATACCATTGATTACCGGAGTTCAGTTTACAGCAACTAATTGCTCTCCTTGCTGGTGTTTTGATACAAAATTCAATAGTGAATATGTTTTCAAAACTCTTGTCTTTGCGGCTTGAGTCAGAAGTGACTTGAGGCAAACCCAGTGGACTGAGTTTTCCCTTCTTTAAAATAATTGCTCTCTCATCAGTCTGTGAAGAAAGTTTCCAAATTGTAGCATTCTAATTGGAAAGTCTGCATTATGCATGCGATGACAAACTATGTTGTGCTGAATGGCATTTTTTTTATCCCTTTCTTAAGGGATTAATTCTGTGCCAGATTGGGAACAGTGCTGAGGTTTAAACAGTTGAGATCAACAGCTTCCCCACTGAATTGGTGTCTTTTAGGTCAGCAGCAAGTATCTGTTTTGCCTGTTTCTAACTGTCCATCACGGGAGATTCCACTGGAAGGCCCGGGACCACGTTGGCTGATGCTGCCATGTTCCTCGCTCGCGCAAAAACCCGCAACGAAGAGAAGACAATGCCGGGATATTAGTAATACACTAATTTGTTACCAAATCCATTTCTAATCTCTCAGCCAAAATCCAAGATACTCTGACCTCAAAGGTTTAGACACTAGTCTTTGTTCAAGATCTTCAGAAATTAAGTTCTTTAGAAATAATCTTCTTCCATTCAACAAATATTTACTGAGTATTGACTAAGTGACATTAGGCAAGTCACTTCACTTACTTGCACTTCGGCTTCATCCCTTGTGAAATTAAAGGTCTAGATTCGATGGTTTCTAAGGGCTCCTCCAGTTGTAATATTTTAGAATTTGCTGCAACATTAGTAGAGGTGTGGGGGCAGTGGTTAGAGTTTTTTCTTTGCATGTCTGTCCATTATACAGTGACTCTTCTCCGGGAGAACTGTTTCTGGCCTAACCCTGAGGTGGACGTGGGGGGTTCCCGAGCTTGGTTTGTGGACCTGAGTACGTTCTGGGAAGACACATGACCCATGCTGCACCAACTGGATTTCGTTTCTCAAGAATTGAGAATTATGTGAGATTCCGGCTTAATTGGCCCTGTTCACTTAAAATGACATGATGAAAACATGGCCCTTCGGGGGTGACACTCTTTCACCAGAGGCACAAAGAGACAAAGTCATCTGCAATGAGAAGCAAAGAAGACAGAGGATGTGGCCCAGGGAGGGGTTATCTTGGCTCCTGGCAGGATTCCAATAGCTGATTTAGCTCTCTGTGAGGGCCACCAGAGTTTCTGCCCTAGTATTCTATGAGAAATCTCCCCATCTTTTTAATAAACCTGCCATTTATGGCTTAAGCCATCTTTATGTGGTTTCTGCAGCTTGGAACCAAAGAGCCTAAGATAAGCTCCTAGCACAGTGCCCGAGATGGAAAAGCCACTCAACAAAGAGCAGAGGTTCCCATGAGATGAGGGTGACAATGATGACATGAGGGCTCCAGGACCGGAGAGACAGGAGGTGAGGAATAGGGATGGCGAGGAAGCTCGCTTTGGATGGAGATCTTCATTCAAGTATGAAAGAAGATTCTTGGGGTGCCTGAGTGGTTCAGTAGATTAAGCCTCTAACTCTTGATTTCTGCTCGGGTCATGATATCAGGGTTGTGGGATGGAGCCCCACATCAGGCTCCCCGCTGTGTGGGGAGTCTGTTTGGGATTCTCTCTCTCCCTCTCCCTCTGCCCCTCTCCCTGCTCATGTGCCGGCTCATTCTCTCTCTCTCAAATAAATAAAATCTTTTTTTTTTTTTTTTTTTAAAGAAGAAGATTCTCTCAATGGAAGCTGAGAGTGGCAGGGCTGCATTGTGGGGTGGAAAGGCAACCGGACTTTGAAGCAGGCTCTGCAGGGTCTGCCAAGCTGCAGGGAGGGAGCCCTGCAGAGACAGGGCACTCAGCGTAGTTGAGAACTCTCTTCAGCAGTGGCCCTGGGGGAGCAGGAGAGAGGAAAGCAGGGCCGCCAGGGACAAGGAGGATGCAGGGCAGGGTCAGGGAAGAGAAGGGCCAGAGTATTGGCCAGTTTTAGGCTGCTGACGGGTTAACTGGGGCCGAACGGGGCTGACTAACTTTCAGAATAGAGAGGGACTAGGGGTCGTGAAGCAAGAGAACAGATGTGGCAGACAGGGGGGTGAGGGAGGAGGGGAAGGAGCTGTGGTCACAGAGGGAATCTTCCGTGCTTTGGCACTTCACTCACAAGAGCCCAGTTCCCACTCTTCTGAGGAGCAGAAAGACAAACATTACCGTCAGAGGCTCCATTCTAATCTCTGCTCCTGAGAGGCGGAGGCGGGGGTGGTGGTGGGGGGGAGCCTGTAACAGCTGCCAGAAGGAATCATACAGCTCCGGAGGAACAACTTTCCAGGGCAGAAACTGGGACTTCCTCGCAGATGAGAGGGGCCCTCACTGTCGGCTGCCACAGGTTCAGTGATGCAGCTTCCTCCTCAGGTGGGGAGGAAGGTCAAGCTGAGACGAGCTGCTGGAGGACCACGAAGCCCAAAATGAGATTCTCAGCAGGAGACTGGAGCCAAGTAACAGCACTGTGATCGAAAGCGTGTGAGGCAGAGCAGGTGTGAGCCCCGCAGACTGCAGACACAAGACCCCCCGAAGAGCTGCCGCCATGGGGGTCCTGCCTCAAAGTGGGCCGCAACCTCTCGGGGCAGAGGGGACACCCACCTTCTTCTGACAGCAGGAGGAGGGAGACACGGGCTGCTCGCCAGATGGAGTGGGAGGTTGGGAGCTACGTTAGTCACAGGACATCAGAGAGCCTCCACACTGATACTGTATAATCTCTCATGTCTTGGACACAGAGGGTGATTCCTCCAAGAGAGGGAGAAATAACAGCACTGGCTAACAATATTCTCTTGCAGTTGGAGAGGGAAAAGACAGGTGCAAGTGCTTGGTCGTCTGGCATATGTAGTTTCTGTGTTTAGTCACTGAAAAGCCCCAGGATGAAGAAAAAGTGAGGAGACGGGGCAAAGCATTACACTTGGGCTTCACAGTGTAGGCTGATCATTGAAAAAGGAGGGAATAAGAGGAGGGGCTTTCTCTATCAAATCTTACATCCCTACAGTAAAATCCAGGTAAATTCCATGAAAGTGGAGAGATGCCAATAGAGAACATGCTCGCAGGATAGGGCGATATGGATAGCTGGATGGGACAAGACTTTTCAAAAGTTTGAGACACTACAAAACTACCCACTTTTTTATTTATTATTATTATGTTATGTTAATCACCATAAAACTACCCACTTTTAATAGCTAATTGAGACCATCACTTCACTCCTCAGAAGGATTAAGTTTTTAATTTCAAGTTTTAGGTGATAACATAAAAGGTAACCCCATGCTACCAAACAGCATGACTGCCCCTGCGATATTCAATAAACACTGAGTGCGGAACGAACAGCGAACGACTCATCATAATCCCACCTCACATTCACACAGACCTCACTGGTTTCAAAATGTTTTTGCATACATTATCACATTTGGGGGAAAAAAAAGACAATTTATAATCAGCACACTTCCTGCTTTCAATGCAAATCTATTTTTCTAAGTTACTTGGTTAATTTTCTTACGGGGGCTAAACACCGCCCAAGCAATCTTTCACAGATTACACAGCCACTTGGCAAACCCTTTATTAATAAATAAGTTTGGGCCTAGGCTTATGATCTAGATTTCATACTATACAGTCCAATTTGATGAAAATTCTTTCATTTTATGCTTTCAATGTGGATATATGAGAAAATTTTGTCCGGGCCAAACAGCACTTGTGAGGAAAAGCAGTTTTCTTCTACTTTTCAAGGTGACTCTTTCCAATACAGTCCCTTCCTTAAGCAAGACGCTGGCCTCAAAACTATTGGGAACCATTTCAAATGGTCTTGTTAGATTTTAAAAGGTGAAGTCTCTTTATGTTACAGGCCTTTTCGGCTGTGACACGCTAAGCGGGCGTGCAGCTTTCACAGATCTTTCCCCGTGTTTAAATTCGGCATTCTCAATGTCCCTCTCGGCAGTGAAGCTGTCTTCCTTGATCGCAACAGCTTCCTCATCAGGACGCGCACACAGCACGCGCACGGCACCAGTGACATCGGCCCAATTTGGCTCACCAGCAGGATCAGAAAAGGACGTGCAAGGGGTGGAAACAGAGAGCCCTGCCCAGACCACAGGGCTTGGCTCCCTAGGTGCCAAGTCCAGCTCACTCTCCGCTGCATTTGCTAGGAAGGCTGGTCAGGGCTATTGTGATATAAAAAGGCCAGAACTGGCTAATGGCTGAGGGCAATATGCACTTGGGTGAGGGTTTCTGTTTCCTGTCCCCAATTCTGTGAAATTATTCGCCACAGGGTGAGAGGAAGGGGCAGACATGTTTAAGAACTCAGAGCTCCCTGAGTTGTGTGTTAGGGAGCTTACTCCCTGGATTTGTACTCACATTTATGACCCCTGTAAGATAAAATGGCCCCAGTGTGAGTCCAACAGGTAGGGGAGTAAGGTGTCACCGGGCTCCAGGTTCCTTGTGTAACACCATCCAAAGGCCCCTTCTTCAGCTTTCGGGACCAAGCCCAGTCAGGAGGAACCACCCTGACCCTGCTTCTAGAGTGCAGGGACCATGCATGGCTAATGTCTTGGTATTCCTCATGGTCCCCAGCACACCATAAACTCTACAGAGTTGAACTGAAGGAGATATGGGGAACAGGGCAGGAGAGGATGATGGAAAGAGGAGAGGGAATTAGAGATAAATCACCCTTTCACAAAACCCAGGTAGGTGCACCCCAGTACAGCATCTTTTAATGCTCCATTATGTTACATTTCAATCTGAAACACCCCCCAGCCAGTCCTCTACCCCCACACCATTTTGGAGAGCCTCATTTAGGGAGGTAATTTATGAAATATATCAACTCTGACTGCTATTTCATCTCCTGAGCTTATTTTCCTGCCTCTCCTCCGGCCACATGCTAATACGTGTCCACATGCACACAGCCTACAAAGCACCAAGAAGCAGAGCCAAAGAGAAATTTAATAAGCTCCACGGCTCCTTTCTATTCCCTTAGGTCAAGTTTTCATAGGAATCTGTGACTGTGGGAGAACTCACAATTTAGGTACAGGTAGAGCTTTGTATTCTCTCAACCTGATGATAAAGGGAGAGAATGGAAGGGCAAAACAAAGGTGGGGAAGGCTCGACTCTGAATATTACAGGCGAGAGAACATTCCAGCAGGGCTGAACTACAAGGCAAAAAAATCTTCCTATTCAAGCATGTAATCTCTTTATTTTTGTTCTCACCAAATCTTCTCTCTGGTCTCTCTTAATGCAGCCAGTACTATTTTCCTACATCTCTCTTTCTTACCCAGCCTGACCTTCTCACCCAAATCAGATAGGGGTTTCAACCTTTGCTCCAGCTTTGAATCCTCTTCTTTTCCCCACAGGGCACAATCTATAAAGTCCTGAGCTCTTGCTGAAAATGATTTGAAAGCACTTGCCCATCCAATCCGGGGCCTCACCCTCCAACTGTACCACCGGGGCCCGCCATTGCTTGCCCCTCTTTCACGTCCTCTCTCTGCAAAATTACTGCCCCCCACCCCGCCCCCAGACGTAGTCCCCAATCTCCTATCTGTCCTGCTAGGTCCTGCACGATGAAATGCTCGTCTGCCCTCTTTCCCATACTTGCCTAGTCTACATTTCCTCCCTTTCAGTCCCTTCGCTAATGAACTTCCTCCACGAAACTGTTTGGTGAAGGCTTTCACCTGAAAACAACTATGCTCTAAAACAGAAAAATAAAACCATAATAAGGTACAAGTGCTACAGAATTAAAACACTTAAAGTAGACTATTCTATTTGAAGTCTGAGGTGTCTGACAAATCGTAATCCTGCGTGCGGTACATGACTTACCACTAAAATAAACACCACATTAGTGAGACTAATAATAGTAACGTCTTCACCAATACATAAAAGTGAGAATTCTACCTATGATAAGTTCTTATAAACAAAAGATAGTTAATCAATTTAATATGTAACTATGTGATAAGTCTTTTGAAGCATGGCAAGAAGCAAGAAAAAAAAGCAAGATTTTATATAATTTTTTGTAACGGCTAGAGGGGAAAAATGGCTAATTATGTTTTTCAATGGAATTCTTTTGATCACTGGCCACTTGGTACAGTTTTCTTGATCCAGGTCTTCAAAGCTAGGATCATAAGTTTTAATTCAAACGTTTTCAGCTGAACATTAGCAACTCTAACTTTTCGAGCTGCTAAACAGCTGTAATCAGATCAAACTTGTGTGGGTTACAGGACTAAAGGCTAAACAGAGTTGCCATTTTTTTTTTTTTTCCTGGAATCACCTAACCTATTTCCCCCACAGTGCGAGGCCCCGGCAAAGGCTCCAAAGGCAGAGGGGGCATGGTTCTCCCCCCTGCTGCAGAAGATGTAAGAATGCAGTTTTCTGGCTCATAAATACTCTCCAGAATTACGGAGCAGGTTCCCCTCCCTCCCACATTTGTTTGGTTGAAGGATCATCAGACAGGAAAAACACTCTCTCTTTAGAATGTATTCCGTAAGAGCTGCCTTTTTAGAAACAACCCTCCCAGGTGCCAACATGAATATTCACCAGAGTGTACCGAGCACAGGGGCTGGTCTCCACGCCATGTACACTAATCCTTCAGAATGTATTCCAGGCAAGCTACCAGGGTAAAGTGCTGTACAGAACCCGGGCTTTCCGGTGATGGATACTGGATGGCTGAAAGGAGAAAATCTGACTGAAAGAGGCAGAGATGAATAAATCACTCATATCTGTCTAAGGCCCTGCTGCAGCTAGACCTTGCCATTGTGACTCAAGCACAGCATGAGGCTGCATTAGAATACTGCACTCTGTGAATTAAACGGTTTCTTTCGTTCATCTGGCTTATCCTTTCTCATCAAGAAGAACAAACAATTATCTCCCTTCTGCCCCATAACCCTATCTGCTGACCCCCTTTGTTACTTCCTCCGTCTTCCGGCTGATAGAAAGCGCACGGATGGGGCGCCTGGGTGGCTCAGTTGGTTAAGCGACTGCCTTCGGCTCAGGTCATGATCCTGGAGTCCCTGGATCGAGTCCCGCATCGGGCTCCCTGCTCGGCAGGGAGTCTGCTTCTCCCTCTGACCCTCCCCCCTCTCATGTGCTTGCTCTCTCATTCTCTCTCTCTCAAATAAATAAATAAAAAATTCTTTAAAAAAAAAAAAAAAGAAAGAAAGCGCACGGACATCCCGAGAGCACTGTCCTGGTACCAGGCAGGCACCCGGTGTGCGTGTGCGCATGTACCTTGCATGAACACACACACACTACACCCCTCCGTATCACTGCCCTGGCTCACATTCAGAAAGGTACAGACAGAAGAGATTAAGAACTCTTACCAGCCAGGGAAGGAATCACACCCAAGGTGGTGAGACCTCAGATTTCCCAGGATCCTCCCACTCTGGAACCAAATCCTAAACATCAACATTGGTATTCATGTGGACAGGCAGAAGGGGACCTGGCTGAGGCAGCCTGTCTGAGTCACACATGAGACTGTCGTAGCCAGTGCTCTTCAGATAACCAATGTTTAGGTGTCAGAGGCTGGGAGACATCCTTGGGGTAACCTCCAAAGCTCTGGTGCTGGAATTATTCCAGCTTTTGGCAGTTTGTACCCTGATTAGCTAGGGGCATTCAGGTGTTTGGGGGCTCCTGGTAGCTCAAAGGAAGGACCACGAGCAGGGAAGAAGCAAACAGTGTGGCTTCAGTGACATTCTGGGTCAAACGATCCTCAGCCTCCTGGAGCACGAAAAGCTCCACTGACTCTCCCACAGCCTCTGATGGACACAAGGACATTGCTAGGCAATATGGCCTAACTAGTAGTGTCAGCAGATGGGAAGCACGAGTCTCAGCTCTGCCTCTGTCTTGGAACCCTATACTCTCAGATTTATAATCTCTTACGTGGGCTGTGGGCAGGGGAAGACAGGGAGATGAATTTTAATGTAGGTGATTTGTGGTTCCTTTTAATGTTGTTTTTTTTTTTTTTAAATTACAAAGTAACACATGACAAATCCTTTGGTACTTTTTATAAAGTATCCACTCTAAAAAGGCATTACACTAATTGTAAAAAAATGTAAACCAGTATTTTCAAAAATGTTCTTTAGTAGCAGAACCCCTTCACAAGCAACATCTTAGAAGAACCTCAATCTCCATAAGAGAGAAAAGTGGAAGTGCTCTACTAAGGTCAGAGTTGGGGCTGAAGTCCCGTTTGCCAGACTTCCTCCCAGCCTCTGCTTGCGTCAGCCGCCAAGGCTCACCTCCTACAAACACATTAGGAAAAACCACTGGGTCATGGTACGCATCTTGTCCCCAAACAAAACACTAATATTAATATTCATACCTTTTAATAACAGGCTTATAAGTATTATTACTCACATACTCTGACACTATAAAAGGCAAATGGACTTCCCTAATTCTTTCCTCTCACCTATGGACCAGAGCTGTTAGTGAGGAAAGGAGCTGGAGAGATTAAGCATTGGTAAACAGTGGCCCATAGCTGCCTATTTTTGTAAATAAAGTTTTATTGGAACACAGCCACACCCACTCAGCAGAGTTGAGCAGTTGTGACAGAAACTATGGCTTACAAAGTCTGAAATATCTACTTCCCGGCCCTTTCCAGAAAAAGTTTCCTGGCACCAGGAACAGAGAGAAAACCAGAGCTGTTCTTTATTGAGCAGTAAAGAGTTATGGCACCAAGGCAAGAAATAAAGGTATAGTTTAAACTAAGGCTGGGCTTAGCCTAGAAATGTCTAAAATCTTTATTCTGTTGAAAGTGTTTCAAGAGATTTTCATGTAGCAAATTCTACGTGGAGTTTTTGGATTCTGCTATAGTCCTAATTCTATCTTTGTTACTGTGACAACTATCCTGACCATTTCTGGCTTGCCTTTTACCCCAAATTTCTGTTATTTCTCCTAAGGGTAAAAGAACAAGAAGGGGAAAAAAAAAAAAGCTCCAATTAAAAATAAAAACCTGAAAACCATTCCCAAACCCTCTCTCCTCCCTGAACTGGTGCCCAGGAGCCACATTCTCAAACTGAAGACGTGTGCACATAGTCACTGACCACTACCCTCCAGATGGCATGGCAATAATAGGATAGGATGAAGAAGTTACAGGGACGTTTAAAGTCAATAAACAATATACACACACAAAAGTTATATAGTCACTGATAAGGTAGTTAATATGACAGCAATAAAATAATGTATCAGTTATAGAGGAAGATGACACCACGGGCTAAGCCACACTAATTAGGCAGACAGAGTTGAGTTGTTTATTGGTCACCAGCAAAAGACAGATTTGTATGGATCTATCCCCTTGCTATCTCTCCAGCTCTTTCTACTGTGAGTATAAAAAGCATCTTAAAAGATAGCTGACCAGGGCAGTCTATGACCACAGAACAATAAAAACCTTAAAGTGCTTGGTGTGTTAATGGAACTATTCATTTGGAATCTTTAATGAAACCAATTTTAAATGGATGACTCTATTTAACATGTTCTTCCCAAATAATTGCAACTGATCTCCATGACTTTTCTGCTTATTCTTTGAGTCTAAAATATACAGCTAAAATCTCACTATAGTGAACACAATCATGACAAAGTCATTTACTGTTCTACCAAGAAGCCTATTATCAACAAGATATTATTTATCTGGTTTACCACAAATTCTCAAACAACTCCCTACAGAAAATGCTTTATGTCTTTCTAATAGGGCTACGATAAACTTCCTAATAAAGATACTATTTGAGGGGGGAGGAGCAAGATGGCCGAGGAGTAGGAGACCCGGATTTCGTCTGGTGCCAGGAATTCAGCTGGATAGGGATCAAACCATTCTGAACACCTACGAACTCAACAGGAGATCGAAGAAAAGAATAGCAACAACTCTCTGAACAGAAAAGCGACCACTTTCTGGAAGGTAGGACATGTGGAGAAGTGAATCCGAGGCGATATTCGGGAGGATAGAAGGCAGGGGAGGGGGCCTCCGTCAGCCGCTACTGGCAAGTGATAGAGCCACAGAGCACAAAATTGGAACTCTTAGAAGTCTGCTTCTTCTGAGGGACGCCGCTCCGGTGGCTAAGTGGGGGGTGGAACCCTCGTGGGACAGTGTGGTCTCAGGACCCTCGGGGTCACAGAAAGACCGGGGGTGCCTGAGTGAGGCAGAACTCCCAGGTATCAGAGTGGGGAAGCCGGCTGCAGAGACGGAGCCGAGGCGGGGGCTCTCAGCTCGGGGTTGCCATAAACCGTGATCCACAGCACAGTCGGGCCACTGCTCCTCCAGCAGGGACCCAACAAGCGGCAGATCCGGAGAGACTCCCCTTCCTTCCCCGGGAGGAGCGGCGCGGGAGCGCACCGCAGGGATCTGCTGGGTTTGGAGACTCCACACGGGGTCGGGTGCCAGAGATAGGAACGCGTGGTCACAGGCCAGGTGAGCACGGAGTGCGGCCGGAGACCGGGGAGACGGGAGTGACTGACTGCTTTTCTCCTGGGGCGCCCTGAGGAGTGGGGCCCCGAGTTCTCGGCTCCTCCAAGGCGGAGATTGGGAGGCCGCCATTTTCATTCTCGTCCTCCAAAGTGGTACGGAAAGCTTGCAGGGAACAAAAGCTCCCGAGAGCAAACCCGAGCAGATTACTTCGCCCGGACCCGGCAAGGGGAGGGCAATTCCGCCTCCGGCAAAGACATTTGGGAACCATGGCAACAGGCCCCTCCCCCAGGAGATCAGCGAGAACAGCCAGCCAAGACCAAATTTACCCATCAATGAGAACGGCAGAACTCCAGCGCTAGGGGAATAATGCACATAGAATTCATGGCTTTTTTACCATGATTCTTTAGTCTTTCAAAGTTAATTTTTTTTAACTGTTTTTTTTTTTTTAATTTTTCTTTTTCCCTTTTTCAACCAACATCTTATCAATCCCTTTTTAAAAAAATCTTTTTTATTTTTCTTTTTTAGAGTCATATTCTATCCCTTCATAGTAGTTACCCTTATTTTTGGTATATATATATATATATATATAAGTTGTTCTCTCTTTAAAATTTTGGGATACAGTTTCTTCTGACAGATCAAAATATACCCTAAATCTCTAGTGTATGGCTTTGTTTTAGTCTCCTGCCTGAACACATTCTCTCCCTTTTTTTATTTAAATCCTCTTTCTTTTTTCAACCAACTTCTTATCAATTCCTTTTATAAAATCTTTTATAATTTTCATCTTTACAGTCATATTCCATCCCTTCATCATATTAACCTTATTTTTGTACATATATAAGTTCTTCTTTCTTTAAAATTTTGGGAGGCACTTTCTTCTAACAGACCAAAATATGCCCAAAATCTAGTGTGTGGCACTGATCTATGTACCAGCCTGATCATATCTGATCATATTCTGTTTTTTGTTTTGTTTTGTTTTTGTTTGTTTTTACCTTTTTCTTCTTCTTTTTTTCTTTCTTTCCCTTTCTTTTCCCCTGGTTTCAGGTCTTTTCGGATTTGTTTAGTGTATATATTTCTGGGGACATTGTCACCCTGTTAGCATTTTGTTCTCTCATTCATCTATTCTCCTCTGGACAAAATGACAAGATGGAAAAAATCACCTCAACAAAAAGAACAAGAGGCAGTACAGACTGCCAGGGACCTAATCAATACAGACATTAGTAAGATGTCAGAACTAGAGTTCAGAACGATGATTTTAAAGATACTAGCTGGGCTTGAAAAAAGCATGGAAGTTATTAGAGAAACTCTTTCTGGAGAAATAAAAGAACTAAAATGTAACCAAGTCGAAATCAAAAAGGCTGTTAATGAGGTACAATAAAAAATGGAGGCTCTAACTGCTAGGACAATGAGGCAGAAGAGAGAATTAGTGATATAGAAGACCAAATGATGGAAAATAAAGAAGCTGAGAAAAAGAGAGATCAACAACTACTGGATCACGAGGGCAGAATTCGATAAGTAATACCATAAGACGAAACAACATTAGAATAATTGGAATCCCAGAAGAAGAAGAAAGAGGTGGGGCAGAAGGTATACTGGAGCAAATTATAGCAGAGAACTTCCCTAATTTGGGGAAGGAAACAGGCATCAAAACCCAGGAGGCACAGAGAACCCCCCTCAAAATCAATAAAAATAGGTCAACACCCCGATATCTAATAGTAAAACTTACAAATCTCAGAAACAAAGAGAAAATCCTGAAAGCAGGTCGGGAGAAGAGATATGTAACCTACAATGGTAGAAACATTAGATTGGCAACAGACCTATCCACAGAGACCTGGTAGGCCAGAAAGGACTGGCATGATATATTCAGAGCACTAAATGAGAAAAATATGCAGCCAAGAATACTATATCCAGCTAGGCTGTCATTGAAAAATAGAAGGAGAGATAAAAAGCTTCCAGGACAAACAAAAACTAAAGGAATTTGCAAACACAAAACCAGCCCTACAAGAAATATTGAAAGGGGTCCTCTAAGCAAAGAGAGAGCCTAAAAGCAACATAGACCAGAAAGGAACACAGACAATATACAGTAACAGTCACCTTACAGGCAATAGAATGGCACTGAATTCATATCTTTCAATAGTTACCCTGAATGTAAATGGGCTAAAGGCCCCAAACAAAAGACACAGGCTATCAGACTGGATAAAAAAATAAGACCCATCAATATGCTGTCTGCAAGAGACTCATTTTAGACCCAAAGACACCCCCAGATTGAAAGTGAGGGGGTGGAAAACCATTTACCATGCTAATGGACACCAAAAGAAAGCTGGGGTGGCAATCCTTGTATCAGACAAATTATATTTTAAACCAAAGACTATAATAAGAGATGAGGAAGGACACTATGTCTTACTTAAAGGGTCTATCCAACAAGAAGATCTAACAATTGTAAATATCTATGCCCCTAACATGGGAGCAGCCAATTATATAAGCCAATTAATAACAAAAGCAAAGAAACACATAGACAACAATACAGTAATAGTGGGGGACTTTAACACCCCGATCATTGAAATGGACAGATCATCTAAGCAAAAGATCAACAAGGAAATAAAGACTTTAAATGACACACTGGACCAAATGGACTTCACAGATATATTCAGAACATTCCATCCCAAAGCAACAGAATACACATTCTTCTCTAGTGCCCATGGAACATTCTCCAGAATAGATCACATCCTAGGTCACAAATCAGGTCTCAACCAGTACCAAAAGATTGGGATCTTTCCCTGCCTATTTTCAGACCACAATGCTTTGAAACTAGAACTCAATCACAAGAGGAAAGTCGGAAAGAACTCAAATACATGGAGGCTAAAGAGCATCCTACTAAAGAATGAATGGGTCATCCAGGAAATTAAAGAAGAATCTAAAAAATTCATGGAAACCAATGAAAATTAAAACACAACTGTTCAAAATCTTTGGGATGCAGCAAAGGCAGTCCTAAGAGGAAAGTATATAGCAATACAAGTCTTTCTCAAGAAACAGGAAAGGTCTCAAATACACAACCTAACCCTACACCTAAAGGAGCTGGAGAAAGAACAGCAAATAAAGCCTAAACCCAGCAGGAGAAGAGAAATAATAAAGATCAGAGCAGAAATCAATGAAGTAGAAAACAAAAGAACAATAGAACAGATCAACGAAACTAGGAGCTTGTTCTTTGAAAGAATTAACAAGATTGATAAACCCCTGGCCAGACTTATCAAAAAGTAAAGAGTAATGACCCAAATCAACAAAATCATGAATGAAAGAGGAGAGATCACAACCAACACCAAAGAAATACAAACAATTTTAAGAACATATTATGAGCAACTATATGCCAGCAAATTAGATAATCTGGAAGAAATGGATGCATTCCTAGAGGTGTATCAACTACCACAACTGAACCAGGAAGAAATAGAAAACCTGAACAGACCTATAACCACTAAGGAAATTGAAGCAGTCATCAAAAATCTCCTAGCAAACAAAAGCCCAGGGCCAGATGGCTTCCCAGGGGAATTCTACCAAACATTTCAAGAAGAATTAATACCTATTCTTCTGAAACTGTTCCAAAAAATAGAAATGGAAGGGAAACTTCCAAACTCGTTTTATGAAGCCACCATTACCTCGATCCCAAAACCAGACAAAGACCCCATCAAAAAGGAGAATTACAGACCAACAGCCTTGATGAATATGGATGCAAAAATTCTCACCAAAATACTAGCCAATAGGATCCAACAGTACATTAAAAGGATTATTCACCATGACCAAGTGGGATTTATCCCTGGGCTGCAAGGTTGGTTCAACACCCTCAAATCAATCAATGTGATACAATACATTAATAAAAGAAAGAACAAGAACCATATGATCCTCTCAATAGTTGCAGAAAAATCATTTGACAAAGTACAGCATCCTTTCTTGATCAAACTCTTCAGAGTATAGGGATAGAGCGTACATACCTCAATATCATAAAAGCCATGTATGAAAAACCCACAGCGAATATCATTCTCCATGGGGAAAAACTGAGAGCTTTCCCCCTAAGGTCAGGAACACGGCAGGGATGTCCACTATCACCACTGCTATTCAACACAGTATTAGAAGTCCTAGCCACAGCAATCAGACAACAAAAAGAAATAAAAGGCATCCAAATCGGCAAAGAAGAAGTCAAACTCTCACTCTTTGCAGATGATATGATACTTTATGTGGAAAACCCAAAAGACTCCACCCCAAAACTGCTAGAACTCATACAGGAATTCAGTAAAGTGGCAGGATAGAAAATCAATGCACAGAAATCAGTGGCATTCCTATACACCAACAACAAGACAGAAGAAAGAGAAATTAAGGAGTCGATCCCATTTACAATTGCACCCAAAACCATAAGATACCTAGGAATAAATCTAACCAAAGAGGCAAAGGATCTGTACTCAGAAAACTATAAAATACTCATGAAACAAATTGAGGAAGACACAAAGAAATGGAAAAACGTTCTATGCTCACAGATTGGAAGAAAAAATATTGTGAAGATGTCAATACTACCTACAGCAATCTACACATTCAATGCAATCCCTATCAAAAGACCATCCACTTTTTTCAAAGAAATGGAACAAATAATCCTAAAATTTGTATGGAACCAGAAAAGACCCTGAATAGCCAGAGGAATGTTGAGAAAGAAAAGCAAAGCTGGTGGCATCACAATTCTGGACTTCAAGCTCTATTACAAAGCTGTAATCATCCAGACAGTATGGTACTGGCACAAAAACAGACACATAGATCAATGGAACAGAATAGAGAACCCAGAAATGGACCCTCAACTCTATGGTCAACTAATCTTCGTCAAACAGGAAAGAATGTCCAGTGGAAAAAAGACAGTCTCTTCAACAAAGGGTGTTGGGAAAATTGGACAGCCACATGCAGAAGAATGAAACTGGACCATTTCCTTACCCCACACACAAAAATAGACTCAAAATGGTTGAAAGACCTCAATGTGAGACAGGAGTCCATCACAATCCTAAAGGAGAACATAGGCAGCAACCTCTTCGACCTCAGCCGCAGCAACTTCTTCCTAGAAACATCACCAAAGGCAAGGGAAGCAAGGGCAAAATGAACTATTGGGACTTCATCAAGATAAAAAGCTTTTGCACAGCAAAAGAAACAGTCAACAAAACCAAAAGACAACTGACAGAATGGGAGAAGATATTTGCAAATGACATATCAATAAAGGGCTAGTATCCAAAATCTACAAAGAACTTATCAAACTCAACACCCAAAGAACAAATGATCCAATCAAGAAATGGGCAGAAAACATGAACAGACATTTTTCCAAAGAAGACATCCAAATGGCCAACAGACACATGAAAAAGTGCTCAACATCGCTCGGCATCAGGGAAATCCAAATCAAAACCTCAATGAGATACCACCTCACACCAGTCAGAATGGCTAAAATTAACAAGTCAGGAAACAACAGATGTTGGCGGGGATGCGGAGAAAGGCGAACCCTCCTACACTGTTGGTGGGAATGTAAGCTGGTACAGCCACTCTGGAAAACAGTAGGGAGGTTCCTCAAAAAGTTGAAAATTGAGCTACCGTATGACCCAGGAACTGCACTACTGGGTATTTACCCCAAAGATACAAATGTAGGGATCCGAAGGGGTATGTGCACCCCAATGTTTATAGCAGCAATGTCCACAATAGCCAAACTGTGGAAAGAGCCAAGATGTCCATCGACAGATGAATGGATAAAGAAGGGGTGGTATATATATATACAATGGAATATTATGCAGCCATCAAAAGGAATGAAATCTTGCCATTTGCAACGATGTGGATGCAACTGGAGGGTGTTATGCTGAGCGAAGTAAGTCAATCAGAGAAAGACAGGTATCATATGACCTCACTGATATGAGGAATTCTTAATCTCAGGAAACAAACTCCAGGGTTGCTGGAGTGGGGGGAGGTTGGGAGGGATGGGGTGGCTGGGTGATAGATATTGGGGAGGGTATGTGCTATGGTGAGCGCTGTGAATTGTGCAAGACTGTGCAAGACTGTTGAATCACAGATCTGTACCTCTGAAACAAATAATACATTATATGTTAAAAAAAAAAGAAGAACAAGAAGATAGCAGGAGGGGAAGAATGAAGGGGGGGAAGTCGGACAGGGAGACGAACCATGAGAGACGATGGAATCTGAAAAACAAACTGAGGGTTCTAGAGGGGAGGGGGGTGGGAGGATGGGTTAGCCTGGTGATGGGTATTAAAGAGGGCACGTTCTGCATGGAGCACTGGGTGTTATACGCAAACAATGAATCATGGAACACTAAAAAAAAAGAAAAAAGATCTTAAAGAGACCAATGGAAAGAAGTCAAGCAAAATACAAACTAAAAATGTGTTTGTATTCAGGAAGGCAATAAAAATTTCAAAAAGCAAAAAATAAAATAAAAAATAAAAATAAAGATACTATTTGATTATAGATGTTATTTACTTATTTATTTTAAGTAAAACAAAAAAAAAATGGGCGTGGCTTGAACTCACAACCCCGAAATCAAGATCTCAAATGATATCAAGAGTTGGACGCTTAACTGACTGAGCCACGCAGGTGCCCTGTTTTATCTTTTTTTTTTTAACCTCCAGGAAGAAAGGTGTGCATTAGGCAGGAGAGGACAATGAAATGGTATATACCTAAGGGACTTAGGAATAAAATCTATTACACTAGATCGCACCTACCCTTTCCCACAAGGTTCTTGAGGTATGTATATGCCAGGAGAGACCCAGCAAGTCAGAAGCAAAAGGACTTAATTGCTAGTAGAATTTTTGGCTCAAACCTCTTATGCAAAAGGCATAAGATATGGAGCACTCCCTATTCTCAAGTTGGTTATGCCTCAACAGTTCCAATCAAAGCAAGCTTGGTGGCCTGCCCCATCCCTTCTTCAACACCCAAAACTTATTCTTGGTTCTTACCACTACAATTTAAGAAAAGATCAACCCAAATAGTACCATCGAAACAGAGTGAGTAAGAAAGAAATCATTGGCTCCTACTGTCAGGCACTGAGCTGAACCTGAGCTGAGGCAGTAACCTTAACCCTGGCTGCCCTAAAAGATAAAAGAAGAAGTAGGAATGCCCAAGGAGGTGCACCTAGGTGGCTAAGTCGGTTAAGTGTCTGCCTTCAGCTCAGGTCATGATCTCAGGGTTCTGGGATGAGTCCCGCCCGGGGAGAGGGTCCCTGCTCAGTGGGGAATCTGCTTCTCCCTCTCCTTCTGTGCTCTCTCTTTCTCAAATAAATAAATAAAATCTTTAGAAAAAAAGAAAAGAAAAGAAACCCTCATATTTATTAAAAAAAAGAAAGCAAACACAGATGATCAGTAATTCTGCTTGTTTTGGATCAGAACTACCCAGTCAGCAGACACAAGCTTTTTATTTACAGAACATTTTTGAAGCTGAGAATGATATAAAATACAATTATTATATTTACTCTTTTGGATACAACCAGAAGCTATAAGCTTAAAGGGCATCTTTAAAAAATAAATGGAAAAAAAACCCCTGCTGAATTGTATACTTTAAATGGTAAATTGTATGATTTATGACTTATATCTCAATAAGGCTGTTTAAAAAAACAAGAACAGAGAGACCACATGAAATATGGGGATTTATAAAACTTCCAAGGTAGATGTGAAATGTCAAGCAGGAGGTAGGGTTGTATGGCAGAACGGCTGACTGGATGAGCCAACCCCTTATCGTGACCCTCCACTTCTGCAACCTTGCTAGGGCTGAGCATATGACACAGTTCCACCTCCTCACTCAGTGGAAGTCAGCTAGGTGGGGTTCCAAATAGAGCTTGGGCTTTTCCTAATAAAAAGGTACAGACTTGGTTGGCAGGGCTCTTTACTCTTGGCCCTCTCTTTCTTTCTGCCTAAATGCAGATGAGGTAGTTAAAGCCTTCACAGAGGTCATTTTACTCTGAGGCAAAAATGCATGTGAAAAAGACCAAGAAAATTGAAGCGCTCGCTGACTTGCAGAACTAATGCCCGCCACATCCACCTGCGGACATTTTGTTATGTGAGACCCACACAAACAAGTGAAAGCAAAACAAACACACACATACATTTAAAAAGTCTTTCTTAATCTGGTTCTCTGTTATTTGCGGCTAAATGCTGCCCAAATGTAAGCTCCTTTGGAGCAAACAAAGGCTAGATATAAAAAGAAATGTCAAGGCCTAGCCACAACATTTAATGAAACTATCTACAATTTACACCCTTAGGAAAGAGGATGGGTTGGACCAGAAGGTGTGATGCCTTCTCTCATTTTCTTTTTAAGGCCATAGGAGGCTCTATAAAGATTGTGCAACACATTGGGATCTTCCCAGCTAGAGTTTTAGCACCGGCTGCACTATCACGTTCATGGTGGAGAGAACAAGAGAAGGAACTCAATTATACTTTGGTTTCTTCACCTCTTACATGGAGACAATGAAGCCGCCAGAGCTTCAGAGCTACTGTAAGACATGGCAAGGAAAAGGACCATTAGCCATTTCTAAACATTAAACCGTATGGAAAATCTGAACAGTCTAGACTGGGGTATCAGTTACAGTAAAAGAATAACGTGACAAGGCTGGTAATGTCATAATCATTGAGGTACACGGTTTGGATATCATAAGGAAAAAGGAAGAAAGAGGATCCTACTGTTAGGTCTTAAGGGGGGACGGAAAGAAAATCCAGGGAGAAGTAAAAGCATACTCTGCATTTTATCTAGGTAACCAATACCCCTTATACCGAATCTAATACATTGTTGAAAGAGGCAACGCAGCAGACAGACAAAAAGGATTCCTCAGCTGGACCTCAGCCCCTGAGTGTCCAGGAGAGTTGCTGAAAGGAGTCCCTACGGGCCACCAACCAGCCTGTCATCATAATCGTTTTTCCTTGGAGAAGGATGCAAAATGGAGGTGGACAGATGGGAGAGGAAAGAGGGGAGGTGGAAGGATTTTTCTTGATCTCAGTGCTTCTGCTGGTTCAGAATGTTTCGATCAAGTGCCTCTATGGTTACCAGTTTACAAAGGGCTAAGCTTAAAAAAAGAGAGAGTGATTGCATCAGGTGCTACCAAGAGGCACCAAAAGCAACTTAACAAGGTGACAAAACTGAGCTCCTAGGGGAAAAAAAAATCTCTGATTTAAGGGCACCTGAGGAATGAGGGTTTTCTTTTCAAAGGTAGATTGCTGCATTGGATTAATTCAAAGATTAACCTTAAGTGGCTGTGACCCTTTATCAGTTTTCAGAATAGCTTTATTCACTTAATACTCAAAAGATATACTTAAGCAATATGATGTATTAAATTTGTAGAAATTTGGGGCAATTTGCGGAAAGCTCTATGCTTCCATAAGCTCTCATGAGAACAGCCACATTTCTGTGACCCTGTACTACAGGCCTATGGGGGTGGGGGGTGCTGGGGAGCAGTGCAGAAAGCATCTGCCAAAGTGAAACGACAGAAAGGGTAGGCTGATGCTTTCCTTTTATTTGCTATTCCAAGGTAAATGATTCTGGTGTTAAAAATGATTGTTTAAAGAACTACTGGTAAAGTAGTATTTGTTTTAGAGGGTCTTACTTTTTTTTTAAGTTTTTATTTTAATTCCAGTTAGTTAATAAACAGTGGTATATTAGTTTCAGGTGTACAATATAGATATTCAACACATCCATATATCTGTGCTCATCATGGTAAGTGCGCTCTTTAATCCTCATCACTTATTTCCCCCATCCCCCCACCCCTCCCCTCTGGTAACCATCGGTTTGTTCTATATAGTTCAGAGTCTGTTTCTTGGTTTGTTTCTCTCTCTTTTTCCCATTGCTTGTTTGTTTTGTTTCTTAAAGTCCACATATGAGTGAAATCATATGGTATTTTTCTTTCTCTGACTTATTTTGCTTAGCATTACATTTTCTAGCTCTATCCATGTCATTGCGAATGGCAAGATGAAGTTCTTTTGTATTCTTCTTTATCCATTCATCAATCGATGGACACTTGGGCTGCTTCCATATCTTAGCTTATGTAAATAATGCTGCTATAAACAGCAGGGTGCATGTATCCCTTTGAATTAGTGTTTTTGCATTCTTTGGGTAAATACCCAGTAGTGCAACTGCTGGATCCTAGGGTAGTTCTATTTTTAACTTTCTGAGGAACCGCCATACTATTTTCCAGAGTGGCTGCACCAGTTTGCATTACCACCAACAGTGCACCAGTGTTCCTTTTTCTCCACATTCTCACCAACAGTTGTTTCTTGTGTTTTTGATTTTAGCCATTCTGACAGGTGGGAGGTGATATCTCATTGTAGTTTTGATTTGCATTTCCCTGATGATAAGTGATGATGCACATCTTTTCATGTGTCTGTTGGCCATCTGTATGTCTTCTTTGGAGAAATGTCTATTCATGTATATTGCCCATTTTTTAATTGGGTTATTTGTTTTTTGGGTGTTGAGTTTTATGAGTTATTTATATATTTTGGATACTAACCCTTTACTGGATATGTCATTTGCAAATATCTTCTCCCATCCCATAGTTTGCCTTTAGTTTTGATTGTTTCCTTTGCTGTGCAGAAACTTCTTATTTTGATGTAGTCCCAATTGTGTATTTTTGCTTTTGTTCCCCTTGCCTCAGGAGACATATCTAGAAAAATGTTGCCACGGCCAATGTCAGAGAAATTACTGCTGTGCTCTCTTCTAGGATTTTTATGGTTTCAGGCCTCACATTTAGGCCTTTGATCCATTTTGAATTTTGTGTATGATGTAAGAAAGTGATCCAGTTTCTTTCTTTTGCATGTAGCTGTCCACTTTTCTCAACACCATTTGTTGAAGAGACTGTCCTTTTCCCATTGGATATTCTTTCCTGCTTTGTTGAAGATTAATTGGCCATATAGTTGTGGGTTTATTTCTGGGTTTTCTAATCTGTTCTACTGACCTATGTGTTTATTTTTGTGCCAGTACCATACTGTTTTGATGACTACAGCTTTGTAATATAACTTGAAGTCCAGAATTGTGATGCCTCCAGCTTTGCTTTTCTTTTTCAAGATTGCTTTGGTTATTCAGGGTCTTTTGTGGTTCCATACAAATTTCAGGATTGTTTATTCTAGTTCTGTGAAAAATGCTGTTGGTATTTTGTTAGGGATTACATTAAATGTATAGATTGCTTTGCGTAGTATAGACATTTTAACAATATTTGTTCTTCCAAAGCATGGAATGTGTTTCTATTTCTTTGTGTCATCTTGAATTTCTTTCATCACAGTTTTATGGTTTTCAGAGTACAGGTCTTTCACCTCTTTGGTTAGGTTTATTCCTAGGTGTCTTACTATTTTGGGTGCAACTGTAAATGGGACTGATTCCTTAATTTCTCTTTCTGAGGCTTCATTACTGGTGTATAGAAAGGCAACAGATTTCTGTACATCGATTTTGTATCCTGAGATTTTACTGAATTGGTGTATCAGTTCTAGTAGTTTTTTGGTGGAGTCTCTTGGGTTTTCTATATATAGTATAATGTCATCTGCAAATAATGATACTTTTACTTCGTCCTTACTGATTTGGATGCCTTTTATTTCTTTTTGTTGTCTGACCGCTATGGCTAGGACTTCCAGTACTATGTTGAATAAAAGTGGTGAGAGTGGACATCCTTGACTTATTCCTGACCTTTGAGGAAAAGCTCTCAGTTTTCCCCCCACTGAGGATGATGTGAGCTGTGGGTTTTTCATAGATGGCCTTTATTATGTTGAGATATGTTCCCTCTAAACCTGCTTTGTTGAGGGATTTTATCATGAACGGATGTTGTACTTTGTCAAATGCTTTTTATGCATCTATTGAAATGATCATATGGTTTTTATCATTTCTCTTATTGATGTGATGCATCATGTTGATTGATTTGTGAATACTGAACCACCCTTGCAACCCAGGAATAAATCCCACTTGATTGTGGTGAATGATTTTTTTAACATATTGTTGGGTTCAGTTTGCTAGTATTTTACTGAGGATTTTTGCATATATGTTTATCAGAGATACTGGCCTGTAGTTCTGTTTTTTTTGTTGTGTCTTTATCCAGTTTTGCTATTAGGATAATGCTGGTCTCATAGAATGAATTTGGAAGTTTTCCTTTATTTTCTTTTTTGGAATAGTTTGTGAAGAATGGGTATTCACTCTTCCTTAAATGGCAGAATTCACCTGTCAAGCCATCTAGTCCTGGATTTCTGTTTGTTGGAAGTTTTTTGATCACTGATTCAGTTTCCTTGCTGGTTATCAGTCTGTTCAAATTTCCTATTTCTTCCTGTTTCAGTTTTGGCAGTGTATACATTTCTAGGAATTTATCCACTTCTTCTAGGTTGTCCAATTTGTTGGCATATAACTTCTCATAACATTCTCTTCTAATTGTTTGTCTTTCTGTGGTGTTGTTATTTTTCCTCTCTCATTTGTGGTTTTATTTATTTGAGTCCTCTGTTTTTTTCTTGATACCTCTGCCTAGATGTTTATCAATTTTATCCATATTTTCAAAGAACCAGCTCCAGGTTTCATTGATCTGTTCTATTGTTTTTTTAGTTTCTATATCATTTATTTCTGCTCTAATCTTTATTATTTCCTCTCTTCTGCTGGTTTTAAGCTTTGCTTGTTGTTCTTTTCCTAGCTCCTTTAGGTGTAAGGTTAGGTGTTTATTTGAGATTTTTCTTGCTCCTTGAGGTAGATCTGTATCACTATGAACTTCCCTCTTAGGACTGCTTTTGCTGCATCCCAAAGGGTTTGGACAGTTGTATTTTCATTTTCATTTGCTTCCATGTTCTTTTAAATTTCTTCTTTTATTTCCTGGTTGACCCATTCATTGTTTAGGAGCATATTATTTAACCTCCATGTATTTGTGGTCTTTCCAGATATTTTCTTGTGGTTGATTTCTAATTTCAAAGTGTTTTGGTTAGAAAAGATGCATAGTATGATTTTTTTTTTTTAAGATTTTATTTATTTATTTGACAGAGAGAGACAGACAGCAAGAGAAGGAACACAAGCAGGGGGAGTGAGAGAGGGAGAAGCAGGCTTCCCGCTGAGCAGGGAGCCCGATGCAGGGCTCGATCCCAGGACTCTGGGATCATGACCTGAGCCGAGGGCAGACGCTTAATGACTAAGCCACCCAGGCGCCCCATCATGGTATGATTTTGATCATTTTGAATTTGTTGAGACTTGATTTGTGACCTAGTATGTGATCTATTCTGGAGAATGTCCTACGTGCATCTGAAAAGAATGTGTATTCTGCTGTTTTAGGATGGAATGTTCCGAATATATCTGTTAAATCCATCTGCTCCACTGTGTCATTCAGAGCCATTGTTTCCTTGTTGATTTTGTTTAGATGATCTGTCCATCGAGGTAAGTGGGGTGTTAAAGTCCCCTACTATTATTATATTATTATTGATTAGTTCCTTCCTGTTTGTTATTAACTGTTTTATGTATCTGAGTACTCCTATGTTGGGTACATAAATATTTACAATTCTTATATCTTCTTGTTGGGTTGTTCCCTTTATTATTATATAGTGTCTTCTTTGTCTTTTTTTAGAGTCTTTGTTGTAAAATCTATTTTGTCTCATATAATTGCTACTCTGGCTTTCTTTTGACATCCATTTGCATGACAGATGTTTCTCCATTGCCTTACTTTCAATCTGTAGGTGTCTTTAGGTCTAAAATGAGTCTCTTGTATGAATAAATAAATAAATAAAGTCTCTTGTAGGCAACATATAAATGGGTCTTGTTTTTTTTAATCCATTTTGCCAACTTATGTCTTTTGATTGGAGCTTTTAGTCCATTTACTTTCAAAGTAATTACTGATAGATAGGTATCTATTGCGATTTTATTACTTGTTTTGTGGTTGTTTCTAAAGATTTTTCTTACAAGTGTCTTAAGTAAAAATTCTGGATAATTACTAAACATATGTTTGTGTGTGAAATGCTGATTCAAATAGGGCTGATATCCTGTGTAAAAATGTCTTCTTGATGGGTTATTCTTTGAAAACTAGAAAAAATTTTCTTTTCATGTATCCAGCTATATTTTATGATGACTAGTTATCAAGTTCTCTAATCACTCAAGAGAGAGAAATGGCTGACATGTGAGGTGAATCAAACATACACACACACACACGTGTGCACGCACACGCACGCACACACACACTTTTGGCATTTAACCTTTCCTGCTTCTCCAAAGAACATCTGAATTCTAGGGCCCCTCCTGTATTTTTAACATGCAACTTAGTTGCCATAGCAATACTTTCTGGTCTTGAAATACATCTAGGATGAAACTGGCTGAGACATATTCACCATGCCCCCAAACTCTGCTATCTGTTTCCAGGCTCCAGGATTTCTGGTCCCCTAAGTATTCACCCAGCCCAGACTCCAGTGTCTACTGGGAACCACAGATACAATTTTTTATTCAACAATTTTTCTGGGAACCAGAGTTCTGAACTCTGAGGGTGATAAGAGAAGACTTTAGTGCAAGACAGATAGGCTGAGAGAGAAACAACACTTGGTAAATAAATCATGGATCAGTGAGACAAGGAAGAATTCTTTGGTTCGGGGCTGTGAAGGATGATGCTCAGCATGACTGATATGAAGCAAATTTTGTAAAATATCTTTCCAATTTTGACTAGAATTATAGGCAATCTTAATCCAAGCCAGAGGAGTCATATATTTAGATGTTTGTTGTATTCTTTAAACTATAAAAAGGAAATTTCTTGCTCTCTAGGTTGCAAAGAAGGCTCTCCTGATGTAAATGGATGGACTGCTTGCCTGTGCAGCACTCAGAATGAAATGGAAGCGGCGTGAAGTGCAGGAGTCAGGCGGCCCTTCCCTGTGCTAACGTGAGTGCTAACTCCACAGCTTAATCTCAGTCATTTGCTGGAGATGCCAATCATTAGCAGTGTCCTCACATACACTTAGATCAGACACACTGAGCAAATATGATGTCCAATTTAGTTGATAGATAGAACTCCCTTTAGTTGCACTAACATACTATGTTGTCAGTTCAGTCAATGAGTGTTTACTGAGTATTCACAGCACAGAGTACTGTACTAGGCACCTGGAAAGCACCGCGAGGACCCACGTCCATCTCAGTACTACAAAATCACTATCTTCAACCGGAGATTATCTGTGGTCCTGTGAGAGACTGAGGGCAGCACAGATGTAGAAAATACTCAAACAATTACAAAACATCCTTTGCGTCATTAGCTTCAGTTCCTCTCCACACCCTGATCAACCAAGTCTTCATTTGGAGCTATTAAATAGGAAACACAATTGAATGGTTTGTGATTCCTCTCCTTTTTTTTTCTGTGCCTACCTTTGGGAGGGAAGCGGATGAACAATGGCCTGGCAGGGCGGTAAGCAGTGGGAAGAAGGAAAAATAGCAATCAAAAAGGGGTCTCCGCAATTTACAAACTGAAGAGATAATCTAGAGCTGGTCGTAGCCACACAACAGTGAAAGGGCAGCTGAACTGGGCATGGGCTTGACAGCTCCCAGAGAAAGAAAAATACGCTGGGATGAATATGGACCACAGTGGCATACCTAATTTTTTTTTTTTAAAGATAAACTTGCTATTGCTTCATTTTCTCTGTGTTTAATAACCGCAAGACATAAACTGATTTCATGCTTCGGACATTCTGAGCCAGATTAACTTTTATAAGTAGTGGAACTGGTTTCTTCCTACTGAAAAATAAAAAAAGGCGCATCTCCACAGACTAAAGAGATTATGAATACCCACCAAGAACATACTTTGGGCTGGACCCATTTTGTCCTAACATACTATGTTCATATAACACTTTTCAACTGAGGAACTCTAACTATTTTTGTGTCATTAACTCTTTAATCCTCATAGCACCCAGAGAGACTATGGGTCTATTTAGTTGCATCTACGTGCACGGTTTCATCTCTGGACAGCCTACTTACTTGCAATTAAGTTTGTTAGTTAAAGCATTAGGGGAGTTTTACTTACAGTATTGCGCATATCAATTACAAAGCAATCATTTTCAGGCTAATGTAAAAATTGTTAATTCAACTGACTATCTTATAATTAGGGTTTCCACAAAGTGCTGTCACTGATTAGCTGAAAAGGACTGGGTGAGAGGTGTACGTAATACACAGCATGTGTGATTCTCATATCAGCCTGAAAACACTGATAAAGATACCATGATTAGCAAGTAGAAGGATAATAAGTCTTAAACTAAGGCGACAGAGGGACTATAAACTAAGACATTAGGTAGATTTGGTTAGTTATTATGACTTTACCCTGGTCTTTTTATGTGGGCAGGCCTCTGAAGATTTCCTGTTATTTAAATTTTAATGTTTTAAAGCGGCACAAAAATGATATAATTACTACTCAGTTCCCCACTTGTAAGGTATATTCCAGACAATTTCTCTCTTTTTCTCTCATATACAATGAATAACTTTGGCTGTGCCTGTAAACCTAGCAACAACAAAGCCAAGCTTCTTTATTTCCCAGTTACACGGCCTGCTCTGACTCTTGGGAGAGAGAAAGAAAAGAAAGAGCTGGGGAGCAAGTTTCCTGCCAGGCTGCAAGGACTGGATGCCTCCGCAGTTTCTCTTCCAGGAGCTGGGATAAAGGCAGGTCAGGAGCAACGAAGGTGCTTCTGAAGGCATGGCGGCCTCCCCCGCCCGGCCCCTCTTCTCCTCAGCCAAGAAAACTCTCTTCTCATGGTGCTAATGAAACGCTGGGATGGATGTGTGGTGGTGGGTGGGATGGTTCTGGAAGTTGGTGACTGAATATAGAAATAGCAACAAATCTCAGGGCTGTCGACTCTCTAAGTCACCTCCCTCACCTTGCCTCTTGCTCTCCGCCCCCTTCACCCAGCTCCAGCCACACTGGCCTCCTCGCTGCTCCTGTCAGCTGCCAGACATGCTCCCCCTTGGGGTCTTGGTACTCTGCCTGTGATGCTCATCCCCTAGGTCCCCAGATGGCTTGCTCTTCCCCTCCCTCAGGCTCTGCACAGGCCTTCCCTGACCACTGCGTCTAAAATAGCACTGTCTCTACACCCAACCCCCCACTTCCAGTTTGTTCTGCAGCCCTTCAAAGAATCTGACATGTTACAAACAGTGTTGTTTACTGTTTATCTCCCCCTGACGAGAACGTCAACTCTATGACAGTTCCGATGTTTGTTTTCTTTATTCTTTATTCAATGCTCTATCCCTGGTGCTTAGAACAGTGCCTGGCACACAGTAGAAGGCTCAAGAAATGTTTATTAACTGAGTGAAAGAAAATGGGGGGGAGGAGGAGGGATGGTCAGGGGTCATGTTTCAAGGTCAGCCTCTCCAGAACACCACAAGGGGACTGGTACCGGACACACTTGCAGGATTAGGCACCCGCGGACTGTGGTTAGGTGCAAGCATTGTCTGTCAAGGAAGAAGGCTCTGCTTGCCTACCTGGCTACAGGTAAAGGCTCAGGAAAGGAAGAAATGATTTCTGTGGATGAAAACAGACAAACAAAAGACATCTTTACCCACAAAACAATTATATCCTCCCTTAGGAAAAAAGACTGCAGTGATCAAGACAATTCCTGTCTGAGTCCTTTGTCTTCATAGTCACCATCTACGAAGAAACCCGAATTTTTTAAAGCCAGTGTACCGGGGCGCATGGGTGGCTCAGTTGGTTAAGCGACTGCCTTCGGCTCAGGTCATGATCCTGGAGTCCCGGGATCGAGTCCCACATCGGGCTCCCTGCTCAGCAGGGAGTCTGCTTCTCCCTCTGACCCTCCTCCCTCTCATGCTCTCTGTCTTTCATTCTCAAATAAATAAATAAAATCTTAAAAAAATAAATAAATAAAGCCAGTGTACCATGTGATTTGGCTTCCACAGAGGAAGAGTTTCCAGGATTGCCAGATCTCCTGCTTCTTAGATGGGGAAAGTGTTAGTCATTCAGCTCTGTAGCACTCTCCCTCTGGGTGTCAATTCAGAACCATTGAGCTTTTTCAGATACAGTGACCAGGAAAGCAAGTCAGTCATCACAAGCAATAGAAGCTGTGGGTCAAATGTCACTGACTAATCATCCTGTCATTGGTCAATTGCCCATCCTCATGAAGAGGTGCCACTGATCCAGTTTCCTATCAATAAATGTCTGTCTGGGCACATCAGCGGCTGCTAACCACGGCCTGCCAGGGTATCCAGCATTGTCCACAGGCATTGGTAGTTAAGAAATCCCTCTCCCTTTCTTCTTAATAATGTCACAGAAGAGGCAAATGCAGATCCTGACAACATAATGTTAGTTTCACAGAGACGTGTCTCTGAGTGCTCAGCCAGTTTTACAGGGCTTCAATTGCATGGATTTTCTCACTGCAAAAACAATAGCTGGGCTTAAGGAAGTTTGGCGGCTCAGATATACAATTCTGCCTTTGGTTGTGCTCATGCTCATTACCGCTACTCGGAGTCCCGGAAAGAAAAAATAGTTTGGGGGAGCCATTTTCATTCCATATTTAAAGACAGCCAAGTGTTCACTGTTCTCTCTTGCTTTAAGCCCCAGTGACACCTTTTCCTGGGGTCAGATCGAATATCTATGATTGTTTGGGTAGAGCTAGAGGTCAAGGTGGCCTGGCCACACAAAGAGTCTGTTTGTCCCACTCTGAGTTGTCACCTTGGCGGTGACGTCATGTGTTCCTGCTGAAACTAAAATTCTAGATCTCCTACTGTACTTGCTATCTTGACAGACTACCTCATCTACACATTTGATCTGTCAAGGGACGCTTACTCTGAGTTGCCACAGGCTTTATATGGCAGGGGAGCCTGGGAGAAGACAGCATATAAACGACTATAATACAAGTACGACAAATGCTCCAGTAGGAACTACGTACAGAATGTGTGGGGATCGAAAACAGAGGTCTGAATCCACCCAGGAGATAATGGGAGGTGAGGGAAGCACTCCCGGAGGAGCGGAGTCCTGGAGGGGGAGTAAGAATCAGGTAAGAAAGAGGTGATGGGAAGGTCATGAGAGACACCAGCAATGAGAACAGTAGGTTCCAAGAGTTGAAGGCATAGAGGTGAGAGAGGGGTGGCGTGTGCAAAACTGCAAGTAGCTGGACAGGCTAAGCCAGGCACGTGTAGGGGTGGAGAGAGAAGCAGGTGACAAGGCTGTGTAGACAGAAGAAAGTCAGATTGTTCTTAAATGCCTTTGTCCGAACTTTCTCCTGAAGGGGTGTGACCACATCAGATCTGGGGTGGGGAAATGGTTGCAGGTGGGGAAGGACGGGCCAGATGGAAGTCTGGCCGACCAGGTGGAGGAGAGAAACTACAAAGGTACAACTGTGGTAATGGCAGTGGGGATGGGGAAGAGCAGAAGGCTTTCTGAGATATGTAAGAGCCAGTACTGACAGAACTGGCTGAGGAGGGGAAGTGAGGGAGAGGGGTAAATTTGGGAAGATTGTCATGTTTGTGGCTCAGTCTATGGATAGATGGGTGGTGCCACTGTATGAAATGGGGGAAATCTTAAGGTGACTTGAGCAGAGGAAGGGGGGATAATGGGATTCCATTTCTGACATGTTGGTGTGAGATGCACATGTAGCACTGCTGGTGTTGGGGGTAGAGTACCAGGTAAGCAGACAGAATATAGGGAACATTAAAAGAGAGTGGGAAGAGCTACTAAGCTGTCAGTTTGCTTCCGTCTTCATTGACGAAAAGACTGGTCTTCAAATTAGAAATGGCAGAACAAACATAATAAAGAGAAAATTGAAGCCCCAAATAGGTGAAGTGAAAGAAAGAGAGTATCTAGTCAATTTAAATGATTCCAAGTCTCCTGGCTCCAGTGAGTTACACCCCACGCCTGCTGAAAGAAATTGCAGATGTAATCTCAGAGACACGATTGGTAATCTTCAAGAAACTGTGAAGACTATAAGGAGTGCCAGTGACTGGAGAAGGACAACGGTTCCCCAGATTTGTAAAGTGAAGAGGGATAGACTGTAATGGGAAATATTTAGATAAATTTCACACCATCTATGGCAAAAATCCTAGAATGGCTTAAATAGATGGCCTAGGACTGCTCTAGTTAACGCATGCAGCTGAGAAAAAAGGAAGGATGGAGTCTTGTTTGCTATCTGACGGAGGTTTATCTGCACTGGTAGCTTGCCCAGACTGACTGTGGCTTCTCTTTCCCCCTCCTGAAGCACCAAGCTGGTTTGTCTGGTCCACAGCATGAAGCCAAGGCTTCTCTATCTGTGTGATGGGTTGCCTATGTTACTCAACCCGTATGTGGCCCTTTATGAAAAGGGGTTGACAATTTAAATAAAGAAATCCTCAGTCTGAATTCTCCCAGAAATCCAGCATCACTCATCAGGGTGGCCCCTGGGGATTGGCAGGCCGCAATAATCTCTGTGATTATTAGCCTAAACATCAATAAACCTTTGCCTATTAAAATCCTACTACCTCATTTTTTGTGCTTTTTCTCTCTATACACAATGACTTTAACATGAGAACAGGGAACAACAGAGCAAATGTGGTGGAACATGATGGTGGGGGGAAGGCAGTCACGTCCCACCGATATCCCCACCCCTGGCAGTCTCAGATATCATGTAAAATACCTTATCTACTGTTAAACATAAATATATAACATAAATATATATACATTAGTCTTTCAGAGACCTCCTTGGAACCTTCAGAAAAAAAGCAAAAAAAGGGCAGCCTATTCAATACCCACATGGCTCTCTTGAACTACAAGTATATCCTCTGAGGGATGTCACCAGTCTCACATTTTAAAATTACATGACCCCAGGGTCGCCTGAGTGGCTCAGTCGTTAAGCGTCTGCCTTCGGCTCAGGTCATGATCCCAGGGCCCTAGGATCGAGCCCCGCATTGGGCTCCCTGCTCGGCAAGAAGCCTGCTTCTCCCTCTCCCACTCCCCCTGCTTGTGTTCCTGCTCTCACTATCTCTCTCTCTGTCAAATAAATAAATAAAATCTTTAAAAAAAAAAATAAATAAAATTACATGACCCCATAAATCAAGCAATGTTGGGTTAAAATTCCTTTCTGAAAACAAGACAAAATGAAATGAAAACCACCACCCAAAACCCAGATTTTCATTAAGAAGATTTCTTTTGTTAGTACCAGGTCTCATATTCACATATTTGGTTCCGATGTAAATTTATTGGAGTTGAAAATTAGTTTTGATTCTATATAACCTCTCCTGGCATTATCCTCTAAGTCCCTAGCCAACACAAACTGAGACTGAAGAAGGAGGTGAGCCATAACCAGGGAGAGGCATCTAATCTAGTCTCGCTGCAAGTCTAATTTTGGTGTATCCTCCCACCAGAAGATCCACACAGGCACCCTGTATCTCTTTGTTCCTCCCCCTTCAATATTTAGAGCAAAGAACAGAAATGTATCTTCACTGAAGTTCCAAAACAGAATTTGCACGCGTGTCTTCCATTTCAAAAGTAACGAATGGAAAGGAATCTTCTTACCGTATTGACCCGATCATGTACGGCTGTGCCAGCTGAACCACAATCGCACCACTTCCCAACTGATGACACGTATAGCCAGAATCCCAGTCATAATTCTTGGTGTCGCCATTCAGCAAGGCATTTCGGCTCCGACTGACTCCTTCAATCACACTGGCACAATCAGCAATTGTTGCAACATTCTCCACGGGAACTGTGAGCCCAACACAAGATTCAGCATCAAGATAAGGGAAGCCAAACATATCCTGATAGTGTGCTATGAACAAAATGAATTACTATCTCACATCAATGATAAAGGGGAAATTAGAACCTCTTGATTATCTCAAGACATGAACACATTTTCCATGCCAAATTGCTTCAAGAAAAAAAGTTGAATCTAAGATTGGAACAAACCAAACCACATGTAGTAATTAACCCTGAAGTATTTTACTATTAAGAACCATGATACCCCATAAAATACAGAATGGATAAATACATTTCAAAATATTACTACAATGGGAAACTACACATTAACTGACCTTAATGAACTACAGTTATGTACAAACAGATGAATCGAAAACCATAATGTTGTTTTCCCAATAAAAAAAAATCTTGACTTCCAAAAAACCAAAAACCCAAAAAACAAGAAATACACACAATGTTGAGGGAAAAAAGCAAGGCACAGAAAAACACAGATTATGAGTTCATTTATACAAAGTTTTTAAAAAGGCAGAACTAGAAATATGCTTTGTTTAGGGGATACATACATAAATGTAAAACTAAAAAGGAAATCCAGGGAATGATTATATAAAGTTCAGGATAATGTGTCTGGGAAGAGGGGGCTGAAATCTTGCAGGGACTCCCACCAATGGGTCCAAATATTAACTGATTTCATTTCTAAGAGGAAATCTTGGGAGGGCTTCAAAAGTACTGGTTTTGTTCTGTTTTTAAGCCAGGTGGTAGGTACACAGGTGCTTGTTTTATTACTATTCTCTAAACTGTATGTACTTGTTACATTCAGTAAATATCATAAATTTGTTTAGAGAAACATGATATACACATAGATTCAGTGTTTTAGAATTCATAAAGCAGGAAGATGATCTAGGAAATGGTACCAATCCCTTTTCAAAATACACTGTTGCCCTCAGCCATGACTTGTTTCCCTTTTTTGTTTGTTTACTATTCCAGGCATTTCAACACAGAAGGCTTTTCTCTTTGTTCATGAACTGCTATGTTTTGAAACACCAGCTCTGTTTTGATTTTGAGTCTCTCTCTCTACTTCAAATCCGTATCAACCTGTTCATTTTTAAAGCCAAGGGCTTCCACAAAATGATAGCTATCTAAAAATGATGTAGATTCTCTAACCATGGAGAAGAGAATAATAAAAGGTAAGGGCCTTTTAAGTCCCCTGGGACCTTTTCTGTGCATTTTCCAGTGTTGGGGTTTTAATTTAATTTATTATTCAACCCAAATCTAAAATTAGGCCCAGCTACTTACCTTCAAGATTTGCAACTTACTTTATATAATTTTAAAATAGGTTGGAAAAAAAGACAATTTCTCATTAGATATATACTGTACTTTTCAGTATATTATATACTCTCTGAAGAGAGAGGGTGAGCAGTACTACCGCCATGCCAAAACATTTCTACCTTGATAATGATGTGCAGTACATAATCTTACATGTATCTTCTACACGATGTATTTATTTTCCAAAGCTGGGCATGCCTGACTTGAGCCCTCATCTTCTACAGCTTCACTAACTGCTTTGCTCTCTGCAGATGAGGAAGCCATCCACAGATAAAAAAGGGAGAAGGGGAAGGAGAAAGGGAGAGAGGACGGATTTCTGGTGACAAATCCCTTGACTACCAAGCTTAACTCCAAAGCAACAAGCAAACACACTAGTAAAATAACCTCTAAGGACAGTTTCCTGGCAGAGAAGGAAGGGGCTCAGAAAGAAGTTCCCCAGGACTTGGAAAGACAAGGAAGGACTGTATTTGGAGGCTAAGTCATGGTACCTCTATTTCATGGAAAAGGGGGAGTACTGGGTGATTTGGAAGGTGGAACTTAAGGAAGTGGCACAAGGTGCACAGTAAATTGAACTGAGACATAAAATAATACTGTAGACAGGAGCTTAGGCTGCAGTAACAGCCCCCATTCTCCCTTCCACAGTGCACGTTTATTTATGTATTTATGTATTTATGTATTTATTTATTTTTTTGTGCACCCTATGTATTCAGTGATGATCAGAAAAGTGGTTCTGCTCACTGTATCAGCCAAGGGCCTGAGTGACAGAGGCTTTGTGTTCATATGAATTTCCTCAGTTACAGCAGCAAAGAGAAGAAAGAGAGCTGAGTCCTGGTTCTTAAGACCCGTCCCCCAAAGTAACACACATCACCTCTCTCACGTTCGGGTGACCAAGGCAAGTCACAGGGCCTTGCCTAACTTCAAAGGGGGTGGGAAAGTGCAATCCTGTTGTGTGCCCAGGAGAAGAAAGGAGAATGGTTGGTGAATAATATTAACATTTACCACAAACATTAAACCAGGACGAAGGAACATTCAATAGAAAGATAAATCTAGTCCATTCATGTAGGGTCTATAAAATATTTCAATCCATAAACATGCCAAAATTTATTTATCCAGTCTCCCGCTAAGGGACGTTTTGATTGTTACCACTGTTTTCTTTGCAATTACAAACAAAGGAGTCTGTGTACATGGTAAGAGTTTCTTAAAGGAACACATAAGATATTATACATGTATATATGCATGAATTACACTCATGACTATGAGTTACCTTCAATTTTCCTGGATATTGCCAAATTATTCACCAAAGTAGTTATAAAAATTCACACTCTCAACGCATTGCTCCACATTCTTACCAACTCTTGGTAATGCCAGACAGATGAGTGTGACATGATATCTCAATGTGGTTTTAGTTTTTCATTTTTCTATTTGGTGAAGCTGCACAGTTTTTTTCTTTTTCTCTCCTCTGGAATCATTCACCTTTCTTCTGTAAACTACCGATCTTTACCTTTTGTCTATTTTTCTACCATCTTTTTAATTGATTTGTGGGATGCCAATCTTTTGTTGGTTAATGTTGAGATGAAATATTAATCTTTTAAGATTGGTGCCTTTCCTTTCTTGTTTATAAATTCTTTCCCACCCTCAATTCCTAAAGATATTGTCCTGTATTTTATTCTAAAAGTTCTCAAATTTTGCTTTTCACATGTGGTTCTTTAATCTACTTAGGATTTATTTTTGGTATACTGTGTGTGACACAGAAAATCTACTTCCATCTTTTATTCGTAAGATGAGCCAATTTCACCACCACCATTTAATGAACTCCTGCCCCACTAACTTGTGTTATTTCACTCACACACAAAATTTTCATAGATATTCATCTTTTTAAGATCTATGCTGTGTTTCACTGATTTGCCTAGCCTTGTGCCTTTACCATGCTATAAACTATAAGTTTATAGTAATCTTAAAATCTGATAAGTGAACACCTTTGTTCCCTCACCTTCCCCTTCTTTTCTTTTTTTCTTCCAAATTGTCTTTGATATTCTTGGCCCTTTGGGAAAAATTTTCATTTTATCTACCCTTTCAAATTTAGTGGCATAAAAATTTTCATAGTATGTCCTCTTTTTCATCCCAAATATTTGTATTTGTACCTTTTCTTTCTTTTTTGATCAGTCCTATATAGCTTGTCTTGTTTATTAGTGTTTTCAAAGGAGCAACTTTTGGTTTTGTTGATTTCTTTATTTCCTACTTCACTAAATTCTGCTCTTCTTTTTATTTTTTAATTGTTTATTTACTTTGGGGGGGAGAGCATGCGCATGCGTGAGTGTGGGAGGGCGGGCAGAGGGAGAGGGAGAGAGACTCTCAAGGAGGCTCCACGCCCAGCACAGAGCCAGACATTGGGCTGGATCCCAGGACCCTGAGATGAAGACCTGAGCGGAAATCAAGAGTCTGACATTTAACCAACTGAGCCACCCAGGTGCCCCTCCTCTTATTATTATTATTTCTTCCTTCAATTCCTTTTAAATTACTCTGCTTTGTTTTCTAACCATCTGAAGTGAAACTCATTAACCTTTCTTCTTTTCATACAGTCAAAACTTATTTATCCACACTTAACCAATTTATTCACCATTACTATTTTTTATATCCTCCTTTCTTCTTGGTACAACTTCCTTCTTTCTCAGACACATCCATTAGTATTCAGCAAAGTCTCTGTTTGAAAGTGCATTTTGCCACCACTCTTGAAAAGTAGGTTAATTGATATGGAACTCCTGGTTAAAAGCTGTTTTTCCTTAGCACTTTGATGATATTATTCCATAGTCTCCTGGCTTCTACTGTCAAGTCTGCTAAAGTCTGCTATCCCTCTAACTTGTAATTATTTTTTGCCTACAGTTAATTTTAAGTTTTTTGTTTTTGTTTTTGGTGTTTTGCAATTTTACTAAGTTGTACCTAGAGGTAGATTGAATTTATCCTTCTCAGGACTGAATATGAGCATTTATGGCTTTTATCAAGTCTGGAAAATTTTGGCCATTATTTCTCTGAATACCAATTCTCCCTCCTTTTCTTCTCTTCTTTTTTTCTTCTCGAACTCCTACTGGACCTCCGTTGGAACTTTTCATTCTATCCTCCATGTTTCTTAACTGTCCTTTCATTTTTCTCTCTGTACCTCTTTTTGAAGCATTCTAGGCAATTTCTTAATTCAAATTACTATTTGTATTTACTCATTCCCTTTAGGTGTGTCTAATCAGCTGTTCAACCTGTCCACTGAGTTACTGAAATTTCACTATTAAACAAAAACTATACAGTATTGAAAAATAAGTGAACTAGGGCTATGTGTATCAACCAGGGTCAGTCCCACAAAGAAAACTGGTTAAGGAAAGAGGAAGTAAGGAAAAACCATGAAATATGATTCCACTTCTGTCGTTTAGTGATACATGCTTGTGTGGTGAGATCAGGAAGGAAACTCAGGGAATGGTGAACACTGAAATTCAGGAAGAGAGGGGGGAAGCCACCAAGGGAGGGGTGCACACAGGGCTGTAGAGGTTTGGGAGTCTTCTCTTCAGTGTAGTGGTTAGCATGCCACTGCTCCTATTCCCCAAACTTCACATATATGCCCTTTATATTCGTTTGTACATATGGAATTCTGTGGGTTTTTTCAAGTTTCACACATTTTAACACTGTTTTTATGAAAACCAGAATGATGGCAAGTCTCTGAAAGGATAAAACCCTTTATGATTATTTTGAATACTGATAGCCTCTGCAGCAGCTGCTAGGTTTTTATCAGTTGTCTTTGAGGACTTTTCCTGAGTTTGTCAGTCTCCATCTATGCAACCTTACTGCTTCACAATTTTATCCCCAGATATCTGATTTTTAACTAGTAGTCAATTAGTGTAGCAGCATCAGAGATTATCACAAAATCATTACTGGTATGGTTTCAAGCTCTCTGGAAAACAAGGCTGGGATAAGTGCTAAGAATTCCTTTTCTAGAGACACATTTATAAATGGGTTTATTCAAGAAGACTCAGTCTCTAAAATTTTCTCTAAGCACAATTGCCCTAGTAATATTACCCTCTGATTCTCTGGAGCCTTGAGGTGATCTAACATATATGCTACATTGAAGAATTGTGCCTTCTTAACAAGGAATCCTCTATCTATGAGCTGGAGGATAAAATACCACTTTGATCTTGACATAATTATTCATTAATGTTTATTAGTCAAAGTCTGGATCTACGATGTGTGCCCAACACGGACACACACAGACACATCTTAACATAAACACAGAGATGAACCATACCAGTAAAATCGACCCCAAATCCCAAATTTCCTTTTAAGAAATGGCTTTTGCTAGAACTCTACTGGCAACTTGATAAGCAACTGTATCTACCTAATAAGGTACAAAATCAAAAGATTACCACTTTTCTTAATTCTCATTCCTATTTTTTGATAATGAGTCAAATTAACAGTATAATGACCAAATCATACCAACTTATGGAAAGAAGAAAAGTACAGGGACCTAGGCACAAACCCAGCAGGATAATGACCTTTTATAAACAACCAAGATGACCCCATCATTCCAGCACTGTGCCAATTCTTAATATCCAGACCAGTATGTCCACCTGATCTCCAATCTCCAATCACTGGAGATTGAGAATGTGAGTGTCGTAAGGTCAGGAGCTTTCCTTTTTCTCACTGCTCTAGTCCCAGCTGCCAAGCAACAGTGCTTAGCAGAGAGTATGTGTTAGGTAAATATTTGCTGAATGAATGAATCAGAATGAGAAAAAAAAGGATGCTTGCGTAGGCTGTAGCACTTTACCTTAATATAGTTCCTTACCAAAAGCTAGAAAACCTAAAAGTTACTGAATAAAGCAGAAAAAAAATGCTTTCTCAGTGAAAGTTTTCTTAGAAAAGTAAAGTATGATTAGTCTCTGGGTCTTGACCTAACCACTCAAAAGAAAACAAATATGCCCAGCGCAGAAGAGCGGCTATGTATGCATCGCACACACCCTCGGCCCTCGCAGCTTCTCCTTTCCTAAAGTGTACCCCATATCCACGAAGCTTGGTCACTCATGGTAGACTAAAACATTTTCTGATGGAGAAACCACTTTGGGGAGAGGAGGAATGTCTGTAACAGTGTGGCTTTTAAAGAACAGAAAAGCTCTTTTATGCCTGCGGGGAGAGTGCTCTGCTTTAGTTACACTACAGGAGTCCTTCCAGAAGAGGTTTGTCCTAGAAGTCACTGCTGGGCTTACTAACACATAGAGACCACATTTTCCATTTCAGCAGGAAAGAGCTCTATTATTAATTCCTCTTCCTAGAAACACAAACCTCAGCCTGCCTAGCTGAAGTGTCTAATAATTACACAATGGTTTGAATAAGTTTTGTGGTCTCTTTTACTGGGAAAATTTAGGGAGTGATTCTGACTGCAAAGCACAGAAGCTGTTTTTCTTCTTCGTTGGGGCCAAGCCACTCCCCATCTGAATGCTCATTACACTCTTTCATATGCGTCTGATAAATTTATTAAAAACGCCATCTGGATGGGACTTGGCTTTGTGCTCTATTTCCAGTCTTCCAGTTTCCTCTCTCATCCCCATGGAATTTCTGCCCCAATTTGTGTCACTTTGTTGACAAAACCATACTGCCCAAATCCAGCATCTTGTATCTGTCTCTTTCTGGTTTCCCCTCGTCATCCCTCAGCTACATACCTATTACAGTAGCCTGTGCTATGAGCAAAAGGCAAAGAGGAACAGCCTGGGCAGAAATTACTTTTCCCCCTCCATGCACATAGCAATTCTGCTCAGACAAATTTAATATGCTGCCTCTGAATGCAAAAGTTGCATGTTAACCAAGTGTCTACATTCTGCAAGTGTATGAATATTGGGATGACTCAGGCTGTGGGGAACTGCAGAAAAAGTGATCTGAAAACAATTTTACTGTTCTCCGTTCATACGCCAGACCAGGGGTGGCCAACAGCTTGCCAGTAAATTTAATTCAGGAGTAATAAATTTTTTAAAAGGCAGTACTACTTCACTAGGACATGACCTGAGGACCACCTGTGCCAGCTCTATTTAAAGATAAGACTGACATGTTATTCAACTGTCTCCAGAGATCACCTTTGAGAGGTGGGGGGGAAACCGCACTTGAAGCAGATTTTTAAAAATGAAATAACACTTAGCACTTGCAGAGGACTGTCATCTTCATAAGCCATACTGGTGTTAGGCTTCATTCAGTGTTTCCCTGGCTGTTTTTACTATCAACTGCTTTCTTTCCTTTTTTTTTTTCTTTTTAAGATTTTATTTATTTATTTGAGAGAGAGAGAGATAGTGAGAGCAGTAACACAAGCAGGGGAGTGGGAGAGGGAGAAGCAAGCTTCTTGCTGAGCAGGGAGCCCGATGTGGGGCTCGGATCCCAGGACCCTGGGATCATGACCTGAGCCGAAGGCAGACGCCTAATCATCTGAGCCACCCAGGCGCCCCATTACCTACTGTTTTCTAATAGCACACTAGTTCATGCAGCAAACAAGTGCTTAATAGTCTTGGAGTAGATTCTTCTCCATTGCCAAGATTTTCACAAAGAATTTCTTTCAAAAAGCCTACTAAGAAAAAAAAAAGCCTACTAAGGCTATTAAAGGCTATTAGCTTAAGATCACAGCTAGATATTCCCCTACATAACTATACCTTTTTTTTTTTTTTTTTTTTTTTTTTTAGAGAGACAGACTGTATGGAGTGAGCAGGGGGGCAGGGAGGGGAACAGGGAGAGGGAGAGAGAGAATCTTAAGCAGGCTCCATGCCCAGAATGGAGGCTGATCTCAGGATCCTGAGATCATGACCTGAGCCAAAAATCAAGAGTCAGACCTTAGCAGACTGAGCCAGGCACCCCTGAGCTATACTTTCTTTCTTTCTTTTTTTTAAAAGGGGACTAAAAGGGGACTCACCCTAGGCGCCTATCCCCAGGCCTACATAGGAACTTACTGCTGACCATGCAAACTTCCAAACTGTAATCCAACCTTCGGTCAAGTTATTCAAAGGAAAAAATACCCACAGCTGTTATGTCTTAACAGCTGTAAAAGAACAATAGCTAATTAGAGCATAAGCCCATCATTCTTGGAAACTATCAGAAAGCTGCCAAAATGTATTCTACAACACTGGCGCTAAGTTACATTAATTCCTAGTTTTATCTATTGGGTTAAAAAAAATCACTTTTCAATCATGTTATATCACATTGCTGAAGAAAAACCACTGACTATGTGGGACGTGCAACTTTTAAACTCCTTCCCCCAATTTTCCCCCAGTTCCCATCTCCGTGAGAGGGCCGCTTCCTGACACAGTTCCAAAGGATTCAGATGGGAGTACCTCTCTGCACCCACAGGGGGAGCCCGTGGGAAGAAAGCAGACCATGCCTTTTGAATGCTGTGCTATCCCCCCACCCCCTCCCACCCCCCGCAATTCCTCCATGCCTCTTTTCCTTCTCTTTGCTTTTCACTCTCATCTGTTTTAGGCAGTATGAATTTCCGTGCTCTCGTCATTCCTGTTCTGGCTCCACTTCTGAGACTATCAAGGTTGCCCAAATCACGCCATCTCCTGAGACTGCATGGGCTTTGACAGTCCTGCTGGACTCCACCCAGCCCGTAACACTTTCCCAAACTTCAAATGCGCCACCCCCTGGCCCCTTCCCCAAACATATGCAAACTTTATAAGGCCCTGGCTCCAAACCCTTTAGAGGGAACGGCAGCTTTCCAGAAGATGAAGGGGAGAAATCAGAGGTGGTTATCCCCAGGGCCAAGGTGAGGTGGGTGGGGCCACTGGATCTCAAAGGCACAAGTTCACTAGCATCAGTGAATTCTCTCCTCACACCAGGGCCTTTGAAGGAAAGCATGGTCCAGAACTAACTGTTTAAGAGGTTCACTCTCTTATGTGTGGCTCAAATGCTGGAGGTTTTAGCTGTGAAAATCTTCAATTCCAAAAGACCTTAAAGAATCAAGCATTAGATGTTTAACAGCAGTAACCACTGCAGTGTATCAAAGAGGCATTCACTCTGTAGGCGAGGCCTTGAAATTTAGGACAAAGGCATTTCCGGGTATAAGAAAAAAGATATCCCAAATATCCAACTATGTGTTTGAATAATAGGCAATATCTCATTGGGGCGATTTTTTTCTTTTCTCTGGACATAATCTATCAGAGACAGGGACTACATCTGCCCCCTACATCAGGACAAGTTACTCAAGCTGATATGGGGGGATGGGAGGGGAGGGAAGAGGGGTTTAGGGGTGGGTGGGTGGTGGGATACCTAACATACAAAGAGTCACTGAAACTGGTTTTGCAATTTTTGGAAACTCAAAAAATTTTACAAAGTTATATGTAAAAGGTGTTTTTTCTCTGAGTAGTATAAGTTTTACATGGATTTATTTTTCCTCATGTCCTAAAAGATGTTGAAATCAACAGACTTATTTTTGTTCCATGCCACTGGTTGAAAGGTCTTATCAAGTCTTAAGGATTTTATGACTAAAGAGCAGAGAAATACTATAGATTGGGGGAGTGTTCCTCATTCACGCTGGGCATAGAATAAAGGATATGCAAAAGGTTGTTTCAAAGCCCCACAAAAGAAGTAGCAGTTTGCTCAATACTTTTTTGTAAGGAAGCTTTTTTTTTTTAAACTATTCCTTTAATAAAGCAGTAACTTTCCTTTTTATTATAAGCTGAAGGATGCATCTGGTTCAAACTTCAACAATTTACAGTCAATGATTCTGGGATCATGGATAACTCTTGAGTCTTAAGCTCTTGAATGATATTTCTTTAAAATGCATCAATAACTATAAAATTTGAGTTTTTACTAAAAGTAGCTTTGGTAGTGAGGTGTCCCAAACCTGATGTGGAGCCCTGTACATTGTACAGAAAATGTCCTGATCGGATCTGTGACAAGTATGCAATTCTGCTTTGGCAGAATTTTCCTGCCACACCTTTTGGAGGCAGAGAAAAAGACTGTAGAGAACGCCAACTTCTCACATGTGTTAGCTCCCACAAACCATCCTGGAATGAGTTGTGTGAGAAGAATCTCTGAGAATCTCAAGGGAGCAAGACTGGAATTGAGAAGAAACAGATGGGTAAAGGTAAGTCTCAACTTCTGAATATTGGGCTCTCAGAATTGAGACTCTTTAATCAAACAACACAGGACGCCGAGGGGAAAACCTTGCCTCCTGGGCACTGTCCCAGTTTTAGCCTGAGGGACCAGCCCAGGGCTGTGGAGAGGCTGAGCAGTCCCCCGTGGGGGAGTGGAGGTGATGCCTCCAAGGCTGAACTTGGGGTCCCTGAGAGAATCCGGCTGCCCGGCTTCAAAGACTGACAATCAGAGTCTTCCAGGTGACCTGGGCCAACTCTATTCATACCTCTAAGTAAAGTAGTTACCAGACAAAAAAGCCTCAGCAAAACATACAATGTATACTACCTTCTGGAGGCCAAAGCTAATCTAGATTGAGGAAACAGAATCGTGCTATATTTTCCAGTAGACTTACAGTATATGATCAAAAAAATTCTTGTCTGAAATAGAATAAAAAGTAATTTAAAAAGAGCCTTTTGCTAGTATTTTTGATTATTCTTTTAATGGTTTACACTTAGTGCTTTGGGAAATGAAAAAACGGGTGCAAGTATTTTTAAATAAACTTTATTAGGAATATTGTCAAACCTGCCTATTAAGCAGCATCTGATGTCTGAGTTCTAGCTCTCTTCATACCATATCTACACACCTGAAGCCTGAGAGAGGAAATGGCTGCCCTCCCCTGCCCGCCTTCAGCTCTAGCAGCCACGGGCCAGGCCGTGCACCGCGATGCAGGCACCCGAAGAACCACCCTCAGCTCAGTAAATGGCTTCTTAGGCGATCTTGCGGAGGGCATTCAACTGCCCTGGGACGAGGTTTCTTCACTTAGAAAGAGAATAATCCCTTCTTCTCTCTACCTTATGGATACTGACCGAATAAATTAGATGCTTACAAAAGCACCTTGAGATTTTCAGAGATGCACAAGGCCCAGGATTGGCACTTCCTTAACCATGAAAGCGCCAGGTTTTTGCCCATGTGGAATGGGTCGATGGGACCAGCGTTTCGGAAATCTGGGTATCACACAAGAGGGGAGACTTTTATTCCCACGAGCCACTCTATAATTGTAAAAGAACAGGGGGCAAGGGAAGGAAGGACCAATAACAATTCTACCGACCTGCAAAAACTATTAGCGCCAGCTGGCAGTTTCAGAATAACCACAAAAGCAGGTCCTTCCGGTCGATATTTGCTGGGAACAGCAGTTTCTGACCTACTGAATCAGATCAAGATCATCTGAGTCATTAGACCAAAGAAGCCTGTGTGTGCTAACGGTACAGTGGCTAGGGGTCTCTTGTCATTAAACGAAGGGGTCTGCCTGCAGCCTGCCTTCTAGGAGAGTCACTGCTTTGAGGTTTCATGAGCTGTCACAATGGAGTGAGCAAATCAAAACCCACTAAAGATATCGCAGACACAAATGGGCTTATAATTTGTCAGTGAGGCGGATGGTGGTGAAAGCCGTGTGGCTGCCCCACTTTTCTTGGGGGAAGGCAGGAGGGGAACGAGGCGAGAGGGGAGGAAGAGGGAGAGGCAGGCTTCCCTACAGTATTTAGATGGCCTTCAAATGTTCATAATTTCCTCAGGGTGTGCTCGTTGCCAGGTTGACAGATGTTGCTGGAAAACCTGTACTATTCTGAAGAAAGGCTAACCTTTCAAGAGTGGGAGCGGGGGAGGGAGGCAGCCCACACATTCGGTGAAGAGATGACATTAAACCGGACAGCGAGCTACCCTGAGCACGCTGGATCTTTGAAAGGCTGTGTGATAACACTGCCAAAGAGAACTGTCCTGGGAGAAATCTCATTTCACCATGGCTTTCCCTGCCATGAGTTTAAATTAGTTTTTAAAACTAAATATTAGACTGCCCTAGACAAGTAACTGATCATTAATTATTGCTTTTTTAAACTGCCATGACTCTGAGGGATAACATTCCCCTAAGGGAAGTCATGGATCCACCATCTTATACTCTCTCCTAAGCGTTTGTCCACTTTCTTTTTCATTCTTTCTTCCTGGCTGTACTTCATGCATGAAGAGAAATGTGTTCTTCAAAGCAAACTGCCAATGATCTTAACACAGACTTCCCAACTGCGTGCAAACTAACATGCTTCTTCTGCTTGCTTGGCTCTTGACATTTCCTAAAGAGAGCCGCCCAACAGAAGATCAAGTCTGCTGAGCATTAATTTATGGGGACAAAATGGTACTTTTGCAAAGCCCTAATCCTGACCACCAGATAAGAGGAAGAAAGCACGTGAGGGCTTGCCTGTTTAAGATCCTGAGTCCATCATTCGGTGCAGTGGAATCAGCATTTGAAGTGGGAAGAGCCAGGGCTGGGAAGGAGAGGGGAAAGCCGAGCAGGGTAAGACCTCTCCTTTTCAACACACACTGCCTGTGTCCTCTTTCTGAGGAGGGCTGCGGCTTCTTTTTATCTCCAACATGGTTTTCTTGCATCCCCAACTCTGAACCTCTCGCCAAAAATCCACACGCTCTTGCTCATTAATGTGGCCATTAGTCATTTCTTCCTGTGCCCTTGGCTACACCCAGTGTTTTTTTCTCAGCTCTGATTAAGGAGCAAGTCACCTAATGTCTTCTCATGGAAGGCAGATTAACCAACCTATCCATTTAAAGATTAACAGTAATGTGCCATAAGGAAAATTATACCCCTAGCAGGAAAATCTGCAATTGGGGAACCATTTTACAGGATCACATTCATTTATATCAATTATCTTGTTTATCAAAGACAATGAAAACCAAACTGGTAGTAAAAAGGTACAGAGTGCACTGTGAGGAATAATTAGGTCTTACCCTTCCGGAGGCTGATAGCCATTTACCACTTCACTTTGGGAGGTGATGTTTACAGTGTCTTTTTTATAACTCTCTTCACATTAACTTTCAAATGTCAAAAGCAGGCAGTTAATTGTTTATTATACAAAATGTCCCAAATGTAAAATACTGAGGCATAAAATTATTATAACTGATCTACCGAAAGAAATCCTGCCTTTTAGATTTTATAGCTTGTTTGTCAGTCTCTGGATCTCAGCTTAACTGCCATTATATGGACTGCGTGTGCCAGGTAGCTGCTGTCTGACAAATAATGTTCTCTGCGTGCCCAGTGTCCTCAGCCAAATGAGAAATAAAAATAACATGATATGAGAATTACTATTATGGTTTAAAGTGATATGTACTAGGAAGAATGGGAGATGTCGGAATTGTGAAGTCACGTGTTCTGATTTCATTCCGGCTGAGAGTGAGATTCAGAGACTCATGATGCAGTTATCGAAGTGGCTTGAGCTCACAAGAGTGGGGGTGCAACTGCCCATGTTCTCTAAAGCCACTGGGCATGGACACCAACACTCTGTGTCTGCCCCAGAAGTTCTCCATCACGGAATATGCACCAGCATGAGAATTTCTTCTGTATCTCCTGCTAAATTTGCAGAGACTGAATCCCCTCCCTCTGCTACCCAAATTCCAATCCTGCCCAAACCACCCCTTCTGCTAATCTCTTTTGTCTTTAGGCTGAAAGAACCCATTTTTTTTCTCTAGAGCCATAAGAATCAGACAGATGGGACGGAAAAGAGGAAAGAAGGGAGGAAGGAGAAGAGGAAAGAAGGGAGGAAGAAGGAATAAAATAAAGCAGTGTATTTCTATGGTGAAGGAAAAGAGAGTCCAGTAAATCAGTTGGGATTAGGGTGGAAGTGAGGCCAGTAAATCTCCTTTATAATCTATTAGGTACAATTTATACAACAAAATTTTTGTGGCTAAGATTTAGTAAAATGGATGAATGGATGAAAATAGTTATTAGCTGACCCTGGAACTCCTGTTTACAGTCATCCATGCACACGATGGAAAACACACCATTTTGCACCCATAGTAGGTTAAACTTCTCTGGTATCACTGAGGTTGTGAATACCTGTGAATTTGTTTGGCTAATCCACACAACCAGGGAAACACTGGTAAGAAACCCATAGCTACTACAGCTCATCAAATCGTCAAAGTTATAGTTAGAAAAGAACCTTGAGAACCACTTAGTTCAAGGAATAAATAATTTATATCTTATTACATATTGATCCAGAAAACAGAAAAAGAGGTAAAGCTGCTCAAGTCATTTTAATATAACTTTGGTTGTAAAATGACTTAGAGGCAGATCAAGAAAAGAAATTTACAGGCCCATTTTATTTAAGAAAATAGGTGTAGGGGTGCCTGGCTGGCTCAGTTGGAAGGGCATGTGACTCTTGATCTCAGGGTTGTGAGTTTGAGTCCCATGGTGGATGTAGAGATTACTTAAACAAAGAAACAAACTAAAAAAAAAAAAAAAGAAGAAAATAGGTATAAACATTTTAAAATAAATATTAGCCAATACCAAATCCAATAATTAGAAAATACATCATGTCCAAGCAGCAGTTATCTTAGGAATGCCAAGTATGGGTCATCATCAGAGCATCTATCATTTCAGTGGATTAAAGAAAAAATTCTCTGAGTGATTTTGAGCAAAGGGGTGTTCCAATAGGATTACTTTGGCTGAAGTGTGAGAGCAAAGAGAAGAAGAAGAGAGGACGCTGGCAGAGACAAGCGCAGACAGATTATGCAGCAGTCAGGGAGATGGTGGTGGCTTGCACCAGGGTGGTAGCAGAGTGGCAGTGGCAAGAAACTCACTAGCAATGAGAGAAACGCAAGTGGAACAACAATGGGAGACTACCTCATGACCATCCGAAGGGCAAAGAGTAGAAGAGCGACCTTGCCCGGGAGTAAGGTGGGGAGGAAAAGTGCTCTCGTGCACTCCTGCTGGTGGGAATGTGAATTGGCAGCAGCCAAGCAGGAAGGCAATCTGCAGGATGGAGCAAATTAAAGACGTGTGCTTTAGTGCTCCGGGACCATACTCTTGAGTACAGGTCCCAGAGAAATCCTCTTGCAGGTGCAAAGGGGATAGATAAAAGGACATTCATCACATCAGTGTTGTTTTTGAGAGCAGGAATCTGGAGGCAGCCTACGTGTCCATCACAAGGGGAATGAATGAATGAAACAGGTGAGATAGTAACAGCACCTGCCTTACAAGACTGTGGTGAGGATTAGATGATTTTATGTAAGAGCTTGGAATAGCATCTGGCAAATAGTAAGGACTATATAAGTTTGTTAATATGTTTATAATTATGATGATGGAATACTAAGTCACACTGAGAAGCAATGATGTATAGGTCTCAAAAACATAATACTGCTTGAGAAAAGTATGAAAAAGAGTAAGATTTATAGCATAAAGACATTTTTGAAAATTAAAACACATATACAAAACCTGCGAACATTATAGATTTTACAAATATATGTGCATATTAAGGATATAACCAGACACACTAGGGATGATGTCATAGAGGAGAACAGAAGCAGGGTTCAAAGCAAAGAGGAAACATACATAAAATAGAAAGCCTTGCTTGGATCACTAAGGATGATGTATTAATGATCTGAGGTATATGATGAACACAATTATCTACACCCAAAGGATGCTTATTTAAAAACAAAACAAAGCAAAAAACAAATAGATCATTAGGTTAGTTCTTTCATTTTATAGCTGAGAACTCTGAGCCTCAGATAGTGTCTTATTTATTACATAGCAAATCGGCAGCAGAGTGGGAACCGGAATCTGGGCTAGTCTTCTGGTCCTCAGAATGCAACATGTCACTCTGTCCATCCATCTGTTCAGTAAACAGTTACTGAGTATTGGGATTCCACAGGCTGGGAATATAGCAGTGATCAAAACAGACACAGTCCCTTCTATTATCAAACCATGTGAATAAAATGTATAGTTACAAATGAGACTATGAATTTTTGAAGGAAAAAAAAAATCCGGATCTATTGGCATCATACAAAGAACTTTACCTAAACTGGGGGTAGGGAGGTCAGGCAAAATTTTTCTTTGGAAGTGACACTAAAGCTAAAATTTCAAGGATCAATAGGAGGTTACCTAGATACAAGGGGGTGGGGTGTAATGAGGTGAGGGTAAGGGACATTCCAGAGAACGGCAAGTGCAAAGGCCCCGTGGTCAGAGGATGCACTGGGCCTTCTGGGAATGGAAAGAAGGCTTGTGGCCTGAATAGCAGAAGGTGAGATGGAAACTGGCACCCGATGAAGCGAGTACACAGGCAGCAGACTACGCAGGCCATAGTGAAGACTGTGAATTTTCTCTTAAGAGCAATGGAAAGGCTCTGAGTGGTTCTGAGCAAAGCAGAGTTCCATAGGAGTGTGGAGAACAATGGGAAGGACTGGAGGGGGCGCGGGCCCCCGCTGAGAGGACAGGCATGCCAGCGGTGCAGGAGAGACGCTGGTGGCTTGCACGAGGGCAGCAGCGGCGGCAAGAAGGGAATGCATGTGACATTTGGAGCCCAGGATTGGGAGAAGTCCTTTCTCTCATATAAAAATACCTCTGATGATATATATTTTAGTGTGCTTCCACAGCTCACTGAGGTTTTACTGGGGTGTGCTTCCAATTTTTTATAACCAGTAAGTACGGAACATTCATCAAAGGATCACTGGAAACAAGTATGATAATGCTCCCGGGGCAACTGGTTCCTCGGTGTTGGGCAAGAAAGAAGGAAATGGGGCTCTAAGCCCTTTCCTAAACTGTCGTTTGCCGCCAAGACCGTTTCTCTGTCACCCCGCTTCTCCGGCCATTAGTGGGATGGTGGCGCGGGGTCAGGACGGGGCGCAGGGTCCACCTCCCACAGCCACGGGAGCTGCCTGCGGCGCCGACGGTTCCGAACTCAGAACTCCATCAATTCATATTTAATATTTTACAGAATCATTTCCTGAAGGCTCTAATTGGAACATCTAACACCTTCTGCACTTGTTACATCTCACTTGAGTCCCTTGATTTTACACTCCATTTTATTGCCATTTTAGTTGATTTCATCACAGCTTCATGGAAAACAACTTCACCAACGACCATTTCCTGTCATTACGAGGGCAGAATTGAAGTAATCCCCTGCTTCAGTATGAGGTGGCTTTTACGATAATTTTACCACAGGTAATGTTGTGATTTCGAGTACATTTCCCTCCTGTAGCACAGCACCAGCTCCTGTCTTTAAAAAGATGAGTATCGAATGCAGCCATAAAAGAAACATACCCATCTTCACAATATTAACGAGCCAATAAATGCAAAAAGATCGCTGCGTCCTGGACTGGCTCACCTACCAGGCACCTGCTATCATACAATCTCTTAATTTTACTCAAATCAGTGACACACCCAAGCCCTGTTACATTGAATTATGAGGCAGGAAAAGGCCGTCAGGTTTAGAGGCCTCCTCCCAAAACATCTTACACAGCAGCCTGCTCTTACAGTCTCCAAATCCCAACGATTTCATTTGATTCACAAAAGCACAGCCCTCGTTGCTATTTTAATAAATAAGGAATACTGAAAGGCCCCAAAGGCTATTGGAATCTTTCCTCCCAGTTCCCTCTTCTCATTTTCAAACATCTTCTTTGAGATATAATTGACACACAATAAATTTCACATATTTGGAATATACAATTTGATGAGTTGAACATATGTACACATCCATGAAACTATTAGCATAATCGGGATAACAAACCTTTCCATCATCCTCTAAAGTTTCCTCATGCCCCTCTGTAATTCCTCCCCCAGCCCCAGAGAACTTGACTGCTTTCCGGTACTATATGTGACTTTGCATGATCTAGAATTGTTTATAAGTGGAATCATATAGTACATACTCTTTTTTTTGTTTGGTATCTTTCATCTAGATTACCAAGGACTCTTGAATTACTCAACAGAATCATCAGGTGAATCACTATACTTCATCAAGAAATTCCCCCACTTAACCCAGAAACAGGGATTTACCTTAATTTCATGGGCTCTATTTGGGAGCATGTGGGGTGCTGCAGTGCCCAGAGGGCACTCGTGCTGGCCCTGCCCACTCTTCCTTGTCTCTCACTCAGGATAGGCAATGTGGAAATAGCTTTCTTGGAAAAAGAAACATTAATTCTTTTTCTGATTATAAGAGTAACACATATTCGCTGAACAAAATATGTAAATGCAGAAAATAAAAAAATTAAAATTACCTATAACCTCACCATTCAGAAAAACTGTTAACATTTTTTTTTTTTAAGATTTTATTTACTGACAGAGAGAGAGACATAGAGCGAGAGGGAACACAAGCAGGGGGAGTGGGAGAGGGAGAAGCAGGCTTCCCGAGGAGCAGGGAGCCAGATGCGGGGCTCCATCCCAGGACCCTGGGATCATGACCTGAGCCGAAGGCAAACGCTTAACGACTGAGCCACCCAGGCGCCCTGTTAACATTTTGATGTTCTTCCTTACTATCTTTTAATGAACTGTTATAGACTGAATTGTGTGTCTCCCCCACCAAGTTCATATGTTGAAGTGGTAACCCCCAATAACTTAGAATACGACTGAATTTGGAGATAAGGCCTTTAAAGAGATTATTAAGTTTAAATGAGGTCATAAGGATGGGGCCCTAAGCCAATAGGACCAATGTCCTTATAGGAAGGGGAGGAGACACCAGGGATGCGAGTGCATGTTGAAAAAGCTATTTGAGGACACAATGAGAAGACAAGTACCTGCAGGCCAAGGAGAGAGGCCTCAGGGGAAACCTAACATGCTGACACCTTGATCTTGGACTTCCAACCTCTACAACTCTGAGAAAGTAAATTTCTGTTATTTAAGCTTCTCACTCTGTGTTTTGTTTTTTTTAATGGCAGCCCTAGCAAATTAATACATGCACATATAAAAATACATATATTATCTTTAATTTTAAAATACTGGCATCAATCTGGTTATAAAGATGGTATTCTACTTCTATTTTACATTACATTATGAGCATTTCTCTATGTTATAAATGGTTACATAGAAATTTTGATGTGTGGGGGTGCCTGGGTGGCTCAGTTGTTAAGCGTCTGCCTTCGGCTCAGGTCATGATCCCAGGGCCCTGGGATCAAGCCCCGCATCGGGCTCCCTGCTCAGCGGGAAGCCTGCTTCTCCCTCTCCCACTCCCCCTGCTTGTGTTCCCTCTCTCGCTGTGTCTCTCTCTGTCAAATAAATAAAATCTTAAAAAAAAAAAAAAAGAAATTTTGATGTGTGAATGTGCCAGAATTTATTTCACTATGCCCCTATTGTTGGACATTCATAGTCCTTCCCCTTTTTTGGTTATCATGAATAACACTGCATTGTACATTCATGTAAAAGAAATGCTGTACCTGAATATTTCCTTAGGATAAATTACTAAAGGTAGAAGTAGTAGATCAAAGGGTATTTTTAAGATGCTTCATTTATTGCCAAACTGCCTCCTAGAAAACTTACATATTTCTCAGCAGTATGTGAAACTGCCCATTTTGTGACAGCCTCACCCATATTAAGTATTTTCATTTAAAACATCTTTGCCAACAAGAATTTAAAATGAAACTTGACAAGCTGATTTTCAAGTTCATTGGCAAAGAAAATCTGAAAGAATAGCCTAGAAAATTTAGAAAAAGAATAGCTGTGAATGCGGATTTGCAATACTAGGCAGCAAAATAGATTATAAAGCTGTAGTTATTTAAATGATGTGTCACAGAATCTGGAATAGATAGGGAGATCCATGATACCTGCTATTTTAAAATCAACGAGGGAAAGCATGAAATAATCAATAAAAGATTTCAGAACAATTGGTCACATATTTTAGAAATAAAATATGTGGTCCCTCAGACCAAACAGGATAAAAGTTTAAAAAATAAAAATAAAATAAAATAAAATAAAAGGATTAAAGAGCTAAATAGTAAAAACACACACACAACAGTAAGAAAATGACAACCAGACACTGACAACTACAGAGAGGCATATTTTTGTCTTTTTGGGCTGAGGAGGGAGTTTTGAAGCAAGTCACAAAATCCAGAAGCAAGAAAAGAAATGACTGAGAGGTATGACTAAATCAAAATAAGGGACACCTGGGTGGTTCAGTTGGTTAAGTGTCTGCCTTCGGCTCAGGTCATGATCCCAGGGTCCTGGGTTCAAGCCCCGCATCGGACTCCGTGCTCCTCAGGGAACCTGCTTCTCCCTCTCCCTCTGCCCCTCCCCCTGCTTATGTTCTCTCTCTCTCTGTCAAATAAATAAACAAAATCTTTAAAAAAAAATAAATCAAAACAAAAACTTCTCACAATAAGAACATCATAAAGTTATAAAGTAGCAGGGTGGGAGAAGATATTTGCAACATGTATAAAAGACAAAGGATGAATATCCATAATCTACAAATTAATAATAAAAACCACAAGCAATCAAAAAAGAAGCTGAAAAAGAATACGAAGATGTAATTGATAAAAAAAGTAGAAATGGCCAATAAACATAAAAAGATACTCAAGTTTAGCAATAACTAGGCTAATGCACGTTAAAACGGATATATTTTATTTCACCATATATATTTCTGGTTTTTTGCTGAGAAATGATTGTTGCATCACTCATGTAAATGAAAAATTTTAAATTAAAAATATTTGCCAATAAAAGAGGCCAAAAAATGGTATCTTGTTTTAATTTGCATTTCTTTGATTATCAGTAAGGCTATACTCTTTCAAGTTTATTGACAACTATGTTTTTTTCTTGCCTTTTTAATAAATTGCTGTTCGTGCACATTACCTGTTGGGAATTCATATTTTTTCTTACTTAATGAAAGCACTTCCTACAATATTAAAGACAATTACTCATCGTCATGAATGTTGCAATTATTTTTTCCCAGTTTGTCAAACACCTTTGAACTCTATTTATGGTTTCTGCCTTTGCTTTTACCCTGAGGAAGTAGCTCCTCACCTTGAGCTCAGATGAATACTTATTAACAGTTCTCTACGGTTCTTTTGGAGTAATAATTTGTAAAATCTGACTCTTACTAGGAAACTATTTTGGTATATTGTATGTGGAAAAAACCTTAGGTAAGTGTTTTCAATTACCAACTGTTGCAGCATTTGCTATATTACCTTCTTTCTCAACTGACGGGAAATGGCATTTTTATCCTGCATTACAGTCTTATATACGCTAAGATCTAATTCAGAGTTTGCTTAATTTATCTACCAGTTTATTCTTACATTTAATGTCATACTACTTCAGTATGTAGTACAGATTTTAATACCTGGTAATACTAGACTTCTCATTTCATTTTTTTTTCCCCATCTTTGGCGGGGGGCGGGGAGGGATTTCCATTTATTTATTCTCTTGGAATTTTTTTTAAACTCAAAGTTGTCTTTTTTTTGAAGCACAATTGGGATTCTGAATAGTCCTGCATTAAACTGATAGATTAAGATGGAAAGAACCAATAGCTTTACTACTTTAAGGTTTTCCATCCAGAAATACGTCTTTCCAGTGTTTCTTAAAGATTTATAGTTTCTTCAATTAGAACCTGTAGATTTATTAACTTTATTCCTTAGTAGGTATTTGTTGTTTGTGACGGGAAAAAAAAAAGTTTAAAAATTCTGGCAGATCTCCCTGGCATGCTCACCTTATAATCTACACTTTATGAGTGCACATCATCCTTCTGCCTCCCACCTTTGTTCCTGACCCTTATCCCATCTCTAATAGCATAAGAAGGGTTCAGAGATGGGTGATCCTTGGTCATATGGCTAGGGATGGACTAATTTAAGGGAGAAGTATGGCTCATGGATTGTTACTAGGTGTTGGCAGTTTTCATTGCAATTATGAATGGAATTTTCCCTCCATTATACTTTCTAACTGGTTATTGGGGTTTTTTTGAGAATATCTGATTTGTATATATTACTGTATCCAGCTATATTCCTCACAGTTCTTATCAGTTCTAGTAATTTTTCATTTCACTTCCTTGGGTATCTTATCATATCACATCTGCAAATAATGATATTTGGTTCCTTTTCCTCAATATTTATCACACCTATTTCTTCTTCTTCCCCTCTGCCCCTCACCAGAGCTTCCAGAGCAATGCAAAATAGCAGTGGTCATCAGGGCCACCTTCATGGGAATGCAACCTGTGCTTTCAGACAGGTCCTACACTCAGAAGGGACCTGCACTTAGTTTAACTGTTCCACTGTCTCGGTCTTAAAATTCTTAATAATCTTACCTCTGAACTCATTTTTTTTTTTGAACTCATTTTTTTAAACTTAAAAAAAAATATTTTATTTATTTATCTGAGAGAGAGAGTGAGCAAGAGAGAAGACACGAGCGGGGAAAAGGGGCAGAGGGAGATGGAGAAGCAGACTCCTCGCTGAGCAGGAAGCCTGATGTGGGACTCTATCCCAGGACCCCAGGGCCATAACCTGGGCCGAAGGCAGACGCTTAACTGACTGAGCCACCCAGGTGCCCCTGAACTTATGTTTTTATGTAAAGTCTGATGGGACAATGGAGCAAGCCTGTGAATGCAGGAGATATGCAATGTGTTTGTCCACAATTCCTTGCTGGCCCGTGAGTGTGGAATTCCAATGGATCCACAATGGATGGTTGTTGAATGAGACTCAAAGCAAGGACAAGGTAAAGGTGCCATGAGTATGACTGAGTCAGCAAGGCTGCTGACAGCCTGGAGAGGCCACACCTCCCCTTCCAACCAGAACTTGCCTCCTATGTAGAAAGAAGGCAACAGTGTTCCAAGAAGCACTAACGACCAAGGAACTCTATCCTATAGCCAGGAATTTATGCTGATAATAATATAAAAAGAACCTGCAGTTCCTTTCCCCCTCAGTCCTTCCTTAGTAAGGAGGTTTACAGAGTAAGCCAAGGGTAGAGAGTTTTTGCAGAATGTGTGTGGATTAAGAAGTGAAATAAAAATATTTTAGTTTTGGGCAGAACTTCCACTGTTCTAGTAAGAACTAAATCCATACACGTGTATGAGCTACCAAATGTGAACTGTGTAATTTTGATGATTCTACATATAAGATAAGTGTTCTTATATTTGTATTTAAAACCACCATTACACAACAAAGATGAATGATAAAATTCGTGCTAATAATTTAAAAGTTTGATTTTTCTTTACTTAGAATGACATTAAACAGCCAATAAAAACACCATGCCACCTTAGATGCGCCATGGCTTAGACAGACGGTGGCTCCTGCTGGGTCTGAGTGTCGCCAGCCCCTCCCCCAGGAGACTGCTGTGGTCTGTCTCCCCCTGCTCCTCGGTAAACCTGGGCCACTGGAAGGCCATGATCCCGAAACGCCACAGTTCCAAATGTGTTGGAGGAGATGCAACAGGACTCAGTGGAGACTGTGACTCAGGCGTTGGAGAAATTTAACATAGAGAAGGCCACTGTGGCCCATATGAAGAAGGAGTGTGACGAGAAGCACAACCCCGGGCGACTGCGTGGCGCAGTCGTTGGGCGTCAGACTCTTGGTATTGGCTCAAGTCAGGATCTCTGGGGCCTGGGATCGAACCCCGTGTGGGGCTCCTGGCTTGGTGTGGAGTCTGCTTGGGATTCTCCCCTTCCCCCACCCCGCTTGTGCTCCACCCCCCTCAGATAAATAAATAAAATCTAAAAAAAAAAAGAAAAAAGAAGTACTACCCTACCTGGCACTGCACGGCGGAGAGGAACCGGGGTCATTCTGTGACGCAGGAAACCAAACGCTTCAGCTACTTCTGCTGGGCCAAGTGGCCTCTCCTCTGCTCAGATCTGGGGCCTGGGTCACACACCCAGTGATCCATCCAGAAACAAAGACTACAGCCTACATTCCAAGTACCAGAGACTGAAATCTTCAGCAATGCCTCAGGGAACACCTCAATCTTTGAATCTTTATTGTGGCTCCGAATGAATTTGTTATGGTTATAAAACAATTAGCAGAACAGCTTACAGCTGTATTTATTTCTATTCCATACCGCTGCCCCATGTTTTTTCTCCTCAAAATCCATTCCTTTCAAAAAAAATAAATAAATCTGTTGTTAAAACAACAACAACAACAAAAACACATGCCAAGTAGAAAGATTGCAAAAGAAAGGAAAAACTTTTTTTTTTTTAAGTGCCTTTCAGGAAGAAATGCAAATGGCCATGGACATAAGAAAAGATGCTCCATATCACTAATTATCAGGGGAATGCAAATGAAAACCACGGTGTGATATCTTCTCACACCTGTCAGAATGGCTAGAATCAAAATGATAAGAAACCACAAGTGTTGGTGAGGATGTGGAGAAAAAGGAACTCTGCTGTTGGTGGGAATGCAAGCTGGTGCAGCCACTGTGGAAAACAGCATGGGGGTTCCTCAAAAAATTAAAAATAGAACTACCCTAGGATCCAGTAATTCCACTGGTGGGTATTTACCCAAAGAAAATGAAAACACTAATTTGAAAAAACGCATGCACCCCTATGTTCATTGCAACATTATTTGCAATAGCCAAGATATGGAAACAACCCAAGTATCCATCGAAGGATGAATGAATAAAGAAGATGTGGTATATATACAATGGAATACTACTCAGCCACAAAAAGAATGAGATCTTGCCATTTGCAACAACATGGATGAACCTAGAGGGTATAATGTTAAGTCAAAAAGACAGAGAAAGACAAATACCATATGATTTCACTCATATGTGGAATTTAAGAAACAAAACAAATGAAGGAAAAAAGGGGACAGAAAATAGACTTATACATAGAACAAACTGGAAGTTGCCAGAGGGGAGGAGGATGGAGGGATGAATGAAATAAAGGGGATTGGGCGCCTGGGTGGCTCAGTCGTTAAGCGTCTGCCTTCGGCTCAGGTCATGATCCCAGGGTCCTGGGATGGAGCCCCGCATCGGGCTCCCTGCTTGGCAGGAAGCCTGCTTCTCCCTCTCCCACTCCCCCTGCTTGTGTTCCTGCTCTCGCTGTCTCTCTGTTAAATAAATAAATAAAATCTTTAAAAAAAAAAAGAAAGAAAGAAAGAAAGGGGATTAAGAGTACACGTAACGTGATGAACACTGAGTAATGTATAGAAAGAGAAAAGAAAAAAAAGTACTTTTAATGGCATTCTGCCTGTTCTTTGAACATGGCGTTCCATGTTTTCATTTTGCATTCTGCCCTGCAAATTATATAGCTGGCCCTGGGAATTATGATGGGTATTTTCTGGTTTTTGTTTGTTTTAGGCTTTATTGGAATCACCCCTGATTAAACCTCACTATGTATATATGGGTCATTACAGAATTGTTATTGATAGTAAACGACTGGAAACATCTCATGTCCATCAAAGGGAACTGTTTAAATAAATTACAGCACCTCTATTCAATGGAATACTGCACAAATGTAAAAATAAAAAGTATGAGAAAGCTCTATGTGTACTGGTAAGGGAAGATCGCTAAGAAACACTAATTGAAAGAAAAGGTGTGAATATGTGCTATGATTTTTAATAAAAAGGGGGGAAATAAGAATATATATTTGTATTTTCTATTTAAAACATTAAATTAAAAAATTACCTACTAGGTTTTGGCATGGAGGCTTGGGGTATTAAGTTAGGGACTAGACCAACAAAATTAGACTTTATATCCCCTTAGCCACTGGAACATCCTTCATAGTCAGTGCCAGAGAAACGTCTTGCCTATTTACAACATGGCTATTCATAATGCCAGTCTGAGGCAGAACCACGGTTTGTGAGAAAGTGATATTGCTGCATAATGTTGGGTGTATGCTCCATGATGTCCCATTAAAAACAAGTCGTTGTGCAAATTTCCATTTACCTGGATCCCCCCCCCCCCGCCACACACACACATCACTGTTATAACAAGGGGATATATAAATAGGGTCCAAAAAAAATCAATCCTGTAAAATGTAGAAGCAAATTCTATAGAATTAGAGCAATAAAATCTTTTTAGGGTGTTTTTATTCTCAAACAAAACAACGAGAACAAAAATAACACCACCAGGAAAAAAAAAAGGTATAAAGGAAAATGAAACGTAAATGTACACCACAAAGGACCACATAGTAGACTGAGAATCCTAAATGACAATGAGCAAGTTGCTTTCTAATCATCCCCTTACCCTGCCCCTGCCCCCAACATAAGAACTGGAGCCCATTCCTGTTGGCGAACACAGGCTCCCTAGGGTAGGAGGCAAACAAACTGTCTAATAGTCTGTATGTGTTACTGTGGGACATTTACTTTATCTGCATTTTTGTAAAACTCTAAGATTCTGTAAGAAGATAGTGCTTAACCTTCTCCTCAGGAAGGGGGAGAGACCACAGCTAATTTCTCTCTTATTCCAACCCCCCTACCAGATGCAAGGTAGTCCACTGGAATGGGCACTGGCTTTGGAGTAGGTCAGAGATAAACAGGCCTTTGCACATGCTGACCACGTTCTATGATTCTCCCCTGACCCTCCACCTTCTGCCGTTGCTCAAGGACTGGCCCATTCATTGCCTCCACTGGGGGTCTTTCCTGACACCATCCCGAACTCAGGTTAGGTGCCCCCCTTCCAGTGTTCCTATAGCATCTGCTGCAGTCTCCCAACAGATGACCTATTTTACTGTGTTGTCACCTTTTATTTAAGTGTCTTTCTCCTCCATTAGCTCATACGATCCTCCAAGGCAGAAACTACACCTCTGTATCTTTCAATCCCCAGTGCCTAAGATACACTTGGCAGCCTCTTAATAAATGTCTGCTTAATGCCAAGTAATTTACAGTAGATAAAGAAGTTAAGCTTCACTGACAATTAGAACCAGCCTTAATATCTGGTTAGAGAAATAGGCTGGGAAAAGCATAGCCTCTTGGTCTAGACTAGTCCAGACTCAATAGTGTCATTTTAGGAAACCATCTGCATTAAGGTCTTTAGGGCCCCTCTGCCACTCCAGCAAGTTTATTTCTCTGCCACATTCTAACATCTTCATCCCCTAGTGAACCGCCCCTCCTACCCCCAAATCTCTGTTTTTGCTCCAGAGGACACTTATTTTTTAAAAGACAGTTGCAAAGCACAGAAGTCACATCCTTAGTTCAGTGGATGCCAAAAGCCCTTCACAGCACAGATTTCTGTTTATTTCCCCTGGAACTTTACCGAATTCTAAACACACTGCTACAATTTCAAAATTTAGATGACAGTAGCAACTCCAGACCACTGATTTCCATTTCCTGCTTCCAGCTCTTCTGAGGGGACAAAGGTATCTGCCATTTTTGTTGTTATGTAAATTGGCACTTTTGTAATGCTCTGTATAGTTTACTGAATTCTTCAAGGCCCAGCTCAAAATACCATTCTTCATGAAGCCTTATCTGACTAGGCAAGAAATATGTTCATTCCTTCACAGCCCAACTAAATATTTCCCCTCTCTCCACTCTGCTTGTGCCTTTGGTCGGCTGTTCTCCACTCCACGTATTTCTGTGTCTGGCCAATGTGCTTCCCCAGTGACTCTGAGCCAGAAGGGAAGTTCCCTGCTGTCTGGAGCCCCTTTCGTACCTTCTGTCTTTACATCAGTCTGTGTGTCTGCTTTCAGCTCTGTTCCCTCCTTTGTTCTGCATTGTATCTCGGAGGCTAAAGCTCCCCAAAACCACATCCCCCAAGCTTGCCAGCTTGGTTTTTGGTGAAGTTCTGCCGGTAGAAGAAACTCGTGAGAGACTGGAAGATGCGAGGAAGAAAGGAGACATTTCTTTTCTATCTGCTTCCAGCGGCAGATGAACACGGGCTCCAGTGTTTCCGTCAGATAGTGCAGTCCATGGGGGCAGCCGCAGGGAGGGTTCCCAGAGCGTCGGCAGCAGAATTGCTATGCTTGTGCTGCCATTTTGGTTGTCCTGCATTGATTACTAACAAGAAACTAGACCAAAAAAGCCACGAGTCTTTGTGGATCCATCCTGGCAGAAACAGAGGTAACCCTTAAAGGCATAAAGGTGCTAATGGAAGCTTCTTGGTCTTTAAAAGGGTTAAGGAGACTTGAATTTTGAGCCTAAAGCTCCATGCTCTAGCTTACTATCTCTTAAGCTGCAGTAGAGTCAAGGACAAGGATGGAGAGGGGCGTATGAGAGCTTATGTTTTCCAGAAGAACCAGGAGACCTTAAGAAGGGAAACCAGACTCATGTAATGCTAAATACCACACTCTAATATCAGTGTAAAGCGTTTACTGCTCCCCCAAGTCTTACTAAAAGCATCTTCTCTATTCATTTACAAGACTCATAAGAAGAGAAGAGCTATTTAAAAAAGAAAAAAATGCAAATGGCCTTAAACATATGAAAAGATGTTCAATTTCTCTCGTAAGAGAAATGCAGTTAAAGCTGCATTGAGATACGATTTCTCACCTATCAAACTGGCAAAAATCCAGAAGTTTGACAATATGCTCCACTGGCAAGGCTGTGGGGTAAGTCATTATCCTATATTGCCAGGGAGAATTTCAAAATGGTATAATCCCTATGGAGGTGAATTTGGCAACATCTAGCAAAATTACACATGCATTTACCTTCTGACCGTGTAATCCCCTTTCTAGGAATCTATCCCAAAGATATAGTAGGAAAAATAGGAAAAGACTTATGCACAAGGCAATAGCACAATTTGTAGGAGCAGAAGACTGAAAGCAACCCAAATGGTTCATCAAGAGAGAAGTGGTTGAATAAATAAACTATAGTACATCTATTCTAATGAGTACCATGCAGCTAGAAAAAGGACATAATATCCTTCTAGATAGCTAGTTCTAGGAGAAGTGTTATGTACAAAAAGGCAAGGTAAAGAAAGAAAGTATGTATAGCATATAGTATGCTACCAATTATTCAAGAATATTGAGGGTACAAAATAGAAGTTATATATAATATAATATAATATAATATAATATAATATAATATAATATAATATAACATAATATGTATTTATTTATTTTTCATTATTTAAAATTAGAAGCCTAACCCAAAAAACTAAAGGGGAAAAGAGATCACCTATAGGAGTAGAGGGGACAGGAATAGAAGCTGGATTTCTCGAAATAAAGCTCTTTTGTAGAATTGATTTTGGAACCATGTCTATATTTTACGTAGTTATAAAACAAAAAAATCTTTAAAGGTAATCACCAAACAATGAAAGCAAAATTGAGTAAATGAATCCAACTGTATACTGACATAGTGGCATGACCACAGAGAGAATTATTTTAGATGACTTTATAACACAGTAATTTTAATATATATCTCTAGTGGATGTACCCTATGGGCCCCCAAAATAATTGCAAAAATCTTAAACTATTTTCAATGACCATATGGTAGCACTGCTACTGTAATTCTGAGATTATTTTGTATGTACTGGGGACAAAGCAAATGAATTATTGTGCCTTATCGCTGGTCACCAAGATTTTTAGTATAGGAAGAAGGAGCTGCAAGATCAAAGGCTAAACAAAAACCTTGCGTACTGAATTTTAATTAGAAGTGTCAGCATGCACTCGTGATATATTTTACCTGTTAAATATATGATAAATAAATGTGCATGTATTTCCTAGTTCTGTCCACCAGAAAGACCCAGAAATAGTGACCAACCCAGTAGCAAATGCTTCCACTGAGGTTTCCAAATGTCATTTCCCACTGAAAGAAACCAGGGCTTTTTGAAGAAACGGCTGATCGCAGATCAAGGCAGGAAATGTACAAAATGAACCTGGGATGTCGTGTCATGCCAGAAATCAGGGAAGTGTTAAGGACTATGCAGGTCATGTCAGAAGGACTCAAGAGCCAGTATGAAGAGGCTAAAGATGCGGACAATTTGAATATCAATAATAATAACTGCAAGTGATTAAAACGTGTCCAATTTGTTTAGTCCCATAAATTGAAAGTGATATATACTCCTCTTCTTTCCCCTCCAAACAGTCCCCACAAACAAATCTCACTGGTCACCTATGGAGGATGCTGGGTAACTACCTCTTTATTTGAAGATGGTAAATAGCCTTCTATTCCCTGGCAAGCTGCATCTCAGGATTATCGAATGAGTGTTGAGGGAATTTTTCTAGCTACCAAATAAAGAATGATACAATTCGAAAATAATCATTTTGCAATTCCAAATTATGAAATAATGAATCTAGGAAATAATCCGAATGAATGGGAATATCCAAAAGAGAGAGATAACTGAAGATTTTCTGTGCTTCTTAATAAACATATGTACTACCACCTATGGAGCATTTTCACAAAACAAACAAACAACAAAAAACCCCAGAACTTGAATCGGATTGAATCAGAATCCATCTAACTACCAAGTTACAAAAACTACAACAGAGAAACATGTTAAATATTACCATGGGGATTTAATCACCCAAATTTAGGCTGTTAGAAACTCTACAGGACAAAAACCAAATAGTTTCTTCAACAAATTATAATCAGAGAGAGGGAAAAAAAGAGAGAGAGACAGAGATAGACAGACATGTGGAAGGGAACCTATTTAAATGAGATTTAAGAGTCATAATGACTACTTATTGACAGTATGGACCTTATCTGAATTCTGGTTTAAACAACCTGTAAAAACACATAAACTCTCTAGACTTGATCCAATTAGGGACATCTGAACACTGATTGGATATTTAATTTTTTTTTAAGATTTATTTATTTATTTGAGAGAGAGAGGATGGCGAGAGAGAGCACAGCAGGGGGGAGGGGCAGAGGGCAGAGGGAGAAGCAGACTCCCCGCTGAGCAGAGAGCCCGATGTGGGGCTCAATCCCAAGACCCCGAGATCATGACCTGAGCCGAAGGCAGACGCTTAACTGACTGAGCCACCCAGGTGGCCCTGATTGGATATTTAATATCCATAAAAAATTATGGTTCAATTTTGGGGTATTATAATGATATTGTCATTATGGCTATAATAGGGAGTCTTACTTTTAGAGATACATACTGAAATATTTATGGATAAGATGATAAAATTACCATTGGGGACTGGTGTCAAAATAATCTGACAGGGAAGAAATGGGTAGCATATAGATAAAACAGATTGTCTGTGGGTTAATAGTTCTTTAAGCTGGGTGGTGGGTACTATTCTTTCTACCTGAATAATAGGGTGTTCAAAGAAATGAATTTAAATACGAGACTAAATGAAAGGAAGCTTGGCAATTATTCTGCAAGACTGCTAGGACTTGGCAAATGTCATGTGTATATCACAAGGTGGAATGCCAAGGCAAAAGCAAACGCATTCTGTGGGAGATTGAATGTTTATAGAATAGCGGTCATATCTATTCTAATTACTCCTTGCATGCCTCATTGGTAAGACAGTTAGCGATTCCTATAAACGCCTCCCAACAAAGAGGAGACGGTCATCACAGGCCGGCTCTCTCAGGGGAGAGTACACCCAACATGATCCAGAAGCTGCCGCCCAGTGAGAAGGGGCTGTGGTGGCAGCAGCAGATGAGGTGGGAAGAGGTAGACCTCCAGATCTGGTCAATGTGGTCGCAGGGAGGCCCGTCCCCGTGGATATATGAACCCACAGGGTTCCAAGGCTCCCCCATGAACCTATACAAGTGAAGATGCATAAAGAATGACATGCTGTCAACAAAAATGGGAAAGAAACCCTTTGGTGGGAAACAAGACTAAAATCTTACAAAGCTTATTTTTGCCTGGCATCATTATATGTTGTCAGTAATAACATTAAAATCTCATTTTAAAAAAAAAAACCAATGCAAATATTTTTAAAGTAATTTTGAGGCCCATAAGGAGAGTACTGCTCTAATGAGAGTAGCCTGAACTCTGAAACAAAGAGCAGGAGTTGTGAAAGAGAGAAGTTCTGTATCTTAAAACGTAAAAGTAGGGTTGACACCTTACTAGTTATTCATGATGACATTATTTTACTTTTTTCCTTTTTGTCCCCATGAAAACCTGGAGTGCCTATCCATGCTTCTCAAGGAAGGAGTGCATATTTCACAGGACACAGGAAGGAGGTAAGTGCTACAATTTAAAGGTGACTTCAGGTGATTCTGATGTACATGGTGCCCCCAACTAGAGGACCACTCCCTTCTTGGAGGTCCCTGTAGGGTGGCTGGCTGAGGCCTGTGTGCAGCCAAAATGCATCTGAGATCATCAATATGGAAAGCTGACCATTGCTGTTTCAAATACCCTTTGAAACTAAGCAGAGCTGCCATGTCGGACAGAGGATAATGAAATGCCCCTGTGCTCCTCCACGACTCACGTTACCTCCCTGTCTGCCCAGTGTGGGGACAGCTCTGAGCTGCGAAGATGGTAGGAGGAGGGCCAGAGGGGATCCCACTGCAGGCCGTCTACCGACGAGCGCACGTACCTACCTGCCAGCCTGCCCCCCTGCTCCCATTCACGTGAGGGACGATGACAGGCAGATGACCGCGGTGCTCTCTGCAGTCAAACTTGGGAGCATCCCAGAAAAGGGCTTGAAGAAAAGTGTTTGACCAGAAACCAAACACACTTCCTGCAGCTCTGCAATCTTCTTTCATCCCCTGACATGCCCGAGACCATTACGGCTTCTGATAATGCTGACAAGCTCACTTTGGACAAAAAACGCAGACCAACAACAGCATCCCTCACTACAATGGATCCTGAGTTTCACCCTGTAATGGCTTCTCAGGCCAAACGGACCTGTTTCTTGGATAATTACAGTGTCCAAGAAGAAGGGGACACTGACTGAAGTAGATGGTGCCTGCCATGTGGCAGGTTCCAGAATGCAGTGCGCTGGGCTGACATGAGTCGCTGAATGGCACCCGGGCTGTGACTGTGAAGGTGGCTGGGTTCCTAAGAGTCTCCTCAGTAAGGACACCCTTAACTACACAATCACATATGCAGCGGGGCCTACAGTCTATAACAGAGCATGGGTGGCCGGTGAAAAGATGTGTCCTCCCTGCAGCCATCTATCGCCAAAATTCCACACAGCCCACGGAATTAAAAGCCGTGGTAATATCAGGTAATGCTTCAGCAGTGTTAACTTTCAAATTACTTAGAAGTCATAACAATGAGTAACATTTATATTTAATGGTAAAAGTTACATCCATAACAAAGGTAAAACCAAATTATTTATTTTAGCTGAGCTCTAAGATTTCTCTGTACGTTAGAATAATGGCTACTCCTGCCACTTGACTAACATTATTCTTCCAAATTTCCCTAAGTAAAGGATTACATTTAGGACATGGCAGGTCTTAAGGACATTTAGACTTATGAGCATCCCAAGAAATAGTAAACATCTGCAAGTTACACTCATCTTTCCCATTCTAGTCATCACCATGTTTTTAGGACATGTGTCAACATGCTATGTGTCCCAGCATGGAGGGGACCTTCGTAAAGACAAAAGAATTCTGTCTTAGGTATACCAAGGCAGGGACACCTGGACATACAGAGTCCCTTTTCAAAGAAGCTGCAGTAAAGACAGATTCGAGGATCTAGTCAGTCAAACCAGGATCTTTGCAGGAGGTGTGTAAAAAGCCGTGGGCACGGCTAGGTGGGAAAAGCCACTCACGCTATCTAGAATGTCAAGACCCGGGCTGGACTGCACACAATGCCACACTAACACAACACAACAGAAAACAACCAAATAACAACTAAACCAAAATTTAAAATACTCTTGTGAAAGATCAGTCAGACAGTATTTCCCACAAGATAACTTGACTTTCACAATGACAATTCAGTAATTCTGGTCTTATTTAAATTACAGGCAGGCATTTTCTTGAGGCAAACTTGGCTGAACAGTGCAAATATGGACTGATGTGTCCATGAAAAGGAGACAGTCTCATAGTGAGCACCGTTCATATCCAATTAAAGGCCAAAATACCTCCATAGCCTTGGAAAGCATGAGTGTTGGATCAATATTCTACAGACTTCTTCCCTGATCTTACCTACCATTAAATATAGAAAAGCCTTTTGTGTAAAAGTCTTTGCTGGACTATCATAAGCATTCCCCACATAGCAAATCTGAAATGCATCACTAGGACATTTTCAATTCTTAACTTCTACTGTAATATTTATAGTCTTTTCTTTTATGTTTACTAGAATTATTATTTTGACTACTTCTAAAAATGTAAGACTTCCCCTATGTCACTCAGCCATAAAGCATTCAAATCAACCAGTTCTTAGTCAAAGCTGATTAAAAGGTGGGTTAAGATGAGTTAATGAGGTAGCAAAATACTGAAGATAAAATATCAAACCATATATAAAAAAATATAATTGCAATACTTACCTATTAGCCCCTTCTCAAGAGTGAAGGTTTTGTTTGTAAACATACATTCAAAAGCCACAATGTGAAAAATCTTGTTCACTGTGTTGTGAGTCCCAACTATTCGAATATACCTGGGGGTAAAAAGAAAATCTGTTGAAGAAAACGAGCTTCCATCACAACCAATCCAAAGACAACAGAATAAGATACATTGTGCAAATATACAGTGTACCAGGGCATGGACTAAAGGAGACCTTGAACTTGACTTCAGAACCTCTACCTGCTCCTTAGGGCTAGCTCCAACTGAGCCTAGAAGAATTACAGCAAAATTAGGGAGATACCACTTTCCGGAGAATTAAGCAGAACTTAGATTTGATTTACCTAGAAAATCAAACCAGGTACCGTTCAACCTCAACCCCTGAATGTCAGTATAATTATATGTCCATGAGACATTCACGCTGGAGAATCACGGCTTCTGTCTTCGCCTTGTGGTTAGGAATGTGCCTGTGCACAGGTGCACCAACACTCGCCAAATCAAATGTTTTCCAACTCAAGGAAAGATTTCATCCATTGGAGACAAATGCATGAAATCAATACTGCCTTCTTGCTTAACAGAAAAATCCACAGAAACCACTAAAAACCACTCACAGTTTTTTATATTTCAACACTGCTTCTAAATCCTTGTAGAAAGTTAACCCTATATACTTACACCAGCCCCCCCGCCCCCCCGCCACCTCTACCCCCTCCAAGTTGACTGCTGGGAAGCCTCCTGCCCAGAGGAAGTGATCTGCAGAGGTGACCCAGCCTGCTCTGCAGCCTCCCTCCTGGCCACACGGATCTGACATCTGCACACAATGCAGGGTTTCACGGGGCAGGTCTTGAGCATCCCGGCCTGTTCACGCTCTGTTTCTCCCTGGAGGCTTCACCTCCGACAAACAAGCATTAACCTTGGAGAGACTTGTTCCTTTCACTCTCCAAAGGGACCTGACAGCTCACAGGTTAATGAACAGACAAACTCATTCTTCTGAGTGTCACAGAAATCCCTGGGGAATGTGCCACACATCGTCTTACTGGGATTCAAAGGAAGAACCGGAAAAAATAACTAGATTAAGTGATAACACTCTCCCAAATTATGAGCTATGCGCTCTGAAGGATGGGGCATATTAAATGAACACATTTCAATTAGGAGATGACAGACTGGGCAAGGTTTTAGTAATATCCTTCCTCTGCTGTGTAAAACCACCTTCGACTTCGATGATATAATTTTACTTCTGAGTTAATCGCTGTTCACTAATTCGGTAATTCCCTTACATTTCTCATCACTCCAAGTTAACTGTGTAATGTAAATGCCAATTTAAAAAAAAAATCACATTACAGAGACTATACTTGGGGTTCTTATGTCATGAGCTATTTTCCCTCCTGTTCCTTCAAGCATGAATCTCACGGCATTCCCGGTGCACCTCATTTAGCCATCTGCTCCTTGACATGAGCTGGTCACTCATCTTCATAACCAATCTAAATGCTATCTTCTGGGCTGGCTGTTCAGTGTGCCCATGCCCACTGCAGGGAGACACCAATCTTCCTGTACGGAGAGTCAGGGCGACGGCTGCGCTCATCAGATCCCTCTGGTTAAGCCTGAGCTGTCCTCTCGGGCCCTCAAGGCAGACAGAAGGTACTGATGCTACTGTGTTTGGGTGGGTAGGTGGGGTTCGAGTAAAGTAAGTTTTAAATGGTCTGCGAGGAACGGGAATTGTGCTGGTCTTTCCCATTGGCGGGGACAGTCTCTATAGACTTTCTGGAAGGGAAGGGGTGTGTTAAGCCTGGCACATTGGCCTGAATCTAATTTTGTCCAGTTCCTTAAACCCACGGGAACGCAACCAGCATAGCATTTTCAACTGCTCATGGTCGTGACAGCCTGAGTGCTGCTGTCTGTAACCTTGGAGGGAATCGAGGGAATGTGGTTTGGGGAATTTGATCAGATCATTTTCCTTTTCCCTAGGTCGAGTCTCCACCAAAGGAGAGGCAGCTCTTCTAATACTGTGCAAGGGAGAGGAGCCAGGAAGCGACCGCGAAGGCCCTTCCCCATTGGCAGTTCTTAAGGTTAATAGTCCGGGCTGACTTAAGGGGACGCAGTCATGTTCCCTCCCTCCCTTTCTTCCTTTTTATAAAAAAACGTTATATGGAACCAGGTTCTCCAACTTTAGATAATAGTCATTTCCCAAATTTAACCCTGGTGCAAATATCAAAAATGGGAGAAAATATGCAACCTTTCCCTCCTCCATCCCCCAATTCTAAGAAACTGAAAACAGAAAATTGTACTGGAATACATTTTACAGCCTTAATGATAGTGCTTGTGATAACAAACAAGATAATATATATGGTTGGAAAAGCACTGAGAGATGCCTCCAGATAAAAAGTTCTCTATAAATGAAGATAATGTTATCTCTGCTGCATAATTCTGAGGTCAAATTAGCAATTCGCCACTGTACATCACACTTCTTGATTAGCCCGTTACACGTAAATGCTCATAACAAGTTTAATTATTCTGATCCTACAATACTTTCTAAGTCTCCTCAAAATTATAGCATAATTTACAAAAATGGCATGAAGTCCTTATTCAAATACACATTCTAAAAAAATGGTAACAAAGTCACAAGAAAGACACTATGTTCCTCTTTCCCAGCGAGGAGTGGTTTAGCACAGGACTCCTTTCTTCACTAAAGATCTGTACTGGAAGTAGAAAATAGGCTTCCACTAATCCCCCAACTTTAGTGACCAGTAGGGGAACCTGGAGCTCTACACCGAGAACTCAGAGGCCTGGACCCAAGAGCAGTGGGCTAGAGGGAGAGGGGCGAGCACGGACTCCAGCCCTGACGAAGAGCAGGGTTCTCTCACAATGGAGCATCCCTGAGGCAGAGGAGAAATTTTTATTACCCGAGCTGTTGAAAATCCAAGGGATGGGGATGGGGATGGGAAGAGGGTCCTCTCTTTTTCACTTTCTAAAATAATTTTTTTATTAACATATAAGGTATTATTTGTCTCAGGGGTACAGGTCTGTGATCCATCAGTCTTACACGAATTCACAGCACTCACCATAGCACATACCCTCTTTTTTTTTTTTTTTTTTTAAAAACAAAGCATAACTCGCTTCTGGGTCATAACACCTAAATAGGAGTAGATCTCACATTTTCTCTGCCACCAAAGATTCTGAATAAGGGGGAAAGCCTGAGATGAATTTTTTTTTCTCCATTCAGCATCATCTCTCCAAAGCACAGTCAGACTCTGATTTAACCTGATAATAAGGGCAGTGGCAGCTAGTGACTTCATCAGTGTGCAGAGAGGGGCACTGCTGAAGAATAGAGCAGCCCTCCTTTGTTCTCTCTGATCCTCAACAGCAGCTCAGACAGTTGGAAGATAATTAAAACTTAAACAGCGCTGAGGAAGGCAGCTACGCAACAGATTGGCCATTTCTGAGGAGGCTGAACGCTGTCCACATGAGCCCTCGCGGAACTGTCTGTTCCTAATATTCTCCTCCCTTCCCTGTGTTGCTTGTCTTCTCGTCACTGACAGAGACCGGATCCTGCACATAGTTCACAACAGGATGTTTCAAGGCAGAAGTTTTCAGGAGCTGTAATATTGTGGGTGAAAAGAGATTCTGTCTTCTTTAATGAAATGAAACCTAAAACCTTCAGGACAGCACTCTAAAACTGAAAGGCACGACAGAGTTTTGAAGAGCGTGCTTTGGAGGCTAACAGAACCAGGTTTGTCATCCAGCCCCATCACTTAATTAGCTCTGTCACTTTGGACAAAAAAAAAAAGCCTTAAACCTCTTAAACCTCAGTTTTCTTCTCTATAAAATGAGGTCAATAACACAAACCTTATAAGATATTTAGATGATATAAGAATTTAAAGTGTTTAATGCAGTGCTTGGCAGAGGAGGATATGATTAAACAGAAATTCAAGGAGTAGGTCACTGGATGCAAAATTTCTTGGGTGGGACTTTGAGAATGCTGGTTGTCTGGAAGAGTATTCCTAACTGTAGATGTTAATACGGTGCATCCAGGAGGAGGCAGGCCCACCCAGGGGCAGACTTCGAGAACACAGGCAGGGTCCTGTCCTTCCTCCTCGGGCACCATGGTAGAGGCACTATGCCCACAGAAGGAGACTATATTCGGACTGCAGATCCCCTGGCTCTATGGTATTTCCTTCTTTAAGCTTCTAGTCTCTAGAAAAGTTTTTTAAAATGTTCTTGACCTGACTCAACTATACATGAAGAAGCAAGAAAAGAATCTTTTGCCCATATTTGGTCTAGATACCCATACCCACAGAAGAGTTTCTTTTTTGTGCAAACCCTAGAAGTTTGCAGTTTTAGTTCATAAGAAAAATACATTAGCATTTCCTAACAGAGAGACATCATAATACTGTGACCTAGAGGAATGTTGCTTTAAAGATGTCATTGCATTCCCCACCTGTTCTGGCAAATGTACAGATTCCCATCCTTAGCCTATCTTTCTGTCATTTCTTGTCAGAATGCTACCAGATTTGATTTCTAAGTCACATAGGACACATTTTTCACGTACTAAGGGAAGTACAGAAAAGGAGAAAGTACAGAGAAATAACAACGTGTACATTCCCACTTTAAATCCTTTAGTATTCTCTAGTCTTTAGTTCTGGTGGACCACAAGACTACTTGAGGTTAGAGTTAACCCTTAACCTTTGCCTCTAGTTATAGGCTCACCCATGTCTGTACTGAGCGGGTTCTACTCCAAGATAAAACTGAATTCAGTAAGAAATATTTAAATGAGCTCTCAAGGGATCAACTGAAGTCTAAATCCATCAGAATTCTATTCTTTGGTAAACAAAGTTTTATTCTCAAAGTGAACTTCATATTCTTGGGTTAAACAGAAACTCTTGAGGAAACTAGATTTAGCCTGAGATTGTGCGCAAGGGCTCCTTAACATTTTGGCTCTTCCTCTGAGGTAGCTAGAGAACTCTGCTGTGGCCAGATGTGGTCCTCCAGCGAGATCCTTAGCTCCAGCATTTTTTAGGGACTTGCGACTGTGTGGGGTCTGGATTCACTTCCAAGACTTCCTATTTGACTCTTGCTTTCAAGGAGATGCTAAGAATGTACATAAATAATTCTCTGACCCAAGAAGCAGGTAATGTCTGCAGGTCTTGCCAGTATGGTATTTTCTTCCAGTTCTATGTACAGTGTTAGCGCTCTTATAATCAAACCGAGACTAGAGGGGGAAGTGACTTCAGGTCTTGTTGCTAAGGCAGCAAGTGGAAAACAGTTTACTGCCAGAATGACAAAAAGCTTCTAGAAAAAGCAGGTTGCAACAGAAAAGATTTGTTACTCTTAGAAAACCTTCCCTCTGGCTGATCTGTGGAGCTATAGATTCTCTTCTACTGACTTCAGCAAAGGGCCCCAGCAGCATTTGCTTATTTGGGAGAGGAAGAATTATTGAAAGGTTAAACAGTCTGCGCCCAGAGTTAGCCTAAGCAGAGGCTAGTGCCTCAGAGAGCAGCCCTGACGCGGTCTGACCGTTAGCCCTGCAGGGGGAGCAATCACGTTCCAGCACCTCCAGGATTCAAGGACAAATGAAATAAGTCATCTTGGTTTTCAGAGAAAATTGATGCTCTATCGAATCAAGTATGCAGAGGGGATAAGATGGGTAAATAATTACTAATGCATCATAACCCAGTGCTACCAAAATAGCACTTTTCAACATTAGAGATAAATATTTAAGTGTTGTTTTTTATTTGGAGGAATTGTGAATTTTGAACAGTAGGCCTTTTTCCTACCTTCAAATACATAGAACCTATCCTGCCATAATTACATGCCTTCAGCTTATGGAATTATATTTGGAATTAATATTGCAAAAAGAACTTAATTATAGTATTTACATAAATCATATGAAAATGATATAATCCATAACGTTTAATTTCCTGATTGCACATTTATGAGTCAACAGCCCTTGCAGGTATACCAGGTAAATCTGCTATTAATCAAGATTTAATAAACACCTACTAGATGCCAGAAATTGTGCTAAACACTGTGAAAAATGGACCCAAAAGACAGGATACACACGTTCATCTAAAGAAGGTTATAGTACAGTTTAGAAGGCAAGACTAAAACATATTAGCAGTAGTGGTGAAGAGAAAAACATAAGAGCTTCTTATCTATTCACACATGGTGAAGAGGTTAGCCTACTCTTAAAACACTGAATTCTGCAATATGAACTTTAAAAGTCTTCCCTGTGAACTATTCTTGCTTCAAAGACCAAAACAAAACAAACATGGCTAAAAGAAAAATAATCCTCAACCCCTCTCTCTTTCTCTCACGCACAGACACACGTGCGCATGCGTGCACTCACACACACAGGCACCCACATACACACACATGTTAACTCAGTATTTACTATGTGCTAGCTGCTGATATTGGGCGCTGGGGTATGAGGTTCAAGAATACACATCAGGGGCGCCTGGGTGGCTCAGTTGGTTAAGCGACTGCCTTCGGCTCGGGTCATGATCCTGGAGTCCCGGGATCGAGTCCCGCATCGGGCTCCCTGCTCAGCGGGGAGTCTGCTTCTCCCTCTCCCGCTCCCCCCTCTTGTGCTCTCTCTCTCTCTCACTCTCTCTCTCAAATAAATAAATAAAATCTTTATAAAACAAACAAACAAAAAAAAGAATACACATCAGATCTCTTCCCCATGGAATTTATATTTCAGGGTCAGGGACAGACAACAAATAAAAAAATCAAATAATAACAAATAATTACACACTGGTTGGTCGGTGATCTATTTAACATTGAACTTTATAGACAAACTTGCTAAACCAGAAGGACAGACAGTTACAAAACCTCTCCCTGCAGGAATAAAAGGGTCAAATGGAAAGGGCAACACTCAGCCTGGAACATGGATACCATGAGTAAATGAGTCTGAGGTGTAGATACAGTTCACCTATTATAGGTATTTAACAGGATATAGGCAAAAATCTAATTAAGTAGGCTTCCTAGGATCTGGAAAGAGAAACTGATTTGAATTTCATGGGAAGAAATGTCTTATTTATTTCATGGTTTAGTTTTCTTTTTATCTTTGCTTTTCTTTCAGATTGTAATTTTCAAGGGATTATAAAGAGACAAAATGGGAAGTGGAGGATAAAAAATGAAAAATGAATAAGGGAGAGAGGGAGGGAGGGAAGGAAGGAAAAGAGAGAAGAGGGATAAAGGGAGGGGTGGGGATAGGGGGAGAAGGGGAGACGGGAAAGGGGGAGAGCATGAATATGAATAAACCAATCCCTTCTTCTGTCTCTGTTATGTGCTAATGTGAATAAATCCCCATGTGGGAATACTGTTAACCAATTTTATTATTCAATAAAACACTGAAACCAACACAAAGTATATTTTAAGAAATAGAACTAAATTACCAAAAGTTCAACATTTGCATTTTTTCATTAACTTTTCTCCTAGCCCAAGATGTTGGGGGCGGGGAGAGGATTTCACTACTTTTATCTTTTAAATGGCTGCATTATCTTTTTCAGTTTATCCAATAGGCTGTGCATTCCCACGAATGTAGACAAATGAGTCTAATGGCATTGTGCACTAGAGAAAGAGCAGAAGAAAATTAAATTTGTTAGTTTCCCTACGAATCTGTAAGAACTCATTTGGTGACTATGACCTGTAGCAAGCCTGTTTTTGGATGGGTAAGGAAAGATTCTCTTTTTTTAAACCTAAGACTATAGTGGGTATATGCAACTTATTATAACTTAAAATTTTAAGAGCTGGAAGAGCTCCCCCCTCCCTGTCCTTTTAGAGTAAAAGATTAAGTAGAGAAGGAAGAGAGGTAAACAGAAGGAGAAGAAATTTGCTTTTCACCAAAGAAAAATCTAAGCATCCTTCTAGGAATGTAAATATTTGACATACTGAGAAATAAGACAGGAACTGCTCAAGATGTTCAGAATAACAGAAGTGAAAACTGACTCAAAGTCAAGAGAATAATAAAGAGACCATAGGGGTAAGAAAACCACAGATCTTCACTCTAGACCCCTGAGAAACTAGCACTGGAATTAAAATAAAAGCCACCAACTTCTGAACACATCCCATGTGGTACCCTTTGCATGCATTATTTCCTTTAATGGAAAACCCATACCCCACACACTCATACAGTCGGGCCGGAGATTTCAAAGCTTGACACAACATATGTCCCTCGAAGCCTCTGAATTCTTTACAAGCTATGCAAAGAAACCTGTTTCAGGCAATAATAGCTCCTCAGAGAACCAAGTGAAATGTATGTGGGGAAAACAAACCCAACCCATTAAAGTCCCACACTTGCCACATACCATCCCCAGCTGCTTCAATGGTCACAGAAAATTTCAGGGACCTTCCTTTGCCCTTTGAGGAATTCTGGACCTTTACCTAGAGAATATAGATGGGGGTGGGGTGGGGGGAGGGAAGAAAGGTCCAGAGATTTCCTTAGCACATTATTTGAACATCAGTGTAACTATGTACAAACCTACCAACCAGGCGCAGAGTAATCAAAGTAAATAAAAGTAATACTACAGAAAACTTGAAAAGAATGCTCACCACCAACAATACATATGCAAATGATAACAGAAGTGAGAAAGAGAAAAGCAAGTATTTTTGTCCTGGGTGCAAAAGCTGGTATGGATATGTATAATGTATTGTCTCAGGGGTTGTTAACTGGGCGTGCATGACTGATTATACTGTACTCCAGGTTCCAAACAGCACGAAGGCTTACTAATTTCAGCACAACTGGTATAAGAGATTTTGCTGCTAAAATCTGTCAGTGTGGTAAAACTTTAACACAAGCAACAGAGAAAACAGCAAGAGGCTCCACCTGGCGTTATTTGGTGGTCTACAAGATCTGCAGCTTCTAGCAGGGGCTGAGAAGACATAGGCCAGGTCCAAATTTAACGGTCTGCCCAGTCATTTTAAGACATTTCCCCATACACCTTTTGTGTTAGGAGTCCTATGCACTGTTGAGGTTCAATTTTGAAGCCTGTCCCCAATCCATATTTCTGCTGGATTAGCAAACAGGTTGGGAGGTGGAGTAGTTTGGCAAGGATTTTCCCCCCTCTCCAAAGCTTCTTCAGAGTTCAGCCATTCGTGACTTAGACTTTACTGGTACAGCATTAGTGCTAAGCCAGTGATCAGAAAGAAAATGTCAATCCTTACACTTGTTTCAGAAATTCAAGGAAAGAAAAACCTAGGAGAGGAATTCACATAAAGTAAAATGCATACTTGGTAAGAGAGAATTTTTAAATAAACAAGAAAATTCTATTATATTACTAAGAGTCACTGTTACTGCTGTGGTGTTTAGACTCCTCATTAAAATAAAACAAAACAAAACAAAACTGACTTAACTATTTCTTTTTCTCCTTTTACATTTTAAAATTAAAGTTTTGGGTTTTTTAAAGATTTTTTTTTAGGTAATCTCCACACCAAACATGGGGCCCTAACTCACAGTTGTGAGATCTACAGTCATATGCTCCACCGACTGAGGCAGCCAGATGCCCCTAAAATAAAGTTTTAAACCTACATAGTTTAAAAGGTCAAATAGCCTATAGGTTTATCATTTCCTCTCCTCCCTGGAGACAACTGTTTTTTACCTGTTTTAGTGGATTAGTTTAGGATTTATCTCACATCTATAATTATCATGCTTTTTAAAAAATATTTTATTTACTTATTTGAGAGAAAGAGAGAGAGAGCACACATGAGCAGGGGGAGAGGCAGAGAATCTCGAGCAGACTCCACACCCAGGGTGGAGCTGGATGTGGAGCTCGATCCCATGACCCTGAGATCATGACCTGAACCAAAACCAAGAGTCAGGATGCTTAACGACTGAGCCACTCAGGCGCCCCTATAATTATCATGCTTTGAATGCTATTTCTTGATTTTTTGGTTTTAGGCTTTATCTACCAATCTCCTTCTATGGAGGACAATTATCTAGCTCTCCCCTCTCCATATGCACCCTTTCCCATCCCCCCAATTTAGATTATATTGTAACTCCGGTTGAATCAATATTTGGTATTTACATTATGATTATGTAAACATTCATCATAACTAATATATGGAAGTACTTTCCTTTCCTCCACATTTTTTTCTCTACCAGAGTAAAAATAGTCTTGATTTTTGTTTTGCTTAGTTTTGTATGTGCTCAACACTAACTCACCCCCACTCTCCCAACTGTCCCTTACTTGAACTAAAGCTCCTCTCAAAACATTCCAACACATCAAGTATTTCTAGTAATTTCTTCTCCTTGAAGAAGTTTCCCCAGGCCTTCTGGCAAGTTTCAGTCAACTCTGGGTGCCCTCTGATCTGATGCAAGCTGTTATCCTAAGATCTGTCTTCCCCATCATTCCAGGGACTCCTTTCATCTCTCTCCTGTGCTGAACTGTCCCTGTCCTGTATCTCATGCTTTTGGTCTACTCTCTCATTTTGGTGGAGAACATCTCCCAGTATCTGGAAGGTAAAAAAAAAATTTTTTTTGAGAGAGACAGAGAGTGATAGAGAGTGCAGGGGAGAGGGGCATAGGGAGAGGGAGAGAGAGAATCTTAAGCAGGCTCCACACCCAGCATGGGGCCTGATGCAGGGCTTGGTCTCACAACCCTGAGATTATGACCTGAGCCGAAATCAAGAGTTGGAGGCTTAACTGACTGAGCCACCCAGTTACCCCGGAAGGTAAAAATTTTAAGGCTTTGTTTGTCTGAACATATATTCAGTCTACCTCAATATCTGACTGGTAGTTTGGCTGGGCACAGAATTTTAAGTTGGAAGCAGTTTTCCTTCAGAATCTTAAAGGTGTCACTCTACTGCCTGTCGAACTTCTAGTTTTGCCATTGAGAAGTCATGATGATACCTGACCTGGTTTCTCTTTTTCTTGTTCTTTAGAGAAACTATATCCTGCCTGGAAGCATGTAGATTTTCTCTACATCCTTAGCATTCTGCAATTTCATTATGATGTGCCTTGGTGTGGGTCTAATTTCTTCCACCGGTTTGGGCACTCAGAAGGCCCCTGCAATCATGAAACCCACGTACTTCAGTTTTGGTAAATTTTCTTCAATTATTGGTATTGACTTCTTCCTCTGAATTTGTAAAAATCTTTCTTTGTAAAACTCTTTGTTTTGGATATGGGACTGCCTTAACTTCTCCTGCACTTCTATACTTTCTCTATTTGCCATCTTTGTCATTTTGTTCTACTTTCTGAAAGAGTTCTTCAACTTTATCATCTCTGCTATCTACCAAGTTTTTCATTTCTGCTTTAATATTTTAAATTTCCAACTGTACTTATTATTCTCCAAATGTTCCTTTTTTTATGGCATCTTCTTGGCATAAGATTGCTGTATTTATTCAATCTCTCTGAAGAAAGCAATGATTTTTTTTAGTTTTCATCTCCCTGCATAGTTTTGCCCTGTTTGTTTCAGTCTTTATGTTTCATATTAGTTTCCTCAGATGTCTGGCTGTCCAGAAGGTTATTAGGAAGAAATCTCTGGACATACTATAGGGAATTCTGAGAACACAGTTTCCTGAATGGGTCAACTGTTAGGAAACCTCCCCTTCAGATTCTTTAGCTCTTCCCTCTGAGGCTGGTCAAATTATGTAGGAAGATATTTCTAATCCTCTGCATGGAAGATATGGGCCTGATTGCCAGAGTTTTAGAAGCTAAGTGGTGAAAGTGGGCAAGGGGCATTTGTTTGTGTATATGTGTGTATGTGGGGCGGGTAGGGGGGCGGCTATTACTGAGAGGTGGGGTCTCTCAAGCACATGGCCACTTAATCTTCCTACAGCAAGGCCTTTCTCAACTGTGCATGTTATCTTTCCTGGTTTAGGGACGCTGTTTTACCCTCATCAAAGAATAAATTTCCAAAGTCAGACAGAGAAAGACAAATACTACATGATCTCACTAACATGTGGAATCTAAAGAGGCCTAACTTGGGGTGCCTGAGTGGCTCAGTTGGTTAAGTGGCTGGCTCTTGGTTTTGGCTCAGGTCATGGTCTCATCGGTTGTGGGATCAAGCCCTGCCTCGGGCCCTGCGCTTGACACAGAGTCTGCTTGAGATTCTCTGTCTCTGACCGCCCCCCTGCTCGTGCGTGTGTGCACACATGCACTCTCTCTAATAAATAAAATCTTTAAAAAATAAAAAAGCCTAACTCAGAGAAACAGAGTAGAATGATGGTTGCTGGGGGCAGTCAGTGGGGTAGGAGAGAAATGTAGAGATGTTAGTCCATGGGTACAAACTTCCAGTTGTAAGATGAATAAACTCTGGAGGTCTAATGTGCCGCATGGTGACTACAGTTAACAAAACTGTATTATATACTTGAAATTTTCTAAGAGAGTAGATTTTAAATGGTCTCAGCACAAAAGAAAAGGTATTTGTGTGAGGTGATGGACATGTTAACTAACCCTACTGTGGTAATCATTTTACAATGTATACGTGTATCAAATCGAGTTATAAGTTACACTATGTTAAATATCAGTTATATCTCCATAAAGCTACAAAAAGAAAAGAATACATTTCTACTTTCCCAACAGAGTGGGGGAGAAGCAGTCAAAGTTCTGTGAAGTGGGGAAGAGACTGCAGAGCTCTTAACTGTTTCATAAACACATAGCCAACCAATCCTCATTTTAGCCCTTTCCTTCCCGCCTCAGTCCTTGTGGCTTCAAAGGCCCCTGGTTCCTCGAATTCCTAAGCCTTTGAGAATTCAGTGGCTTTGGAATGAGTTTCCTTGAGCCTACTGAATCATCTACCACTCGTTCCTCTGCTTTACAGCTCCCTCTTTCATGTTCTGACCTCCTCTTCCCATTTTTCTTATCCTTGTAGGTGAATACCGTGATTTAGTGGGGTGTGGCTCTGAAGGGTGTGCTAATCGATGTGTGTTCCCTTTACCCTCATTACATGAACCCTTAACTATCTCTCACAAGAGCATGTCCGTGCCTGTGGTTACTCCTACAAGGAGACAGGTTCAATCAAGGATCTCTGCTGGACTTACTAAGTCTGAGACCTTGGCTCTTCCAAGCTGCTATGGCCACAAGGGTCCAGCCTCTAAAACTGCCTGGTAGTTAGGACAATCATACAAGAGAGAATAACCGTTCTTCCTCATTTCCTTCCCTGTCCTCAGCCTGAGGGCCACAACTCTTTATTCCTTCTTGTCTTGAAGTAACATTTTCACCTTGTTGCCGCTCCTCCACCCCCTTTTCTTGCCCCCGTTCCTTCCACCAGGTCTTCAAATGGTTGTCTCAGATTATTTGGCTATTTTGTTTATTGGACTGATTTTTCGCTAATTAAATGTCCAAACAGGGATATGTCCAGACAGTCCCATAAATTATCACCATTCTACAGGAAGATTCAAATCACTGAGTGATGGGGCGCCTGGGTGGCTCAGTCGTTAAGCGACTGCCTTCAGCTCAGGTCATGATCCCAGGGTCCTGGGATCGAGCCCCGCATCGGGCTCCCTGCTCCACGGGAGGCCTGCTTCTCCCTCTCCCACTCCCCCTGCTTGTGTTCCCTCTCTCACTATCTCTCTCTCTGTCAAATAAATAAATAAAATCTTTAAAAAAAAAAAAATCACTGAGTGATTCTGTGAGCCACAGACTCCCTGTCTCTAAAGAAAAAGTGGGGGGGGGGGTGTTAATTCCCACTGAGTAAAAATAAAATAATTCGGCTCCTCCTCACACCAAAGCAGCTGCACAGACAGCACTGGCCGCTCTGTTTATCTTGGTAACTGTGGAAAAACACCATCTCCTCCCCTTCCCACTCTCTCCAGAACAATCGCCATGCTCCCCACATGCAGATGAGGTGATTTAGACTCTCTGGAGCAGAGACAGTCTTGTCTGGTGTTCTTCCTGCACATTCGCGCTGCACCCTCCCTTTGCTGCTGCGGGCACGACCCGCTTGGTGCAGATAACAGCTGCTGCGGGGGCCTGACGAGTCAGCTGCGGGTCGCCTGGAGGCTTCTCATGCCCCAGCGCAGCCAGCTGCATGTAAGCAGAGCCACGTGAAGCTAGTGCCAGAGCAGGAGAAAGCACATACCGTACATCCTCTTTAATCCTTGGAGTTACTGCGGCAGCCGCGAAAGGAGAGGGGCAGGAAGGACAAAGAAATACCTCATAGGTGTGGGGAGCAGGGCGGCCACGGGTTCTAAATCAGGCAAGGGGAGAGCGGGATGCCGGTGGAGTGGGGAGAAAGCTTTTGACAAGGGTCCGTTCAATTTTACTGCTGACCCAGGGCGTCGGAGGAAATGCTCACGCTCTTTGTTTGTTCTCAATCAGTCAAGGCAGGATTTAAAGACAATAGGAAATGATTTCCAACTGATTGTGAACTTACAGTTTAAGGTAAGGAAAGAAGTTGAGTACACGGGGACGGGAAGACTGACCACCCAGGTTTGCCTGGGACTGGGCTGGGTGTCACGGCCCAGGAAACCACTCAGTTCTCAGGCGAAGCAGGATAAATGTTCACCCTGTGCCACCGACAGCTAGTCCCCCTTCCCGGGCTCAGGCGAAGAGGGCTGCATTCATATTCCGCTCAGCACCTTCCTTATCTTCTAGGGCCGCTCCTGCCACGCAAACGCTTCTCAGCCGGTATCGTGCACAGTCTAACAGACAAGGGCATTAAAAGGCCATTCTGTGCTTGCCTCTCAGTGGAAGAGGGAACTGCGTCATTCAGAGCTCTCCCTGCTTCCTTCCTGGGGTCCCTGTCAGAAGCGCAAGCCTTGCAGCCCACACAGCAGAATCAAACTGATGGTGGCACAAACTGAAACATGGCTCCGCTCAGGGCCTGGAAACAGTGCATCCCGCAAGAACTTTAAAATGCTGAACTCTGAAAAGAAGGAAGCCAAAGAAAACTCATTTACGCAGAGGTTGATAATTCAGTGTGGGGATTATTCAGGTTTCCTTCTCTGCTCTCCCCTCTCTCTGGCCCCGCTCATTAGGCCATTTCACTGCTCATTAACAGGGAGGAGGAGGAAGGAAAGGAGGGGGCAAGTCGAACGGGCCGATTTTTCTTCTTATGAGCAGGTTTCCTAGGGAGGGCATTCAAACTATTGACTCCAGAGGTTCTTCAGTGGGGAGAGAGGATTGAGAATAGTGGTGGTGGTGGGGGGGAGGGGTTGTGACACTATCTGTCAATTTTAATCATTTGGTTTCTCTTAATTCCCTAATAGGATGAATTGCTGGTCCTCTGTTTTCATGGAAGGGCTAGCAAAAGTATAAATGTTAGACAAAAAAGACAAAAGATTACTAGTTAAACCACACAAGTTCCCATCTTTTTTGGAAAAGATCATTTGACAGACTGGTAATGCAGCCAATTTACAAATAAATATAATTGGATGATTATAGATCTTGCTTTAAAAATTTACAGCCTAGATTAGAGAAGTTCTGGCTGGTTCAGATTAAATGGGAAATAGTAATTTGAGAAATTTCCCAGACAGAGCAATTCAGTTGTGGTTTATTCACTTAATTTCTCAAAGCCTTAGTTTCCTCATCTGTAAAGGGAAAGATAACAGTGCCTAACTTGGGGATAAAATAATACAGGTGTTAAGATTAAGAATACATGTGCCTAAAATACATACATACATACACGCATGCATGCATACATACATACAAACATACACGTGCCTACCAGTCAGTACCTGACCAGGCACATAATAAGTGCTCAGTAATTGGTAGCTAGCAAGTAGGAGGTAGTCAAAAATGTTAAACCAGAGGGCCAGGCTGGCTCAGCCAGTAGGGCATGTGACTCTCGATCTCAGTGTCATGAGTTCAAGCCCCACGCTGGAGGCAGAACTTACTTAAAAAATAAATAAATAAATAAAAAAGAGGGGAAATTTAAAAAAATATTAAATGAACATATTTAACATAATTCAGCAATTTTTTTTTTTTGAGGAACTACTCTATACTCAGCACTGTTAGGCCCCAGATATAAAAACAAATATGAGTAAGTCAGTTTCTCAAAAGTCCACCGTTTTAATGCAGACAGGTAATTACAATGGATACTAATAAATGTTATACAAATTCTCCACAAGATAGCATGGTGGCACCAAGGATTGGCACCTAATCCAGACTGGGAAGATCAGAGGTCGCTTCCCTGATATGATTGCTGAATACTGGAAGATGAGTGAGTAATACCTGGGAAAAAAATGTATGGGGCAGGAAAATCCAGGGAGAAGAGCAGTGTGCAAAGTCTAGGAATGTGATTCCGGGAAGCCTGGCAAGACCGGGCAGTGTAAAGGGACTGGAGTCCAGACTACTGGACCAGAGCAGGAACAGAATTGGAAGCACAGGGCAGGGCTATAAAGAGAACAGCAGGATGATGGCTAGAGGGAGAGCCAGAGTCAGGAGAGGGGTCTGTTTTACTAAGTACTAAGTGGAAGTGATCTCAGAAGGTTAAAATGCTGCAGGGGAAAGAGCTGCGAGTAGAGAGGTAGAGGTTGCTGCTTCCCAGCCATCTAAGGATGGAGTGGGTTCTGACTCAAGGGTATCCGTCTCTAGCTCTAATGAGTCAGGGTCTCATTGGGTGCCTCCACGAACCTGTTCAAGTGTTGAGGGGGTCTGGGTCAGTGGGTCTCCACCCTGAATGCCCATCAGAATCGCTGGTGGGGTGGGGGGGCGCTTAAAAATATATGGATGTCACCCTTAGACATTCTAATTTAATTGGAATGAGGTAGAGATTATAATGTACAACTAGGGGTGGGAACCATTAGTCTAAATCATAATAAACACCTACAGTCATACATAAATAAAGACATACATTTCAAAAGCAAAGACTGATTACTTTGGGATTAATGCTCCCCTGCATCACTGGACTGCTGCTGCACTTTTTCGGTGGACCTCCACTTACTTTTCTAGCTCCCTCCATCATATGCCCTCTGTTTGAATCACGGGTAATCCCTCAGGGCTTCAGGTGTCTATGCCTTCCTCGTGTAGTTTCTGTTTCTGGGTGTACCCTTCCCTCCGTACTTCCTTCGGGAACCCTTACGTCTCCTGTAAAGCCCAGCTCACACTGTATGTAGTCTCCCATGATACTGATTTATCCCAAGAGGCATTAATTTCTCCCTGATTAGTGCTCACCTAACTTCTATTAGAGCTTGTCTCACATTGTAGGAGTTAGGTGTCCACTTTTCGGCCTCCCCTCATAGGACTCTGATCTTTCTGAAACACAGAACTTTTCTTGCTCATTTTCCTTTTTCAAAGCACCCAGTACAATATCCAGTGCAGTGCAATGAATGCCCTCAAATGTTTGCTAAATGAACGAATCAGTGTGGGCAAACAAAAGGTCATCATTATAAGAATTGCATTTAAGGATGTAAGAATTTTAAAAGATTGTTAAAATTCATCAAAGCAAATAATATTTATGTGAAAATACTTCTTAGAGGAGTATAATTATTCCTGAAGAGCAACAGACAAAGAATTTTCCAGAGGTGTTACACAGAGTATGGAAGTAGATGCTTATGCCTTGTCTCAATTAGACAGTATTTCTTTTTTCAAAACCTCTCTTTTTATAAAGTAGCTGTATTCTGATGGGACCGTGCACAGTTGCAGGAATGAGGTGGCAGGATTTGATGAGTATAGCAGAAGAAAGGAAAAACACCAGTAAGGATTCTAAATGACAACCGTCAGCAGGTTAGAGAATTGCTTATAAATACAATAGAATTAAATAACCATGGTGATAGCAGAGTTGCTCAAATATCATCACAGAGGAGAGATAAAAATTCCTCTCTAGAAAGAGGATGATATTGAAGTCCGGCTTTTACTCATGGGAGTGTCAATAATAGGAAAGAGTGGCCCGGAAACGACAGAACTGAACGATTTAGTAGGAGAAGAAGATGAAGGTAAAAGTAAAACAAAACAAAACAAACAAACAAAAAACCCCAAAAAAACCCCTCAGAACTCTCCTGATTATTGCTATGAGAAGGTGCATATTGCCTACTTCGATGGGATTCATCAACACCTACTTTTTAAGAAGTTACTCTAACTCTGAAAAATCTGCAGCCAATGCCCTCCCATTCTAGCGGCAGGATTATGCCTTACCAGGATTACTCTGGGTATACGTACCTGGGAGAAACAGAAGGGGAGGAGATAAAACTATTTATGTCATCAGAGAAGTACAAAGAGAATAAAAAATGGCTTGAGAGGTATATTACTAGGAGTAATGGGAAGAAATTCAGAAAATGGTGAAATTAGGTTGCATATCAGACATTCTCTCAGCATGATTTTTACTGCGGTATGAAAGCATCTTCTGGAATAATAATGCTAATTTTAAATGCCCTCTTAATAAAATGCTCAGGTTGCTAGAGCCTATTAGGCAGCATAAAACCTTGTGAGCTCTGCCACCCCGTTCTCGGGTCTGCCGCAGCCTGGCTGTCACAGGCAAAAGGCCTGGTGAATCCTGGGCACTGTGGGGTTACGCTGGCCAGGTAAAAGATGGAAGGCCCATCACTCAAGTCATTTAAAATTGGACACAACATTAGAGAAAATGCAATGGAGCTGAGTGGGATGAACTAGAGAACCTAATGTAGCATTAAAAAAAAAAAAATCACATTCATTGGTGCCAGGGGACATTTGGAGGACACTGTGTTTAAATTTTGGACTCATTTTGCAGGAATAAGTATCAACTGTCCTTGATCTTGCAGCTGACTCCTCACACAGGCACTCCCTCCTAAAAATATTAAGCAAAGCATTGACGACCTGAGAGGGAACAGTTTAAATCTTCAGCTCATGAAATAATTTCCTTTTCTCCCTTCTTTGGTTCAGTGATGATGATGTCAGCATGCATCTGCGGTTTGTTATTTTTATATGGACACAAAAGCAGACAGAAAATACATTAAAGTGATGTGTAATTTTCCATGCAAATGGTTTCAGACTAACAAGAGTTGTGTTTTATGATTAAGTGGAAATTGATTATTTGCTTTAAATATTTATGATAAAATGTTTAGAATTAACATTTAAGTGATTCAATCCACGAGATCTAAAACTTTGCAATATTCCTTGGCTGACCTTGGCAACGAATGTGACATGGCACATATGTTAACTTAGCCATGGAAAGATTTCATGTTAATAAATCACCTTCCACAAACAGCAGTCAAAATGGTTCTGTGCCTAGTTCTGCTACCAAACCTAGGCAATCTAGAGCAAATCCTCTCACCTTACTCCTTCAGCCCTTCTAACAGAACACGATGAAAATACTGACATCAGTGACTGGAGAAAAACTAAGCCAAATAGGTTGATGAGTGAGACAAGGTCCTGTGGCTCTTGAGGGGTGATGTATTCTTCCAGCCCTGGGACCTCTCCCAGAGACGCCTCAAAATCATTGAGTAAGGTACCAGTGTCATGTAAATGAATCAAGCCCTAGGAAGGCTGAATCCTATGACAACAGGAATTCCAAAGCACTTGAGGGAAGCCAAGCAATCCAGCCTCCTAAAGCTGTTTTCAGGACCATAATAAACTGTAGCACAACATCAAGGTTAATGTCAAATGGTTCAGAATGCTAACAGTATAAGCATTAGGGCAAGGAAAAAAAAAACCTGGGCACTGAATCTATGCCAGGCACTATACTAATAAGCACCTTATGCACGTTATCTCATCAAATCCTCATAATTCATGAGGTAGGCATGACTACTATCCCCATTTTAAAGATTAGTAAATTGAGGCACAATCATACATAGTGTTTAATGAACTTGCTCAAGCTCACAAGCTAAGAAGTGAAGAGCTATGCTTTGAGCCAGGCTACACATCAAAGCTACATTTTAGTTCATTATAACTGCCTGGGCAGCATACAACAGCTATGGTTGTTAAGTCATAGGTCCCTTTTTAAAAACAAAACAAAACACAAACTTGAACTTGCATCTGTCCATAAGTCCCAGGCCATGGACCTGGGGGCTAATCTCCACAGCTAAACCAGGGAGTAAAAATCTGACACACTAACAATTAGTAAGGGTAACAAGGTATACAGCTGGTAATACAACCCCTCAAGGCCAAGTCAACCCGTAAGTAACACTTCTGTGTCTCCTTATTAATTTAGAGATAAATTATTTAAAAAAGAATTTCTGCTTTTAAAAAATGGAAGGAAAGGCTGTTCACAAATTAGACAACTGCTGGTTTCCAGAAACAAGGTGCAGAAGAAACAACAGAAAACAGAGACTGTTGTTTCCATGTTAACTGGATACCTCTCACTCAAAAGGAGGAGATTACATGGATCTCATCTTTGCTTCCTTATCTGGTTCTTATGAGTGAGAAAATGCCGGCTGTACTTCTTCAGAATTAAAAAGAGGATATGACCCGCTTCGTAAGTGAATAGGCTTAATTTATCAAAATGTAAAGAACTTACAAATTAAATATTTTTAAAAACCCACTGAATCTGATTTTCACTTGTCAAGCAAAGAGACTCACGGTTTTAATTTGCAAAATAAGCATCCCCCTTCCTTGCCTCCATCGTGACAATTAAATGCATCCTTAGAATGACGTGCAGGCATTGCTCGACAGTTTCCTCCGACTTCTTTTCAAGGAAAATCTTTTCCCGTCTATAGATTAATTCTGACAGCTATCTGGAGTCACCAAGGAACCACTCCATTTCCCTAGCTCTGCGGGTGCCAGTCAGCTGACACAAAAGCAGGGTCTGAAAAGGAAAGCTGTCCCCAAAGCATGTCACACAAAGCACGCAGATACTGGAGACTTCATTACAGGGCACAACCAAAGAGTATATGTAAAACAGAGGCCTGGCCTTCCCTTAACAAAACAGTATTACTGGCTTCAGAATTAAAACCAAAAGATGTATTTAACATCAAATATTTTGGAAGTTGCTACACATCAAAATGCTCCTAAATAGTTTCAGGCACACAACTGTGATTGATCCCATAAAAGAAAGTGGAAAAGAATGATAAATGTAATGGTGATCTATCTTATGGAGGCTTTTGGAAGAATTAAAAAAAAAAAAAAAAAAAAAGGCTTTCAGCTTTATGACCATTCGCTAGTAAAGAAAAGAATGATCCTCCTAATGATACATGTTCAGTCTCTTCTAGAATTCTCAATTTGTTGCTATTGCAATTTTGCTGCATTTGGTCCTTGGGTAGGGAAGGTGAGCACATATAGCGTGCTCTGAATGTCCTGAATGGGAGGCCTGAAAATAGCTCCGTTTTCAGTAATAAGGCTGCAAGAGGAGTACAGGTTCAAAGGGCCGAGCTGTTTTCTTGAAGTGCAGTTACCCTATGAAACCCTCACCCACATATGTTTAAAATGTGAACGCCTTAGAACAAGAGTTAATGCACATAAATGATTTCTGGCTTAATGAACCACAATGGTCAGAAACCTGCTGATCTTGCTTTCCCCTTCCAAAACTTGCTGCTCTCAGCTCTGGCCCCAAGGGTGACCAACAATTTACGTTAAAATAGAAGAATGGAAAGATGAGTGAAATTTGGTTACTTTGACCATCTTTTTTCATAAGCAACTACTAAAAGAATTAAGATTAGAAATGTACATAATACATTACATCGTGAAGGGGCAGCCTCTTGATACTTTGTAGTGACTTGGGTTTTCTTGAGAACAAGGGACTCAGTGCCTGATCTCTGATGATGACACTGCAGCATGGTCTGCCTCTGAAATGAACTGCTGCTTTTACTCCTGAGGGCAAGAGAGGCTCCTCAAAGGGCGTACTGGATCCTCTTTGAATTCTGTGAAGCTACTCAACATTTAGATCTGGTGTCATGTGCAGTGAGGGCTCAACAGAGACTCGGCAGAGGAAGTTATTAGCTACAGAAGAGATGGTAGAGAAAAGGCCCAAGGGAGTACAATTCTTGGAAGCTTCTAGCAAGCTCAGACCACAAACGGTGCTTTCTTTCTCACTTAGCAGACAGGGGAGGATTGGCTTTAAAATGTGCTCCTAACTCTCGATATTCATAACAGTTATTATGTGTATCATCTTGAAAGAGTGCTGTACCAGAAATGGCAAAAAAACCCCCAAAAAACAACCCAACAAAAAATAAGAAACCTTTCCTGGGAAATGCAATGTTTATTCCTTGTAGTCTTGGTAAACGTGGGTGACTGTACAACTTTTCAGAAGGGACATACCAGCTGGGTGTGCGGTGGCGGTGACATGATGGGGTGAGAGATGGGAGGAAAAGGTGTGCTGCCCCCTATACACACTACAGAGGCTTTTTGTTCTTGGCTTTTAGACGCGGAGAGTAAAACAGAGGAGAGCCCACCGCTCTTCTTATTCCATACCGATGTCTTGCACCCTTTTCCTCATTATCACCCCACTAAGGATCCTTTTACGACATTTTCTTTCTAATCGCTCCAATGACATTTTAATACCATAGATACACTGTGTATCTGTTTATGACCTCTATGTATATCTGCACTTTATATGATAAAAAGAGTAAGGTTTTTTTGTTTGTTTGTTTTGCTCCCTAAGAACCAGTTTTTGTCCCCTTTCAGAATGCATGCTTTACACCAGAGCTCCATAACGATTTTTTGATTCACGGACCCTTTTGAGAATCTGATGAAAGCTATAGACTCTTTTCTCACTGCCCTCTCCCCGCCCCTAACACATCTATACAAAATTTTATATATAATCAGGGCACTTATTAGAACCTCTGGGCCCCTGGGGCGCCTGGATGGCTCAGTAGGTTAAGCATCTGACTCTTGATTTTGGCTCATGTCGTGCTCTTGGGGTCGTGGGATCGAGCCCAATGTTGAGCTCTGCGCTCAGCGGGGAGTCTGCTTGAGATTCTCTCCCTCTCCCTCTGCCCCCGCCCCAACTTGCACGCATGCTCTCTCAAATAAATAAATAAATAAACCTTAAAAAAAAAGAAAAGACCCTCTGGGGCCTTTCCATGGGCCCTAGGCTAAGCATCTCTGCTCTGCATGCTCTCCTGGGGTCCCTCTAACTACTACTTGAGTATTTGGAATCCCAATTCATACCTTGAGCACTGATCTCCATGTTTCACTCAGATGCTTAGGCTGATAGAAATATCTATTTAGATTAGATGTCCCATAGATACTTCAAACTCAATTGTTCAAACCGAGCTCACTGTCTTCCACTCAAACCTACTTCTGGATTCCAACTCAGTTCCTACCATCCTATCTCCCGGTTTCCCAGGTAGAAATTTGGATTAACTGATTCCTTTCTCCTCACTTCACAGCCATTCCATCAACATATCTTCTTGCGTTTCCTTTGTATTTCTCAAATTTGTCCCTCCCTTCACTGCTCTGCTAGTGCAGGCCTCTATCTCCCACCCAAGACTCTCAAATGACGTCTTTGCTTCTACTCTTGCTCTTCGTCAGCCAATCCATTCTTCAAACTTCTGCCTAAGTAAGCTTCCGAAGATGCACAATCTGTCAGTTTCTACTTAAAATCCTTCAGTGACCAACTCTCTGGAGGAAAAAAATACCCAGACAAACCAATACACACACGGCCTTCCAGATGAAGTCCAGATGCCTAGCAGCGCCTCCAAATCACTTGCTCCAGTCTCATTTTCATGCCACTCCCACCCGGCACTTGGTGCTCAGCTGTTACCAACTGTGTCCTGTTCCCTTGGCACATCACAGTGCTTCCCATTCCTGCTGTTTCCTCTGCCCGAAACGTCTTCAGTAGCTTTTTTTCCCTTCTGTGCCTTGTGAAGTAATTGCTCTAAAAATGTTTGTAAATGCTCACAGAAGAAGACGGGTAGGAAAGGGAGGAGGAATATAACAAGTACCTTAGGCAAAAACTGGAGCTTTGGCCCTCGTGCCCGTCTGGTGCTGGACTACCCTGTCCTCTTGGGTGTAGCTCTTTGGCTACCTGATCACACTGGGCCAATCAGTTTCTATTTCAAGGAATCAGGAATTAGGAACCAGGGTTCTAGCTGGTTGGCTGGTATTTCTTGCATCTGGAAGTAATATAGATCTGAGACGAAGGCCAACCATGGTTGGCCACATAGTCTCACTGAAGAAGAACATCTGTGTGCCCGTGGAAGCAGTGGTGAGAAGCAGGACACTGTACAACCCTGGGAGGCCAACAGAAGGAACACCAGCTCACCACCACTTTCTAGTCCCTGTTCTGGTCTCCACTGAGGCCTGACTGCATTTCCTTCCTGGTTCCATCAGCTATCCCTGTATCCTAACCGTAAATTCCCAGCTGGTTTCAGCCAGCCTGAGTAGATTTCTGTGCCTTGCGATACAAGGGACTTGATTATGTCAGCATCATCCAGAACTGACACCCAGTATGGGATCCAGATCGCCTTCTTTGGTTTCACAGCCAGGGCTACTCACTCCTCCTGCCTCTTTGAATATAATGTATCACTTTCTGTGTAAATGGGAGGGCAATCATATTAAAAGTCATAAATGTACCTCATTTAAATAAACTATCCAAGCTTCGATGCTCCAAAAAAACATAAAACAGAATTGAAAACAAATGAATCTTTGCTTTGGGCTTTAAGGCTTAGGAATTAAATCAGCTATTAATCAGACTTGGAAAAACACTGGCTTCTTTCCCATAGTCATTACTATAGAATTATTTTAAAGAATCAATAGAACTCACTAACCTACATGACTTTCTGATACTTTCACTCTCTAGTTTACTCCAGACCTTATTGCTAATTACTGTAGGTCTAAGAGAATACACACACAAGTGACAAAAGATATAAATTATTTACAGGGCTATTCATCTGCAATGGACATCCCATCAGATTCAACCTTGTTAAGTGTCATAGGACCAGTTATTTTTAAATCAGATTGTATTTTATAGGAAATAATAAAGATGCTATAGCAGCACAATAAATTCACACTAACAGCAGATCTGCATTTCATTGCAACAAATGTCTCTATTAAACAAGTACTGAAATTTGCCCTTAGCATGCCATAGAGTCGAGGGTTCCCCTCAAGAGGTTCTGCAGACTTGCAGGTGTCTGAGGCTAAGGGCCCAGTGTGGGACATTTTTAAAATGTATCCCCCTTCCCGCCCCCGCACTCCTACCTAGTTTCCATATGAGAAACAAGACTCTCTTGGATCTGAAGGGACTTGCTCTAATCTAAAAGGACCTTGCTCCTGGCATTTAGTTTTCTCATCTGAAACATTTTTTTCTTCTCTGCCGTGATCCATTTTGTCTCTGCAACAGAACCATGTTTATCATCCAGGACTTATCACATTGTTCTTGCTGACTGACTTAGTGGTCAGCAAAAAAAACAAGTTGATGAGTCTAGGATGTGACTACTTGGCAGCCCCCCACTGCTTTAATGGATCTCAGCAGTATTAGTTTACTGAAAGGCGATCCAGTCCACCTGGGACAATTTACCATTCCGTGTATTGTGCACAGATGAGACCTTTTATTTTGCTAGAGTTTAACTTTGGCTTTCTCTCCAGAAGACAGAGAAATTTAAACTCTCAAAGTGTTGCAGTAATCAAGAAGCAATGAATAAAATCAGCCCAGTGTGACTGTGATGGATACAAAGGCCACTCAGGATTACCAGATGATCACTGGCCAGGGCGACTTGGGGGAGACTGTGGGCCCTCCTTCTCCGGATCTCATCCAGCACATGACAGACAGGTCCGTGCTGCCCAGGGGTGTTTGTGAGACACAGACCTGTGCAGAAGCATGGGGTGAATGAGACGGATGACTTCTCAAGGTCACTGCCATCGCCATGATTCATTAATGTCGGACAGGCTGCTGCTCTGAGCTGTGTGTTTTCTTAAAGCAATAGACTCTACTGTCCACCTTCTGTAAATAATAAATCTCTCAGCTTCCCAATCCTTCTGTAATCTGCACACCAGCACATTGAAAATAATGTCAACAAGGTTAGCCCACAGTGAATTGAGTAAGTATGACATGGTTGATGATCTTTCATTTCTTCAAACTGTTGTATCAGTATCTAACCCGTGCTCACAATTGTGAAAATTAACAAAATTTTTAAATTATTGTACCTTTTATGGCCTCAATATCTATATCAAAGTTTATAAAATCAATGGAGAGATCAGTATAATGGTTTTGGACAACTCAAATAAAACAAAAGAAGACAATTTTATCCACAGGCTGACACCTCAATGTAACAACAAATCACAACACCTCAATGTAAAACAAAGGGTTCAATTAGATGGCCTCCCCCAAGAATCCCATGGGAAAATGCAGTACACACAATTTGCTATCTCCTGGGCCATCAGTCACACGTGTCAATAAGGAGACATGTGTCTCTGGGCCTTGAGTGACGAACCTCAACCATATCGTTGGCTCACGTATAACCCCAAATCTAAAGTGATTAAAATTTAAATATCACCAAAATCCCTGGGAAATTGTGTCTTTGTAAAAACTGCCAGTTTATTCTCTTCTCACATGGAGTCACACTCATTATTAAAAGATGCTAAGCCTAATCACGGTATGATGAGGTACACTAATTTGTCACTTCCTCAGGGATTTCTACAGCAGTGAGCTGGAGTTTTAGTGAGTTGGTATGGACTGACATAACCCATTTTCTAAAAATCAAACACAGTGCTACAGTAGCTTGAAGAAAATCCTGCTCCATCAATCTACAGAACCTTCAAGAAAAAAAAAAAAAAGAACACTTTAAAGTATGAAGCAGAACAAGATAAAACCCTTCTCATCCATATTTTCAGGAAAAACAAATTTATCATTTTCTGTGTTATTTTCCCTTTTTAGGGGATATATTCTAGGCACTCTCAGCATTGAGGCTATGGTCCATCCATGTGGCACTAGAAAGTCCTAGAAGGGCTGTTCAGACTCCCTGGCTTTTCCCCTGTACCTCTACTCAGACCACATGAGCCTCTTTCCAGTCTTCCTTTCAACAGTTTCCCCAAATCTGACATGACTGCTACTACTTTCTACCTATGATACATCCAAATGCCTTCCCTTCTAGCCAAAAGCATCTCACACTTGCTATAAAACAAGCATAGCAGGGGCGCCTGGGTGGCTCAGTTGTTGAGCGTCTGCCTTCGGCTCAGGTCATGATCCCAGGGTCCTGGGATCGAGCCCCGTATCGGGCTCCCTGCTCCGCGGGAAGCCTGCTTCTCCCTCTCCCACTCCCCCTGCTCGTGTTCCCTCTCTCGCTGTGTCTCTCTCTGTCAAATAAATAAATAAATAAATAAATAAATAAATAAATCCTAAAAAAAAACAAACAAGCATAGCAAAGGTCTATCAAATTCTGTGAAAACTCTAAGCTGGACTTCCTTCTCCACCTGTTTTGTTTTCCACGCCTTTCTCTACCCACCGCCCCGCCTCCAGGTTTTTCTGTATGCCTTGCATGTGTCTGTGTGCACATTTCTTTATCTTTCACAGAGGGGTTAGAATCAGGTCCTTCTATGAGCTTTTTGCAGCGTAAGGGCTGCTTAGCTATCTGTGTGATGACCAGAACTAAGAACTTAGAAACCACCATTTGACAAAAACCATGGTGTTGCTCCTTGCTGGCCACCCTCCTCAGAGGGCTACATGGCCTTAAGGGATCAAGAGTAAAATGTGTCATTCTGTGGTTTCCCAAGATTCCTGGGACACCACTGAAAATAATCTAGAATTCAGAAAAATTCCTGATTAAGATTTGGACCTTGTTTAATAGGTTTTTAAGTTCAGTGAATATAAGAATCATGATTAAGTCATCTTTACATTCCCTACATTATTAGTACATCACTTAAATACCCAATTTGTGTTGAAGGAAACTTATTTTGATAGTTTCTTTTTTAATGAAACCATAAAATATGCACTTTAGGGAAGCATACTGCTATATTTAGTGTTGGGAGGTACATACGAACTTGTTAATATTGGTTAAACACTCAGATTTAAAAGTTAGTATCAAAAATCAAAACTGGAAAAGGAATATATAGATATCAAGGTCAACATTTAACTCTGCTTCAATGCCTAGCATCTTTCTGAAATATAAGCTTTTAAAATATGAACACTCTACGTAATGGCCAGAAGACATAGCATAGAGATTATAGTCTATAAACTTCAGAGCTAAATTTATTGAAATGTCTGTATTATTACAAATACCATTATTTGAAAATCTTAATTATTTTAACTTATTGTATCCTAATAAAAGAACTGTCTTCCTGAGACTTCTCATTTTCAGCATAATCACCAGAATGAACAAACTAATTAATTAAATGTTTCAATTTAAAACAAATTATGTGAAAAAAATGTATGCATGCATGCATACCACCCCTCCCAATACACACACACACAGACACATACACATGAGACCTACAGAGAGAACTAACCCTGCATAGAAATCAGCATGAAATCGATACCTTTTATGTGGCCTTGAAAGCACTGATAGACCTATGGATACACCCACTGTGTCTTAGAAAAGTATCATTGGCTTTTTTCCCTGGCTCTAGTAACAAGGAAAGGGATTCAGAGTCAGCAGCGACATTTTAGTGATCTTTAGAACACAATGTCCAAAAAACACAAGGCAGTGTCCAGCAGCAGCTGAGATGTGATAGCCATCACTCTGGAGACGTGAGGCGGGAAAAAGAGGCTTACAGTTGTCTTTCATATGTTCTTGCCTTTAAGGCAGGACTACAGACTGAATCACTCTCAATATTCCTTCCATCTACGGAATTCTAAGTCCCTTGATAAAACCAGCATTGAAGGAGAAGTCAGGAGGCCAGATGTGCAGGGACTACGTAAGTACAGGGAAAGTTAGGAGAAGAAATGCTGCTAAATTGTCCACACGAGCTCTGTCTCTGAGTGCAAAGTGACTGACAATCAATATAATAATGAAACATAAATTTGGTTAAAATCACATTCAACAGGAACTGTGGAAAGTTTTATTTGGACAACTGAATTGCATGGATCCTGCTTTTTATTAGCACCAGATATTTACTGAGCGATCGTAAGATGCCCACTACTGCGCTAGCAGCTAGCATTAAGGAGCTTTAGTGTAAGATAGAAAGTCTGTGCTCTGAAAGTGCTTACAACCTTCAACGCAAGTTCAAGCAGTACCAGATGCGAATCACTGCATCCAGTAACTACAGAGGATGGGAAGTTGGCAAGCATCTCAAGTCAGAGAGCTGAGGCTGGGAACAATGTCTTCCAGATTGTTGGCTAGCACTGCTAACCATAGCATGAAGGGTTACCAGATATTTGAACTCTGGCAACAATATTAGACCTTTTCTTGCTCAGAGGAATTTAACCATTTGAATTATGGAACAACCTTCTTCAAGGAAGACAAGGTCTGTGGGAAAGGGCAAGCTGGAAAATTCAGCCATGCTTGAGTCGCTAGGGATGGAGAGACACACATACACACACACACACTGTACACCGAACAATTCTAGGTGTTTTGAACATCAGTTTATTACTAAACTAAAAATGGAAATCTGGACTTAGGGAAAACTTACCTAAAGCAATTAACCGTGAGCCAACCAAAAAAAAACTATGTAGGGGTAACAACAAAAAAATAAATCCATGCCTGCAATCTCATATGTCTCATTCAATACAACCAGAAAGCATACCCAAGATTTGGGGGCAAAAAGCAAACTCCAAATTATCCCTTGCTGCTTAAGGAGCAGGGGAAGCCACAAAGGAAAAGTTGCTTAAAAAAAAAAAAAAAAAGTAAGATGTTATACAAAGTGAAGAAAATTTAAGGAAAGCAATGCATGTGAAAAAGGGGACCGGGGCACCTGGGTGACTCAGTCGGTTAAGTATCTGTATCTTGATTTTGGCTAAGGGTCATGAGATCCAGCCCTGTGCCAGGCTCAGCCCTGGGTGTGGAGCCTGCTTGGGATTCTCTCTCCCTCTCCCTCTGCCCCTACTCCTCCCTGCTCACACTCTCTACTCTCTCTCTCTCTAAAAAAAAGGGACCAATTCAAGCAGGAAGACTGTAAGAGTTGAAGCACATACCGTTTAGCTCAGGGCTAACTAAATAACCCTGAAGCATATTCCAAGGATGAAGAAATTTTTTGGTAATATTTGTTAGTGTGCTAGGAAACAAGGAACTGAGGAGAAACAGGAATGAAATTAAGGGGAAGAAATTTATCCTCAATGCCAGAACTTTCCCACAATCTATATATAATATAAATATCATATATGGAGGTTAATGTATAAAATACACACATCTCAAATCATGCAGGTGTGCATGCAGATAGACATTTAAGTTAAACAGAATGAAGGCTGTAACAAAATTATTCTAAACCCAGAAACAAGAGCTGTGTTAACTCTCTGATAAAAGGGAAATCATTATGTAAATCATTAACCACTAAGAAACCTTCTAACACTCTGCAATGTACATCAAATTTTATTGCAATTGTGTACAAAGAAAATTGGAGACAAGCTGATGTATTCTAATATCATTCATTTTACCTAGCCTATGCAATCTGGGTACTCAATAGCTCTGTATGCTTATTACCTTATATCTGTCCTTCTTGGAGTGGTTATAATCATAAAAAGCTATCCAGCACCTTGAATGGACTGGATAATTAGAATTACAATGACTGCCATCTGAATATACTGTGTGTCATAATTTCCTTTAAGTGCATTATCCTACTCATGACACCTACCCTCCCAGCCTGCCTTGTACTAGGGCTGCTTTCCAAGGCACAGAGATAAGTTTCCCGAGCAAAATCGGGCTTATCTAAACTACTTTCTTGAGTTGATGGATGAGGTCTCTAATATTTCATCAGGTTCACTTACTTGAACCTACTATGTATTTCTTTATAACCATCTTGTTTGGTTCAGAAAGTACATAAATTTTTGGTTGAACTTGTTCTAAGTTTTGATATGTAGATAAATGAAAAGTAAACACTTTACATAATGATTTCTTACTTCTTTGTAGAAGATGCATTTTAGTACATAACTATATGCTGCTGCCTAATATATTCTTCTCAGAAGAAACCATGTCAGGCACAGCACGGAAGCTACTCTGGGGCTAGGGCTAGTATTTCCATTGGAAACAATTACTCATAACAGAATGAAATCATCTTCTCTATCTAGGGGTTAAGGGACAGACAGACATCATTTAGTATGGCACCTTTTAAGAATATCAGAAACCAATGAGAGTATATGACTGCTACAGCTGAGGGCAAAGCAATCCTACCATCGAAAGATGAGGAACAAGATTTACCCTCTACTTTGGATTTTTGTTTCTCAGTTTACTGTGTATTTCATTTTTGGATTCATAAAGACTGAGAACACACACATGTACACACACACACACACACATACACACACTTCTTTTGGATTTACCTCTCACTTAAAGAATTCTGGACTCTCCTGGGAATTTCCAGTTACAATCTTTGAGAATGCTAATTGTTAAGATGTTCCTTTCTTTTTTTTTAATAGTTATGTTTACCTAAAACATTAATTTTCTACATATTATTTTTTTCATTGATAGAATTAATAACTTTTATAATCTGTGAAATGTTACATAATCAATAGGGAGGTTTAAGGAAGAAACATAGTAAGTTCTTCCTAAGAAAGAAATCTTTAGATTCCTTCTTGAAAAGAACTTTTAAAAGATATAAGCAAGGCTTCCATTTCCAGCGACAGAGCTGACTATATGTGCAGAGAAACCCATCCTCAAGAAGAATATCTAAGGGAGTGGCTGGGTGGCTCAGTCGTTAAGCGTCTGCCTTCGGCTCAGGTCATGATCCCAGGGTCCTGGGATTGAGCCCCGCATCGGGCTCCCTGCTCCGCAGGAAAGCCTGCTTCTCCCTCTCCCACTCGCCCTGCTTGTGTTCCCTCTCTCGCTGTGTCTCTGTCAAATAAATAAATAAATAAAATCTTAAAAAAAAAAAAAAAAAAGAAGAATATCTAAAAATAATAGCTAAAACATATTTTTAAAACTGTTTTAAATGTATGGTAAAGTTGGCAGTAAAGTACAGGAAATAACTGGAGGCAAGAATCTTTAAAAAAGGACCTTTGACAGGAATGAGCAAGTCTTAGAGCTGGTGTTTGCCCTGTGGTAGGGTGGCCATATAATTTATTGTGCAAACCAGGACATTTTTGAGTATGAGTAATTAAGTTGTAATAAACTCATACTTTTCCAGGCATACAAAGATATATGGCCACCCTACCTTGAAGTTTTTTTGCTAATCTTTGGTAGCAGTTTGGATTTTAACAGGCCACATGTGTGCAGGGGGAAGGTGACAAAGCCTGGGGTCTGAACAGGGTGAGATGTCCAAAGACCGCCGAAAAAAGCCCTGACTCACAAAGGATGACACTTTTAGTGGTTTTATCTTAAAAAAAGAAAAGAAGAGAAAAGAAAAGGAAGAATGAAAGAAAGAAATCTGTCTTGCAAAAGAAGACAGCCATGTTTAACTGGAACTTGACTCTCTTTCATATATATGAAAAGAAACAAACAAATAAAAAAACCAAACCAAAAGAATTCCCTTGAAAATTCCTAAGCACAAATTCACTCTCATTCAGGTTTCAGGCCAGAATCCATACTCAGGCCTTCACTCTCTAGCATAAAGAACCTGAAATTAAAAATTAAGTTTTAACCAAATAATCTTTGGTTGTTAGTCTGCCCTTAGGTGCCAGAGAGAAGCCAACCAAGTCATCCATGGAGGGGCATATTTACACGCAGGTCTCAAATAATTCCCATATAAAAATTCCAAGGAATATGAACAAACAATAAAACAATCACTAAAAACATGTGGAAAGAAGCCTCAATGAGTAAGAGTCAACAGAAATAACAAACACCATAATCAGACTGGCATAAACTATAGATACTAGAATTATCAGCTACAGAATATAAATGAACATGCTTAATATATTTAAAGAGGTGACAAAGTATGATAATGCAACACAAGACTATCAAAGTTGACAAAGCATATTTAAGGAAAATCACTCAGTACTTAGAGAAATTTTAAAATATGTAATTTAAGTTGATATCTAATGAATAAGTTAACCAGAAAATCAAAGACGGTTGGAGAAAATAAAATATAAGGTAGAGCTAAAGGGATTACACAGAATGCTATATAGAGACAAAAAGAAATAGAAAAATATAAAAGGAAAGATTAAGAAATATGAAGGACAGAGTTAGGAAGCCTAATATACATCTAGTCTAATCAAATTTCTAGGAAGAATATAAAGAATGAGAGAGAGATAATATTCAATGAGGTATTAGATGAGCATTTTGTACTGAAAAATATTAATACTCAGATAAAGAAATCCCAAAGAACCCCAAGCTGGGTAAAGAGAAATCCATACCTAAACACTAGTGAAACTGAAGAACATTAAAACTAAAATGTAGATCTGAAAAGCAGCCAGAAAAAAAATGAGAGATAGAGATTATGTGCATAGGCTTATTAGACCATGAGACTAACATCTGACTTCTGCACAGCAACAATGGAAGGGAGTGTAATAATATCAAAGCATTATGGAGAAAGTAAGCATTGACCAAAAGTTCAATCCTGAAATCCCTTAAACCTTCAATAAAAAGATTTTTTAAGAAGTCAAAGCCAAAGGACAGGAAGAAAAGGAGAAAAGATAATAACAAAATTGTGGAGGCTTAGCAGGCCAGTTCTCAGTTGATTCCTGGTTAGTAGTGGGGGAAGATAACTAACAGTCTATGTTATATTACAAAATCCTGAAAAGTCTCAGAAACCTGCAGTCCTTGATATTTCTGGAACTAGGGGTAAAGGATGGGTGAAAGTGGGGTGAAAGCTATTAACTATTAAACAGGTAAGTGTCTAGACCCCTCACCATTCCATGTCAATTGGTAAGCCCTTCTCCTAGCAAAAAAATCGGTGGTTTATCTTTCAGAGGATAAAATGATCTTTGGACTAGAGGTTGGCCTACGAAGTTGAACACCTGGGCATTTTACTGAAAGTAGGTGATTAAGTGACCATACTTATTGACTGAGTTATGCTGAAATATCCAACCTTCTTTCCCTACTCGGCAACTAGAACAATGTCAGCTAGGCCTTCACTCTCTAGGCAGATGTTTCTTCTCTGAGGAATCTGACTAGCATACGGGGGAAAGTCCTAAAATACTGGCACCTGGGATTCCATAACAAATGGCTTACCAATGATTCTCAAAATTGGCTGCTTACTGGCATCATCTTGGAAGCTTTGAAAAAATAGTGGTACCTGGCTGGGTTCCACTCCCAAGAGTGTCTGACTTAACTAGTCTTGGGAGAGGGAGGAGATGGGGAGATGGCTAAGAGTAGAGATTTAAAAAAACGTATGAGAAAACCCTCTAAAACAGAAGAGAGAGGCAAATACAAGCAGGGGGGAAAAAACAATTTGGAGGAAATGGAAACTCTAAAAAAAACCTTAAGATAATTATTTAAGAACAAAACTGAGCTCTTGAAAATTAAGAACAGGATAGCAGAAATTTAAAAAATCAAAATAAAAGTCAGAAAATATGTGGAAATATCTCAGAATATATAGCTGAAAGACAAAACCAAAAACAAACTAAAAAAAGGAGAGAAAAAGGTAAGAAAATTGGAAGACCACTCCAGGAAGGCCAATTCAAATAACAGAAGTTTCAGAAAGAGACATCAAAAAAATGGACAGGAGAAAATCAAGTATGTAGGATTTCATATTTAAAGGGCTAAGAACAATGATCAAAATGAGCTAGCCTAAGCACATCCCTGAAACTTTGGAACATTAGACATAAAGGCTTAGAAACTTCCAGAGAGAGAAAAACAAACAAAAAACCAGATCTCATACAGGTAGCAGGAGCCTCAGGTATCGGAACAGCTTCAAATTTCTCAAGAACACTGAAGCCAGAAAGCAATAGGAAAATGCCTTTAAATTTCTGAAGGAAAGAGGCATGCCCGGGTGGCTCAGTCAGCTAAGCATCTGCCTTCAGCTCAGGTCATGATCCCAGGGTCCTGGGATTGAGGCCTGCATCAGGCTCTCTGCTTAGCAGGGAGCCTGCTTCTCTCTCTCCTTCTGTTGCTCCCTCTGCTTGTGGGCTCTCTCTCTCTCTCTCTGTCAAATAAATAAAAAATCTTAAAAAAAAATTTTCTGAAGGAAAATAATTTCCAACCAAGAATTCTATATGTAGCCACATTATCAAGCAAGTGTGAGGGTAGAACAGACATGCAAGGTCTCAGAAAGTTTGCCTCCCATCAATCTTTTTCAGAAAACTACTGAAAGATATCCTCTACCAAAATAAGTGTTTCTCCCAGATTATGGAATACAGAGAACAGAAGATCTATCAAAGAAGAGAATCAAGGGGAATCTCCAGGATGAAGGGGAAGGGAGATGACCACTGTGCCCTAATCACAGAGGGCAACCAATCTGAGTGATGGGAGCAGTGTAACTCAAAAGGCAGGAACACTGCAGGCTCTCATTACCACACCCGTGTCCACTGGGTACTTCGCAATCTGACACAACTTCTGGAGTATGTGCTCTACTAAAGCAAGGGAGTGAACAAGAAATGGAAGACAGGAAATCAAAGAAATAGAGAATCCAACTCAAGAGAAAGGCAGAGAGAATTCCAAGGATAACTGCAAGGGGAGAGCCCTAGAATAATAGCTGTGTATAAGGCTGAGAGAGCAATCAGAGGAGACTACAGGTCTCCAGGAAGGATGTCTATAAGGGACAAAAATGGAATTGATAGGGTACTCAAAGAAAATTTTATCTAGAGGCTATTAGGTCATGTGAAAAAAATCATCAGTAGCTACTAAAAACTAACCTTAGGAAAAAAATAAGGGAAACAACCATATTATGTATGCTCTGGTGTGAATAATATTTGCATGACAACAGTAAAATATGCTTTAACTACAAACTGTAATACAACTACATTGGGAGGATGGGGGGAGAAAGCATAGGAGATGGCAGTAGAAGGGAGCCAAACTTTCATCTATAATCATAATAGGAAGTTAGTTGAAAATGACTACAACTGATTAATCAAAAGAATTATGCATCACATAAAGAATCACAGGTATGTGTAAATGCCTCAGGGAAAAGCTGGAGTCATTACTTTTAGAGATGGAGTCTGTACTGAATAAGCATGGGTGAGTGTGGGAACAGCTGCATGTGTTATATATGCTTTTTAGTACTATTTGACTTTTTAATCCACATACATGCATTACTTTGATAAAAATAAAAACAATTGTATAAATATACCAAATTAAAATATTTTCAATAATAAGGGTGAAATAAAGGTAGAATTTTTCAGAACTTTAAAATGAAGAATTTTCAGACAAAGGAAAAATGACAAGAATTAATTACAAACAGGTTCTTACTTAAATTTTTAATGACATATTTCAAAAAGAAGGAAAATGATCCCAGAAGGAAGATTTGAGATGCAAGAAAGAATAGTGAGTTAAGAATATGAAATATTTGTGGATAATGCTAAACACATATAGACTAGGTAAAACAATAATAATATGTCACATTTGTGGGGTTAAAAAAATCAAGGTATACACAAAATTCTGGGGAAAAACGTGGTCAGATAAGGGATGATGGAAGATAAATGTCTTCTAAGGTCCTTATAGAATCTAAATAGAGGTACAAACATAGATTTATTTTCTAAAATCTAGTATAACCACTAATATGGAAACAGAATATGTTAACTTCCAAACTAGTAGAAGGGGGAAAAAACCAAAATGAAGAAAAAATAACAATAACAAAAAATCAACATAAAAGAAGGCAAGAAAGGATAAAAGAAGACTTTTTAAAAAAGATTATGTATTTGAGAGAGGGATAGAGCACGTGCAGGGGGTGCGGGAGAGAGAATCTCCAGCAGACTCCCTGCTGAGCATGGAGCCCGATGTGGGGCTTCACCTCACGACCCTGAGACCATGACCTGAGCCAAAATCAAGAGTCCAACGCTTAACCAACTGAGCCACCCAGGCACCACGGATAAAAGAAGAAATTTATTTTTCTTGTAAAATAAGAAATTAAAGAAAAATTGGGATAAATAGAAAGCAAAATATGATATAGTAGAAACAGACTGAAAATACAGTTGATCCTTAAATAATGTGGAGATTAGGGGCACTAACCCCTCCCCTTCATGCATTCGAAAATCCGCATATAACTTTTGATTCCCTAAAAACTTAATTACTAATAGCCTACTGTTGACCAGAAGCCTTACAGATAACAGTCAGTTAACACATATTTTTTGTCTTCTATGTATTATATACTGTATTCTTACAATAAATTAAGCTAGAGAAAAGAAAATGTTATTAAGAAAATCATAAAGAAGAGAAAATACATTGAGAGTACTATACTGTATTTATAAAAAAAAAAAAAAATCCATGTATAAGTTCCAAAAAATCCACGTGTAGTTCAAACCCATGTTGTTCAAGGGTCGACTGTATTAGGAATCATAATCACATGGACTAAATTCTGTAGTTTGAAAGATAAGACAGCCAAACTCAAGAAAAAAATTCCAATAATTTACAAGAAATACAAAACATCAGGACAAAGGAAGCCTGAAATTAAAGGTATGGAAAAAGATATATCAGGTGTATAGGCAAAAGTTAAAATAATATCAGACAAAGGAAACATTTAAGTGAAAAACATTACTAAAGAGAATAATTACACCCTGATAAATGTTTCATTTCACCAGAAATATGTAACAATTCTAAATGTGTATGCATCTAGTAACTTAGCTTTAAAATACATGAAGCAAAAAGTGACAAACTTACAAGAAACTTCCACTATCATTGGAAGATTTTAACATGTTTCTTTCAGCATTTGATAGATTGATGACTTTTTAGTCAGAAAAGATACAGACGATTTCAGCAACACAATTAAAATAACCTGGACATAAAGACAGTAGTATTCCCAATAACTGGAACATGCATGTTCTTCTCAGCACACAAAAGACATTTATGTAAATAAATGAAAAATAAAAGAGATTAAAAAATAAAAGAAAAAAAGACTACATTTGTTTACAAATTTTTTTTTTTTTTTTTTTAAATTTATTTATTAGAGAGCGAGCGAGAGAGAAACAGCATGAGAGGGGAGAGGGTCAGAGGGAGAAGCAGGCTCCCTGCTGAGCAGGGAGCCCGATGTGGGACTCGATCCCGGGACTCCGGGATCATGACCCGAGCCGAAGGCAGTCGCTTAACCAACTGAGCCACCCAGGCGCCCCTTGTTTACAAATTTTAAAGGCTCATGATCACATAGATCATATTCTCTGACGAGTCAGTTAAATGAAAAATTCACACACACACACCTTAAAAATAACTTTAAAGAAACCATATGCTATAAGCTCAATATATTTTTGAATAACGCATGGGTCACAGAAGAAATCAGTAATGGAAATGAGAACATACTTAGATATGAACAATAGTGAAAACACCACTTATTAAAACTCATGGGGTGATGTCACTGAAAATGGTGGTGTAAGCAAACTCCAGGCCTCCAGTGCTTTACAAGATCAACTCATGAGCTGGCAGAAACTGCCAGAAGCAACCTTTGCAGGACTCTGGAATCTAGTCAAGAACTCAGAACAACCAGAGGAAGGCTAGGTGAAGAAGAGCAGCTGCTTGCAGGAAGAGAGTGCTGTGACATTGAACCCGCCCACTTGCTGTCCCTCGCACCTCACACCTTGTGGCAGTGATCGTGAAGAGAGCAGCCCGCACTCCTGGTGCAGGTCTCCAGTGCCAGGGGGAGCAATAGGGACCTTATTTCCAAAGAATTGTGGTGGTGAGTTTCAATCTCTTTGGTGGTGTCCTTAAGGACTGGTGCAGGTTACCTTTCTTTTGTCCAACGGGTAACATTCCCAGGGCTCAGCTGGCTTCCTGAGTGGCTGTTTACCAAAACAGTTACTGGCTGAGCAGCCTGGGGCAAGGGACAACAGTTGGGACAAATGATAGACTGAGAAGCCTGAGAAAGAAGAGGTTGGAAAAGGAGACACGTGGGGGATTTAAAAGCTCCTGCATGTACAGGGGAACAGAGAAGTCCACAGGCATTCAAGGGCCGGGTGCAAGCTCAGAAAGGCCTGCGAAGCCCTCAAGCTTTCACCCCTGGCAGGCCGCAGACTCTGTGCAAGCAGGAAGTCAAGGCTAAGGCAGAGTTATAAACAGCTTGGTTAAGTGCTGAAGCAGTTCCTCAGCACAGAACCAATCTGGGAGAGGTTTCTTTTCTTTTTTAGACTCCAAGTATTTAAGGAGACTGTCAAAACACTAGATGACCACTAAGCAAATAGAACACAGACTTTGATGGCGCATATAGCAAAAAATACAATTTTTTTAAAAGTAATTTTAAAAAGTCATTGACCAGCAAATAATAGCAACCCATAACAAGCAGCAACAACAGACCCTGGGAAGGGGGGAGAATAAGGTTTTCAGAGTTGTTACATTATTATAATATTCAGAATGTTCAATTTTCAGGAAAAAAATTACAAGACATGCCAAAAAATGGGAAAGTATGGCCCATTCACAGGAAAGAAAGAAATTAATAGGAACTGTCCAAGAAGAAGCCACAAAGAAGGTACTAGACTTACTAGACAAAAACTTTAAAAACTTGTAGGATATAGATAATGTAGACCATGGTGGGAAATCTATAGTTTAAAATACTTATATTAAAAAATAAGAAAGACTGAAAATTGGGGTGCCTGGGTGACTCAGTCGGTTAAATTTCCAACTCTTGATTTAGGCTCAGGTCATGATCGCAGAGTCGTGAAACTGATCCCCGTGTCAGGCGCCATGCTGGGCATGGAGCATGCTTAAGATTCTCTCTCTCCCTCTGCCCCTCCCTGTTTGTGCATGCTCTCTCTCTCTCTCTGTCTCAAAAAAAAGACTGAAAATTACTGAATTAGATATTCAATCAATTTGTTATTATTGTTAAAGTTGTTAGAAAAGCAAAAGCAATAGAAAAAAGAAAGAAGAAGGATAAGAACAGAAAACACTGAAACAGAAAACAATGATATAATATAGAGAATCAGAAACACCACAAAGTTGGTTCTTCAAAAATGTTAATTGATAAAACTGTAACAAAATGGACCAGGAATAACAGTAAAAAGGGACGAGTAAATAATACTAGCCATAAGAAAAAGAACATAATTACAAAAAATACAGAGATTAAAAATATAAGAAATTATGAATAACTTTGAGTCAATCAATTTGAAAACCTAGTTGAAATGGATACATTTCTAGAAAAATATGAATTACTAACACTTACTTAATAAGAAATAAAAGAGTGGCTCCATCAACATTAAGATAATTCATTAATAGCCGATAATCTTCCCACAAGGACCTGAAGGTTTAACAGGAAAGTTCTGCCAGACTTTCAAGAAACAGACAAATTTAGGGGCGCCTGGGTGGCTCAGATGGTTAAGCGTCTGCCTTCAGTTCAGGTCGTGATCCCAGGATCAAGCCCCATGTCAGGCTCCCAGCTCAGCAGGGAGTCTGCTCCTCCCTCTGCCTCTGCCTCTCTCCCCAGTTCATGCTGTCTGTCACTCTCAAATGAATAAATAAAATCTTTAAAAAAAAAGAAAAGAAAAAGAAATAGACAAATTTAATATAAAAAAAATTTTAGGGGGAAAAAAAGCAAAACTCCACAACACATTTTATGAGACTGATAAAACTTGATAACAAAATCAGACAAGAGAAGCACAAGAAAATTCTAGTTGACCTCACTTGTGAATGCAAATGCAAAACTAAATAATATCTGGCAAAACAAATCCAATGACGTATGAAAAGGTAATTCATCATGACCAAATTAGGTTTATTCCAGGAACTCCAGGTATGTCTAATGTTAGAAAATCTTACAATATAATTCACTTCATTAACGTTAAGTGAGAAAAACCATATGGTCATCTCAATATTTTCAGAGAAAGCATTTAATAAAATTCAACCACTATTCAAAAAAATTTAGGGGCGCCTGGGTGGCTCAGTTGGTTAAGCGACTGCCTTCAGCTCAGGTCATAATCCTGGAGTCCCTGGATCGAGTCCCGCATCGGGCTCCCTGCTCAGTAAGGAGCCTGCTTCTCCCTCTAACCCTCCCCCCGTCATGTACTCTCTCTCTCTCATTCTTGCTCTCTCAAATAAATAAATCTTTAAAAAAAAAAAAATTTAGAACTCTTAACAAACCAGAAATACATGGCAATTTCCTTAACCTGATAAAGGGTACATATCAGCAGCACCTGGGTGGCTCAGTTGTTAAGTGTCTGCCTTCGGCTCAGGTCATGATCCCAGGATCCTGGGATCGAGTCCCGCATTGGGCTCCCTGCTCAGCAGGAGCCTGCTTCTCCCTCTCCCACTCCCCCTGCTGTGTTCCCTCTCTTGCTGTGCCTTTCTCTGTCAAATAAATAAATAAAATCTTTAAAAAAAAAGGGTACATATCAAAACCCTGTTAGCAAATGTGCTTTTTAATGGTAAAATACATTTTCTTTAAAATTTAAAAACAAACAAAAAATAAAATTTAAAAACAAATATGAGAAAGATGACCACCACTGCACTTTCTGTTCAATATCATTCTGATTGCCTACAATCAGAGTAAAAGAAAGAAAGGGAAAACAAAAACAAAAATCAAATGACATTTTTATCCTGTAAAAAACCCCCGAAGAATCTATAAATAATTATGATAAATAAGGGTTTAGCAAGGTTGCCAGATCCAAGCTCAAAATCCAAAAGTCAGCTGCATTTCTACACATTTTGTAATAAATGGGCAGACTATATTAAATAAAAGATCCTATATATATTAGCGACAAAAATATGTTACAACTAGGAATAACCTAACAAAAGAGAAGCAAGATGTAGAGAAAATTATAAAATTTTATTGAACAACAGTAAAGAAGACCAAAATAAATGGAGACACACATCACATTCATGGATAGGAAAACCCAACATTGTAAAGATGCCAAAAGTACTGGTAATGTTTGATCTCTTAAACTTAGTGATGAGTAATGGGTCTTCACTTTATTAAAACTCACTATTTAAACTGTACCTAAACATTGTATGCCTTCTTTTGTATGTATGGTCTATTTCACAAAAATTTATGGTCCAAGTAATAATGTTTTAGGAAGATTTTAAAGGTATAGGCTTAGTTTAAAGAAGTTAAACAAATTCCTTGAAAAATCAATAAGTATATCAAATGTTCTAAGATTTTATTTACTTATCTGAGAGAGACAGAGATAGTGAGAGAGAGCATGAGTGGGGAGGAGAGGGAGAAGCAGGCTCCCTACTGAGCAGAGGCTCAATCCCAGGACTCTGGGATCATGACCTGAGCCGAAGGCAGACGCTTAACCTACTGAGCCACCCAGACACCCCGTGTCTCAAATGTTTAGCCAAGAAAAAAAAATTCACACACAAACATATATATGCACACACAACACTCAATGATAGAAGGACTGGAATAAAATCAGAAGGTCTGAGGGAGACAATGACTAAGATGTTGGTCTCTAACTTCTGAAAGCCTGGGTTGATAACTGAGAAGAGGGCATGGACTTTGGGTGGGATTTGGCCAAATCCCAGGTGACTGAGGGGGCTGTAGCAGAGACAGTGCCTTTTGTATTCGACAACTGGTGAGCTGCATGGGAACAGGGCACTGTTCCTCCGTCATACAATAGCCCCCTTTGGCAGGCTGACATTACAGGGCTCAGGGCAGAAACCTTAAATCTAATTTTCATGGCAGCATGTAAGGTGCAGTGACTCTGACTCAGTTGCACTGCAAGTACAAAATTAGAGTGTATTCTACCCTTAAATCTCACTTAAAAAGTTTCCTTTTTCTTTTAAGCTTGCAACTGATTCTTTCTGTAAAGGGCCTTGTGATACTGTGAATTAGGTTGTATAAAAATAAAGCACACTGCATTATATAAAGTTTTACTGCCTCTCTGCTATAACATCAAATGTGCTTGATTCTCCAGGCCTAATTTGTATATCTTTAGACTCACTGAGTAGTTTTCACCTTATGAAGAATTCAATAAAATGGTATTAAAAGAGACAAAGATTGCTGTCAGATATAAATTCCTTTTTATCTTTCCTTTGAGCCTAGGCCTTTGGCAAATGGTTCTTTTGGATTTGCAAAATGCATCCCACCAGCAAAGGTCTGCTTAGTTCATACAGAAGTTACATCAGTTAGCATTTACAAACTAGAATAATCCATCTCTAAAAGATACATATTAGAAGGTCTTCCCAACTAGTGTTTTCCAATAGTCGTATAATTGATAAGGAAAATCACAGTGTTTTCAGGCCCCAGGAGACTGGAAAACAGTTTGGCTGGGGTGTATCTGATAACTCCTAAATGACTTCAAATGTCACAGGAAGACAATGCTTGAATATGGTGGCCATTTCAATAGAAAGAAAAAAAAAAAAGGATAAAAGACCTCCAGGCTTCATGGGGCATTTTCTCTCATCTTGCTTGGAATATACTGACAAAAATACACTTGCTCCATATCAAACCTAAATGTTCAGGATTTAAAAAGTAAAAAGTTTTGACCTCAGTTATCTACTATTTGGCTTCAACCTTAGCCTTTGGAAGGGTGTTAAAAGCCCATAGTCTGCTTCAGTATCATTTCTGGCATCTGAATGTATTCATGATCAATTATCATGTGATATATAGGTTCCTATAAAATCTAATTAACATAACAACCCAAGGAATATGAACAAGGTGTGCCATTTGGACTTATAGTTAGTATTTATTCATTCACTTTCAAATATAGTTAAGCATGCTAGATGCAACCTGGTGTGAAAAGCTCTTCCTGTAGTTTTGATATTGAAATCTTAATCAGCTGAAGTTTGAATCTGTGTTCATTATTGTGGGACTCAATTGCTATAGTAATTCTTGTGTGAAAATTACAAAATTATTAATATGTATAAAATTGTTAAAAATCAGAATGGTCACATAAGTAGGGAGGTAGATTAATATTGCAAATATTAAGAAACAGATTTGGTAGTTATCTTTGGGAAGAACATTATATACTTTTTGAATCAAAATATTCCTATAAAATTAAAAAATATACAAGGTCAACTATTAGAGATTAAGTAATATCATAATTCTAATCTTTTATAATATTATTTGGTAAACTATTATTCATAACTATAAGCAAAAAACCTCTAACTATTTAAATTTATTTTGTTCTACTTAGGATATGAGTTTCAGTAAACAATTAGGGGCACCTGGGTGCTCAGTCGGTTAAGCATTGGACTCTTGATTTTGGCTCAGGTCATGATCTCAGGGTGGTGAAATTGAGCCCCACATCTGGCTCCACAGGGAGCCTGCTGGAGATACTCTCTTTCCCTCTCCCTCTGCCCCTCCCTCCCTTTGTCCCCCCCACCCCACACCTTGCGTTCTCTCTAAAAAAGAAAGGAAAGGAAAGGAAAGGAAAGAAAAAAAGAAAGAAAGGAAGGAAGAAAGGAAGAAAGAAAGAAAAAAGAAAGAAAGAAAGAAAGAAAGAAAGAAAGAAAGAAAGAAAGAAAGAAAGAAAAAGAAACAATCCTATTACAGAAATCTCCATGTCATGTAAGGATAAATTTAAGGTAGATGTCAACTTTGCTACCTCAAAATTTCTTAAAAGACTTAGGCTAACATAAATAATATCCATGATAAGTATCTTCAGTTTAAATAAAATAAATTTCAAAAGAAGGAATATAGAATTACAGAAAAATGAGTTGCCCCCAAATATCTTGCTCTTCATCAGATTTCAGTTCAAAGTGTCTATTATCATGCAATACAGTGTTCATAAATAAGATCAATTAAAGAGGTGATAGTGCTGAGAATGCGGTTCCTACAATATTGTGTCAAATTTTAAAATTCTGATTACTAAAAATGTAATGATTTTGTAATGACTTTTATATTTGGGAACATTTTCAGATTTATTCTTTGCCAGAAGTCCCCTCTATGTTAGTGATATTTTTGGTCTCGATTTTACATATTGCCAAACTATGTGTCTGTACCTCCCAAGTGACATTCTATATTGTGTTGTAAGAAAGAATAACATAAGGTAGAATGAACAATGAAACATTTAAGAATTTCCTTGCAGACATTCACCTTATTAGGAACTTCAAGATAATGATCAAATCACATTTCTTTCTCAACTACTTTTGTAAAGATGGAAATCTTTACATACTTGTTTGCTGTTGGGAGATATTATATTAAATCTAGAATTTAAGACAAAAAGCCTATGAAGGGATCATATACCTAATGTGCATCATTCAGTGGTTGCTGTCTGGTCAGTGTGGCAGAGATCATGGGTGATGGCCACACGACTGGCCATACGGATTTGGGAGACACCTTCTAAACCTGTATCATTACTTTGTTCCATCTGTGCCCAGAGGAGAAATCAGCCAAAGAGATAAGCTATTTCCACTAAATTCTTGGTGAAAGAACTTGCCCAGATGCCAAATACATTTATGCAGAGTCATAAAGGAAAAGAGCCAATTCACAATGTGTCAGACATTTGTGGCCTGAAAACCAAGAAGCCTGAAAACCAAGAGAGAAAAATAATGGGCCGTTTCATTAGCATTGCCTGTTCTCAGAACTAGGTAACATCACCTTGATTTAAAATGCATGTGCTCACCTCATACTGATAGGATGGACCAATTCTACACACAGGCCATAGGGCTATCATCTAAAGTGAAATGGAATCTCCACGTGAAAAATATAAAACAACGGAAAAAAGTATTTTCCTTACTCAAGTGAAATCTGGTTTTATGGTGCTCTTGCTCAAGAGACATCTGTTAGCATATTTGGATTTAAATGTTCAGATGTGTACTTTGTGCCAAGAAAATGCTTCCAGTAAAACTGCCCCGTCGAAAAGTCTGTGTTAGTCAGACAGCTTTGAGGTTCACAGTTTAATTGGCTGAAGCGAGACCGCGTTGTTGTAACCAGGGCCCCCTCCCACTTGACTTGTTCCGTGACAGGGGCTTCAGCTCTCCAACATTAGCGGCTGTTCTGTTTTGCTTTGTAAGAAAAGAAGAAAAGGAAGATGGCATAACTTAGCACCTCTATTAGCTGTTAGGATTACAGTCTACTTAGGCTTTCATAATGATTTGTTTTACAGCCTTCTGTTTCTCGCTGAGGAAAAAGGAACCAAGATGCTCTGGAATAGAGAGCTATTTGTGTATTTTCTGCACATGGTGTATTAGCTTTCTCCTATCTCCTCACTGTATTACCAGAGTTCTTACTGACTGAAAGTGAATATACCAGCTGAATTTAGCGTGTTTAGAGATTTGATATGGTCCTTTTCAAATGCAGTGTGTTGAAAATGGCAGTCCCCATCCATCCCTCGGCCAGCAGTTTTTTTGTATACGTATAAAAACACCTATGCTGTTTCTAAACTTTAACCTTGAAATGACTCTGTCTCTAATAAACACTAATACCCCAAATCCAAGAATCACATAAACTGGAACTTAAACCTTCATGACTTCTGAAATATTAAAATGTCATCATAAAAAGTACATTTAAAGGGGTTGAATAAATTGTGTTTTATGATGCATTGTCTTATCCTTTCTCAAGAATGAAATCTGAGTTGTGTTAGACCACAGGTTTCATACTAGCAAAAAAGATTTTTAAACAAAAGCGGAAAAATGACAATAGTACAATAATTTATTTTTAGGACTGTGTAATATACCAAACTCTCCACTTGATCTTTTAATTGTCTTTAACTGGCAGGAAATCCGTGATAATTTATAGTATAGAGATTAATTAATAGAGGTGAGGATTTAATAAAGAATCTTTCTAATTTATTTTCACCACATTTTAAAGCATATATTATATCTAGAGCCAAATTTCTTTCTGCTTATCCTTGCTGGGAAAGTTTCATTTCCTTGAACTCAATACATAAAATCTGTACCTTTGTCTCCCAGAGAAATATGCTCAAGATGTGGTCTGTTTCATGCCTTGATACACCACAATAAATTGTTAATGATACATTACTGCACCAAAAAACAAGCAAATGCAATACCATGTTCTTTGTACATTTCAAACAGAGCCAGGAAATTTGAAAATACTCTCCTTTTAACCCTTCAACATCAATATCACTGCCAATAAGTATGTATTAAACACTTGCACTACCGTGCAAGTTATAAACCCGTGCTAAATGCTGCTGGGTGTCCACAGTCATTCACAACTGACTGTGCTTTAGAGTGACTATAGTACACAAAGATTTAATGAAAAATATGCAATTTTTCACCATCTTTTTCATGAACCAATCACTCAAATACAGAAATATCCAAACTGGCTATTGTTGGTTGATATGATAAGGAAATTACACAAAGGATCAAGAAGACTAACCCAACTGAAAAAAGAAAATATTGAATAAAAAACCTGGATGCCTTAATTTAGTATATGATAGTTTTAAAATCCTGGGTACTATGAATATTAAAATATACCAGAATGGTACATTTTACAGGTTATATTTTTCTCTTTGGCTTCTGGTGCCTCAAGCTTCATGTTGGTGATTTATGATTTATATTGTCAGTCAAAGCTCTTAATAAAAATACAGCTTTATGACATTCAGTTGGGAATAGGATTTCTTCCTTCTCTCTCTGTAGAGTCCCACATACATATTGAATATATTCTAGTAGTAATTATAAAATATAAGGTTATAAGGGCCATCCCTGATTGTTATCATATGCCACTCAAACTTGTTTTTGACAGTACAATGAAATGATTGAAAATACCTTTTTGCTCGTGCCATCACATAGAAGCCAGGCTGTGTGTGTGCTAGGCTCTAAGAATGTAGAAAACTCCTTGGAACTTGCGAGATCTAGCCTTCCTTTATAGGCTTGTCTCACATACATTCATCTCTATCATGTGGTTAAAAAGAGTGCCTTCCAAAGTGGGGTGTATGCACTTCAGGGGCTTGTAAAAATTTGATTCATTAGTTATGAAAAGAAAATACTAGAATTTATATTACCACCATCTTTATAATATGCTTTAAAAATGTCTATGTATAATGTACATAATGGTACAAGAACACGTGTATATAACTTATAAATGAATAAATATACTTATATTGGGGTGCCCACTTGAAAATCTTTTTTTGTAAAAGCTTCAGTAAGAAAATAATTCATATACGTTACAATTCACCTACTTAAAGTACACAGTTCAGTGGTTTATAATATATTCACAGAGGTGTACAACCATCACCACAATCAATTTTTAGCACATTTTGTCACCTCAGAAAACAACCTTGTATCTTTTCAGTTATCAACCTCTCTACTTCCCCATTTCCCCAGCCTTAAGCAACCACTAATCTACTTTCTGCCTTTATAGATTTGCCTATTCTGGACATTTCATATAAATGGAGTCACAAAATGTGTGATCTTTTATGTCTGGCTTCTTTCACTAAGCATAAGAGTTTCCAGGTTCATCTATGTTGTAGCATGTATCGGTAACTCATTCCTTTTAATGGCTGAATAATAATCCACTGCACAGCTATGACACATTTTCTGTACCCATTCATCAGTTGAGGACACTTGGGTCTTTTCCACCATATGGCTATTGTGAATAATGTGGCTATGTATTTTCATTTCTCCTGGGGATATACCTAGAAGTGGAATTGCTAGGTTAAATGGTAACTCTCTATTTAACTTTTTGGGGAACTGTCAGACTGTTTTCCGAAGGGACTGTACCATTTTCACGTTGCCACCAGCAGTGTATGAGGGTTCCAGGGTTTCTACATCCTTGCCAACACTTGCTGGTATCAGGGACTTTTTTTAATACCACATTTTCCCCTTTTATTTGGGTATAGTTGACACACAACGTTGTGTGAGTTTCAGGTGTACAGCTTGGTGATTTGACAAGTTTCTACATTATGCTATGTTCACCAAAGTGTAGCCACCATCTGTCCCGTTACATTGCTATTACAGTATCATTGACTATATTCCTTATGCTGTGCCTTTTATTCTCGTGACTTATTCATTCCCTAACTGGAAACCTGTATCTCCCACTCCCCTTCACCCATTTTGCCTAACTCCCTCCCTCTCCCCTCTGGCAACCATCAGTTTGATTCTAGCTATCCCACTGGCCATGAAGTGGTGTTTTGCTGTAGTTTTGATTTGCATTTCCTTGATGACTCATAATGTTGATTATCTTTTTCATGTGCAAATTTCTTAAACTAATGGTGTGCATGATCAAAAAAGTTATGAGACCACTGGTATAAAGTTCTCTGGCAAATTCAGGGCATTTATCCAATGAAAACTCCACAGAACATTCTGAAGCAAAGACAGTGAGACATTTATCTCTTCTTGGAGAAAAGACACTTCCGTAGATGACATATAAATCAAGCCAAAAAGCATGGGAAACCAGTGGGGGAAATCAAAGACCCACTGGATGTAGACATCTAGATGCTACCGCCAAATCAAGGATATTATACCACTCTGAGGAACATGTAGGGAATCACCTTGACCATCACCACTGCTTAAGCCGATGCGGGGCTCTCCTCTCGTTGCAAAGATGTGGTGGCAATGATCTTTAGTTACTTCCCGGGCACACCATCGGGCAGCCCATGAAAGGCAACCTGGTGACAACTCTGGGGGAGGCACTCTACAAGGACCAAGATGTTAAAGCCATTGCCAGTACCTGTGCAAACAGCTCTCCTTGGTATAAAATAGAAAAAACCATAGAGAATTTTAAAGATATAGCAAAATATAAGCAATTTAAGCAACTGCCCTTTTTTGGCCCAAATTACATCCATTCTATATTTTGATTTTATGGGACAAGACAGCCAGTCAACATTTCTACTTAGCGAAATTACTTTTGGAAATTACACAGGCTGGTGAAATCTGTCTGGGAATTCCTGCTTTAGTAGATGCCTTCCACTCTACAAAGGACCTATGGTCTCCCTAACTTACTCTATTCATTCTTGCTTTTATACGCTTGTCCCTGCTCTTTTCCTAACCCTGGAACACCAAGTTTTCAAATTCTACCCATTTTTAAAAACCCAACCTCTTATTCATTCCATCAGTCAATTTGTTAGTCAGTTTACTCAAATATTTATTGAGCATCTAAATGGAAGGCACCATGCTTGGCTGAAAGAGTTAGGAGGAGGACTGGGCGTGTGCCAAGATGATTAGCTCATGAACCCTACTCTCAAGGGGTTTTATATACTGTGTTCTTCAGCAAGTCTTCAGTGATAGACTGATTAACAATTTCTGAATTACATCATCTGTTAACAGAATGATGAGGGGCCAGGCTATTTAAAGTCGAAGCTGCTTTGGAAAATCTCACACATATAGGTCACAGTACTTACTACCTGAGGCAGACTTATAGAGGAGGCTTTTTGGATGAGTCACAGCTCTAAATAGGAAAGAGAGCAATAATAAAGGCTTGTACCTTAAGTCAGATCAGCAAAGCAGAGCTTCCTATCTCCCTAAATCTAAGAACTAATGTCAACAAATCTTCTGATTATTTTACCAAGAAAGAAAATGCTCTAATGATTAATTCTTTTTTAACTAATCATTTTTATACCTTTAACACCAGAGTGGTTGCTTCTGAAGAAAAAGCCTCTTGTTTCTTTTTTTTCACAGCCTTTCTCTCTCTAATCCTCACCCTGCTGAATTTAATTGCCTTGGCAATGCCAAAACAATGTCTGATCCTAATAGGTCAGCATTGATCGCTCTAAACCAATTGGTTCCTTCATTAGCAAGAAAATGAAGTAAAGAGAAGAGGCAGGTGGCTCCCTGAACAGGCAGCTGGGCTTCTGCTCCTCTTACAGTGTCTCTCTCTCATTACACAGTAGCTGATCGATTGGCAACTTGCTCAAAAGCCACAAAAACTATTCATCACTTTTGACACAGACCTGTTTTAACAGGCCGCTCAACTCAAGATCTGGGTACCCAGACAGTTTATTTGTGGGGCCCAACACATTCTTCCCAGACAGATGTCTCTGAAGATCATATGGGGGGAAAGGAGGACACATCACCCAAACCACTTCCTGGCGGGGCACCAAGTAAAGCCCAGCTATGCGTGGTAGGAGCAAAGGTTTCCCAGGAAGAGAGTCTAGGTTCGGCGGCGTGGCAAAGGCAGGGGGGGTGAGGAACTATTCTTGGTGATACCACAAAATGGAAGGAAGCAGGGATCTAAAAATACCAGTCATCATCAAAGGGAAGGAGAAGAAAACAAGGTCAAAGAGGGAAAGGGAATGCAAAAAAGGAGAGAAAAGAAAACACACACAGGAAAAGCACAATACTCTCTGATTGCACCACTTTGGTTGGTTGAAAAATAAACCAAGAAAGAGAGTAGACTAGGAGTTTTGCCAGATGGTCTAGGGAACTACCTCTCTACCGGAATAAATGTGTCACTTATTCCTGGGGCAACGGGACTCAGATCACCATGACATCCTGCTAAGCACTGCTCCGAGCTAGGCAAACAGCCTAAGGAAGGGGTATTACCCAATCTTGACTGAGCGTCTACCTTATACCAAACACCACACTAGGCACTTTACAGGCGATACCTTATTGAGCCTGATGACAATCTTATGGAGGGGTCATTTCTATCCTCATCTTATACACCAAAAAAAAATAAGATACAGAGATATAAAGTAACAGTCCAATGGCTCAAAGCCAGGAAGAAGTAGCAGTCAGAATTTGAATCCAGTTCTGTTCAGTTCCAAAGCCCATCACCTTTTAATGAACCGCTAGTAGGGAATTTGAAAATGTAAATGCAGGGGCGCCTGGGTGGCTCAGTCATTAAGCGTCTGCCTTCGGCTCAGGTCATGATCCCGGGGTCCTGGGGTCGAGCCCCGCATCGCTGTGTCTCTCTCTTCAAATAAATAAATAAAAATCTTTAAAAAAAAAAGAAAGAAAGAAAATGCAAATGCAAAAAAACAAATATGGAATTAACTTATAAAACATACAAATAAATAAAAACATAAAATAAGACAATAATTTTTTTAAGGTTTATTTATTTATCTGAGAGAGAGAGTGCACACACACACGTGTGAGCGGCGGGGAGGGGCAGAGGGAGACAGAATCTCAAGCCGACTCCCCACTGAACACAGAGCCTGACAACCGGGGCTCCATCCCACGACCCTGAGATCATGACCTGAGCCGAAACCAAGAGTCGGATGCTTAACCGACTGAGCCACCCAGGTGCCTCAAAGTAAGACAATAATTTTTAAAGAAAATGAAAAGAGTAAAAGGAACACATAGCCACATTTTATTGCCCAGGTTACTGCCCTCATCCTACTGGGTTCTTGGTAATTGACCCCTGGTTCTGTACAGCCTGAGGGGAGGAGGCAGGCCTAGCATTGCTGATAATAAGCCTCTCTTTCACTTGCTGCCTCTCCATAGCTAGCAGGGGAGCTGAAGAGAACTGGCCTTAAAAACAATCAAATGCCACAGTAGTAGGTCAATTTTCTCCTAAATTTCAAATCCAGAAGCAGAAACAATTTACTTCAACTTACATGTCAGTAAGTAATTCCTTGTGTTAATAGAATCAAGATCGAAGAAAAACTATTCATATCACCCGAAGCTTTACCACAGTTACTCAGTAAAAAGCACTTACCAATATGTTGAGTTTATTTACCGCTCACAAAACACCTTTCATGTTCAAGGTATCTACTTAAGCTTGAATAAACACTGCTACAGTTATTAAACACAAATACAAATTATCTGAAATCTTATTACAGTGTTCACTTACAGGGGAATATCAGCAATAGTTGAAATAAGAAATCATCAAGAAGTGAATTTTCGTAAATAATCAGATTTACCACTAATGACAGATCCATAGAGATGTTGAGGCTCTCAAAATCTTTATTCCATTACGAAGAATAGGGGGGTGAAGAGAAAAGGGAAAGGGATATTTACTAGGGGTTTGTTATCAGCTGGGCTCTATGTTACACCCTGGGATACAGAAATGAAAAGACCAGGGCACCATTCTCTATGAGTTCAGAGTCTGGTAGAAAATACAAGATGTCTGGTAAATCATTCATCCATATATTCACACATCCTTTCCTTCATCTTTCCAACCAACCTGCAGCGTGTTGCCAAGTGTTGTGCTGGGCACTGGGGATACAACAACGAACCAGAAAGACACGGTCTCTACCCTTGTGAGCTCAGAGTCTAATGGGAGAAATAGGCCAGGAAACAGGCAACTGTGACAAAATGTGAGAAATGATAGGAGAATGCTATGATAGGAGAAAGCGTACTCTGATAGCATGGAATAAAGAAGCCATTGGTGAAGGATAAACAGGAGTTAGAGAGGCAAATAAGGAGAAGAGAAACAAGAGAGAATTCTTTTGTGGTAAGCAAGAACAACATGTGGAAATGCTCAGAGATAAATCAGGTCATGTTTGAAGGACCTAAAGAAATTCTGTAGATGCATCATTCAGTAGTAGCCAGTCTCCTGTATGGCCCCTGATGGTTGTTTTCTGTTATTCGTGCCCCCACAAAAGGCTGACCTTTGTAAGCAATAGGATATTATGGAAATGACCACATGTGACTGACCATGTGTGACTTCCAAGGCTAGGTGAAACAAAACAAAACAAAACAAAAGAAAACAAAACAAAACAAAACAAAGCATTGTGGCTTCAGGTTTGCTCTCTTAGGTCACTTTCTCTGGGGGAAAGCAGCCACCGTGCTGTGAGGATTCTCCAGAAGCCCTCTAGAGGAGAGGAACGAAGGCCTGCAGAGAACTGGATACCTTTAAAAGTAAATCCCTCAAGCCTAGTCAAACCTTCAGATGACCACAGCCCTGGCTGACAACCTGGCTACAATTCCATAAGAGACCTGGGGCTGGAACCACCCAGCTAAGCTAGTCTCAAACTCCTAACCCATAGAAACTATGAGATAATAAAGGCTCATTGTTGTTCTAAATCATTGTGTTTGGGGTAATTTGTTACCCAGAAGTAGGTAAGTAATACACATGGCATTCAAGACAGGAGGAGGCAGTTGAGACCAGAAGATAGAAATGTAGGCAGGGCCAGACCAAGTAAAACTCTGAACAAAACACGCGTTGGACTTTATCCTGAGAACAGTGGGGAGTCATTAGAGGTTTTGAAGTAGATAGAGTCAGATTTACATTTAGCAAGAGCACCTGAGTATAGTGTGGAAAATGTACTGGAGAGAGACAAAACAGAGTCAAAAACCTCAGTCACTGTACTGGATGCAAAGCCCATGTTGACTCTGTGGTTCTCTCAACCTCCTCCAACATGCTCTTTAACCCACACTGAGGCACCCTTCCACGTGTGGAGGTGGATAAAATATACCGCTTTCGGAACAGTCGTCACGGGGCTGGAGGAGGTACAGAGAAGTCAGCTCCCCATGGGGTGAACCTTGATCAATGGGTAACAGAAGATGAGAGAGAAATGCGTCCATTGAACAACCTGCTCTGTGTCTTTGCCGTGGTTGTGAGGTGGTGACCGGCATGGTAATTCACTGCATCACATTTTTCCTTATCTGACCTTTACCCTCACCACTCTGCACTGAACCTACCAAAGACAATGTCAGCACTTTAATCCTTGCTCCAGGCTCTATATTTTATAGCTGTGATGGTGCATTCAGTCCACTACAGCTGCCTCTTTAAAGGCAGAAATGTGGCTAATCCAAATTGAGATGTAAGGTAAATGTTAAATACACACTGATTTTTGAAGACTTAGTATTAAAAAAAGAGAATTTAAAATACCTCATTAATAATTTTTTATATGGGGGCGCCTGGGTGGCTCAGTCAGTTAAGTGCCTGCCTTCAGCTCAGGTCATGATCTTGGGGTCCCAGGATCAAGCCCCGAGTCGGGCTCCATGCTCAGCAGGGAGTCTGCTTCTCCCTCTCCCCCTGCTTGTGCTCTCTCTCTCTCTCTCAAATAAGTAAATAAATAAATTTTTATATTGGAAAATGTGGCATAAACAATGGAATATTATCCAGCCTTTACAAAGGAGGAAAACCTGCCACTTGTGACAGTTGAACCTAGGGAGATAAGAACCTTATGAAACAAACCAGACACAGAAGGACAAATGCTCCATGATATCACTCATGTGGGGAATCTAAAATAGTCAAATTCATACAAGCAAACAGTAGAATGGTAGTTGCCAGGGGGCTGGCGGGGCAGGCACCAGTCAAAGGGTACAAAGTCTCAGTTAGGCAAGATAAATAAGATCCAGAGATCTATAGCACAGCTTATGCCTATAGTTAACAATAATGTGTTTGTTTGTTTAGAGAGAGAGAGAGAGCATGTGTGTGAGAGGGGGGAGGGGGGAGAGAATCTCAAGCAGGCTCCATGCCCAGCACAGAGCCCAATGCAGGGACCCTGAGATCATGACCTGAGCCAAAATCAAAAGTCAGATGCTTAACCAACTGAGTCACCCAGGCTCCCCAGTAATGTATAGTTATACTTAAATATTTGCTAAGGAGGTAAGACATATGTTAAGTGTTCTTATCATCATCATCATCATCATCATCATCATCATATATAAAAGAGGGCAGTAGGAAACCTTAGGAGCTGATGGATATATTGTTGATGGCATACACTGGTTTAACAGGTATACACTTACCTCTAAGTTCATCAAGTTGTATACATTAAATGTGTGTAGCTTCTTGTTATATCATACCTAAATAAAGTTGTTCAAAATATATAATAAGTAATTTTAAATACTGATTACATGTTGAACTGATCATATTTTGGATATATTGGTTTAAATAAAATAATTATTGAAGTTAATTTCACTTGTTTCTTTTTACCTTTTTAATGTAAAAGTTTAGAATAACATGTATTTCTGTTGGACCTGGAATAAACAGTAAGTAATTTAGGCAAGAAAAGGGCAACTAGCTGTTGCAATGGAGATGTAGAAAAGAGGATGGATGGGAAGGAATCTGAGGAGAAAGGTTCACCAAGACTGCTATGACTGGCTGTAGAAGGAAGAAGAAGGGGAGAACGAAAGATGATGGCCAGCTCTCTGGCTGGGGCAAGTGGGTGTCTTTCACTGGGATGAGAACACAGGAAGAGGGATGTGTCAGAGTGTGGACGAGTTAGCTGGAGGCATTCTGTGGTGAACTTGAGGTGATATATGTTCACTCTAAGGAAGCGACACAGTGGCCATTTCAGTGTGTTAGCTGGAAGCACAGGGGAGAGATCTAGTCAGGACATGAAGATCTTTACTGACTGGTGCCACATGAGCCCGTGAGATTACTTGGGTAGAGTGTGCAGAGTGAGAAGAGTAGAGAACACAAATAAACAAATACATGAAGGATACTCTGGACTGTGATGGGTGTTCTACTGGAAACAGAGCGGGATCAAAGGACAGTGAGTAAAGGGATAGGGCCGGGGGGCTCTTTAAGTCCGGGAATAAGCGAGATGGGAGCAAGGAAGAATGCTGGACAAACAGAGAAGGAACATTCCATGTAGAAGAAACACCAAGTGCAAATGCAGAGTTGTGAAACGGCCTGGCAAGTTCAGGAGACTGCAGGAGCCTGGTCCTACTAGAATATAAAGCGTGAGGCATGGAATAGGAGAAAGCACAAGGACACAGAGGGAGCAGATCGTGAAAAGCTTTGTGTTTCAAGCTAAGGACCTTCGATTTCATTCTGTAGGCCAAGGGGAGTCATGGGAGTTTTAAGTAGAGGAGTGACACGACCTCATTTGATCTTCATACCATTCTTTAAGGTACGTGTTTCCTAACTACAAGGAGCCCCCATCTACTTGGCCCTGACATGTACTGGCTTCCATGAAACACAAACCACTGGGCTAGATGACTTCTCTAGGCCTTAACATCGACAAAGTCTATGGTTCAAGGTTTGGTAAGAAAAGTATAAAATTGGGGGCGCCTGGGTGGCTCAGTCGTTAAGCGTCTGCCCTCTGCTCAGGTCATGGTCCCAGGGTCCTGGGATCGAGCCCCGCATCGGGCTCCCTGCTCCTCGGGAAGCCTGCTTCTCCCTCTCCCACTCCCCCTGCTTGTGTTCTCTCTCTTGCTGTCTCTCTCTCTGTCAAATAAATAAATAAAATCTTTAAAAAAAAGAAAAGTATAAAATTGTACTTGTGCCCATTTCACATGTCTCTCCCTCTCCCCTTCTCCATCCTCTCTCCTTCCCTCATGCTCAGGTAATAATTCGGTATAAGCCTGAACATGAGGAATATGAGGGCATACCAATGAACAATGTTCACTTGGAAGTAGCATAGCATATACTCAGGCAAAATACCCAGGAAAAAGGAAGTTCATACCCTCTTGAGGGTTGTCATCGAAAAACCTGAACTAAAAAGAGACAGTGGAAGTCCGGGCTGATTATCCAGCAGGGACCTCATCCAGGCCCGTTCACCATCCTCCACCCACATGCTCTTCAGCTCTTAATGATTTCATTGCACGCTTATCCTCCCCTCATAGGCAAAAAGGTCAGGAAAACAAGGAAACCCCCAAACAGGTTAATTATGACAATGAAAGGGAAGTAAGCTAGTAGCTGAAAGACAGTTTAACATTATCTGTTTACCGCAAATGTATAAGTCTAAGCACTTAACATTTTTTCCCCTGGTTTCTCATACCCATTTTTTAAAAGTAATTACTTTATTTTATGGCTAGGAGAAGGGACTTGCCCAGAATCACATACTCCCTGTTCCTCAGTTCAGAGCCTTTGTAATCACACCACTTTTCATTCCATTGTGGGTTTTCTAAGATGAAATACATTTCACAACACTAAGATAGAGAAACATTTGTTTTCACAAAGAAAAGGTTTGTTTTTAAAATAAATGGTATTCAGGAATAGCCTTCACCAGTGTTCCTTATGATATAATAGCAAGTCCTATAGTGGGAAGAATTTGCAAACATTTTGCAAAACACTGAGAAATGACTGTGTCTCAAAAGCCAAATGCGTTTCTGAACAAAAACTAAATTAAATCCATTATAAAAAGCTTTCCAAGGGACCACATCTAAATCCCACTGACTTCTTAATCTCTCTAGACTTTAATATAATGCATATAATACTACCTAGAATCAAAATATTTAGATATCTGGAAGAAAAACTCTAAATCTTAAAATTGTCAATTAGTTAAACTATAAATCTATATGCATATAATCACATGAAAAGCTACAGTACAAGAGAAAGGATGCTGGATCTGGGAGTATGAAGACCTCAGTTTCTGCTGTGCTACCTACTCATCATGGGAACTGCGGTCACTTAACCTTCCTAAGTGTCAATTTACTTTTAAGTAAAATGAAGTGATTGATGAGCTAGTAAATAATTTTAATTCTCTACACATGCTTACCAACTAGCCTAGATGGGTCTGGTTATCTATGGCAGAGATCATGAATTGCCTACCCCAGAGTCTATTCTCCTCTTCTTCTTTAAACAACCTTGTGGTTTTTTTGTTTGTTTGTTTGTTTTTAAAGCTGAGCACATAGCTGCCTGAAATAAAATCTACATCCCCCAAATTTCCTTTTAGCTAGCTAGGAGTAGCCATTTGACTATGTTCTGACCAAAGAGATGTAAGAAGGAAAGTTGTGCAAAACAACCTTAAAAGTTCTTAGAAGTCCTCAAAAGTTGCCAGCTCAACTGGGAAATGCACTCTTCTGCACTTCTTTCAGCTGTCTGTTATTCTGTCTTGATAGCTGGAGTTCCGGCAGCCATTTTGGACAAGGAGGTAATCTTGAGAAAAGAAGCTAGTACTCATGATGGCAGAACAGAAAGTTAAAAGCAATCTGGTTCTTCACGTTGTCGTGGAGTCACCATGTCAGTCCCAGGATGCCTACATTCAACCTTCTTTTACATGAAGATATATTCTTGTGTGCTTAAGTCATAGTTATCTTGGGTTTTCTGTCACATGCAACTGAACCTAATACTAGTTGATACAGTACTCTTCCTATGTGGTCTCATAAAACCATATATTTCCCTCATTTTAATACTTAACACACTTGTACTGTAATTACTTGTTTACCTGCATGCATCCCCAACTAGGCTTTGATTTCAATGAGGGCAGCACTGTGTCTATTTAATTTGTTTTTGAATCCACAATGCCTGACACAAAGTAGACAATAAATACCTGGCCAATAATAATAATAAATAAAGTTTACCTGGCTTTCTGATAATAAAAGTATTCATGCTAACTGTAACCGCCTTAAAAAAATGTGTTGTTTTTTTTTTTAAAGCATATACTTTGTGACAGGCCTGGGCATTCTCATGTACATTATTTATTTAATCCTCACCAGAATATTGTGAGATAGATACCTACTATTCCTTCTGCCTGGAAGGCTTTTTTCCCACTTTAAGGCAAGCTAATTCCTACCATACTTCAGGCAGGTCACAGCTCTAGCCTAGAGTCACTTCCTTCCTGACCCCCTTTCTAGATCAAGGCCTCATATTACTCTCTAGTAGCATCTTGTTCCTTCCCTCCATGGTATGTATCATAATTGCTATTTATGTACTTTGTGTTTAGTATGTCTGACTCGTTTAATAAACCCTAAGTCCTGTGAAGATAGGGACCATGCCTGTTTTATTTATCATTATACAGTCAGCAACATATTTGTTAAACAACAAATTAAATAATGTGTAGTAAGTGATAAACTAGAATATGAGTCAGGTCGTCTTTCTACTATTCTATACTCTAAGATTACAACCTTTACATCACCAACTTCCCTCTTCTGCCCCAATGAATCCACCATCCTCTCCCACCTAACTAACCCACCTTCCAACCAATGCCATCATTATTTATTTGGTCACTGAGACAAACAGTCCCAGTCATCTTTCATTCCTTTCTCTTTTTCATTCCCATATATAACTGGTTTCTTGATTCTACTTTCAAAATGTCTCTCAAAGGCATGACCTTATCTCATGTTCTCTACTGCTACTTAATCATCTCCCGCCTGTTGAGAGAACTTCCTGCCTCCAGGCTCTATAGTGGCTCAGATGTTCTTGCTAAAGTATCTCTCTGTAATTAAAATTTCCTCAAAGAGGGAGAGAATCACCACTGTACAAAAAAAAAAAAAATTATCAAATCTAATAAGAAACAAAAATTAGAGGCCGGGAAAATATTTCCATGTTACTTAACCTATTGCCTGCCTTTCAGGGTAGAACTACTATGCATTTTTCCAGTAAGACAGTGTGGCCAAGTAGGTAAGAAGCTAGGTTTTGTGGTGAGAGATGTGGGCTCAAGTTTCAGCTCTGCCACTTAATTATTTTTTAAGATTTTTATTTTTTATTTTTTGACAGAGAGAGACACACAGCGAGAGGGAACACTAGCAGGGGGCGTGGGAGAGGGAGAAGCAGGCTTCCCGCCGAGCAGGGAGCCTGATGCGGGGCTCGATCCCAGGACCCTGGGACCATGACCTGAGCTGAAGGCAGAGCCCAATGACTGAGCCACCCAGGCGCCCCTCTGCTACTTAATTATTAACAGTAGGATTATGGGCAAGGATTTCTCACTATAAAACAGAGATAGAGGTAAGCATTAAATGAAAATAATTCAATGTAACATACCAGCTTAGGGTATGACACATTAGTGCTCAATAAATGTTACCTATACATATTCTCATCTTTGAAAGAATCACAAAGAAGACTACCACTGGCATTATCCACTGGTTCCAATATATTTGGAATTATAACAAGCATATATTCTTAAAAGTAGTGAATATAATCAATATACAAAAATCAGTTGCATTTCTATATGTGAACAATATGAATGTGAAATTAAGAACACAATTTCATTTACAATAGCATCAAAAGAATAAAATGGTTAGGTATTAATTTAACAAAAGTGAAAGATACATACACTGAAAACTACAAAAATATGTTTAAAGGAATTACAGAAGCCCTAAATAGATGGGAAGACATTTTGTGTTCATGGATTGGAAGATTTAATATTGTTAAGATGGCAATACTCCCCTAAAGCAATCTACAGATTTCATGTAATCCTTTTCAAAATGCCAACTGGCTTTTTTTGTAAAAATTGACAACCTAAACCTAAAATTCTTATGAAAGAACCCAAAATAGCCTAAACAATCTTGGAGGGAAAAAAAAGTAGGAAGATTCACATTTCATGTTTTCAAAACTTACTACAAAACCACAGTAAGCAAGATAGCATGGTACTGGGGGGTCTGGGTGGCTCAGCTGGTTAAGCGTCTGCCTTAACCCAGGATTCTGGGATTGAGCCTCGCATCAGGCTCCCTGATCAGCGGGAAGTCTGCTTCTCCCTCTGTCTACAGCTCCCCCTGCTTGTGCTCTCTCTCTGTCAAATAAATAAATAAAAATCTTAAAAAAAAAAAAAGATAGCATGGTATAGGCATAAGGACAGACATATGTAATAAAGGATTAGAACTGAGGGTCCAGAAATAAACCCATTCATCTATGGTCAATCGATTGTTGACAAGGGTGACAAGATAATTCAGTGGGGGAAAGAAGAATCTTTCAACAGATGGTGCTGAGACAACTGGATGTCCACAAGCAAAGAATGAATCTACATTCTTGCCATACACCATATATAAAAGTTCATTCAAAATGGATCCAAGACCCAAGCATTAGAGCTGTGACTATAAAACTCTTAGAAGAAAACAGAGGTGTATATCTTCACAACCTTGGATTAGGTAAAATAATTTTTTAGATACGAAACCTAAAGCACAAGCAATCAAAGAAAAGATAAATTGGACTTCATCAAAATTAAAACTTTTTGTACTTCAAAAGGACATTATCAAGAAACTAAAAAGGCAACCTATAGAATAGGAGAAAAATATCCCCAAAACATATATCTGATAAGGGTCTAGAATACAGAATATATAAAGAACTCTTAAAACTCAGTAATAAAGGGTGCCTGGGTGGCTCAGTCGTTAAGAGTCTGCCTTCAGCTCAGGTCATGATCCCAGGGTCCTGGGATCGAGTCCCACATCGGGCTCCCTGCTCAGCGGGAACCTGCTTCTCCCTCTCCCACTCCCCCTGCTTGTGTTCCCTCTGTGTCTCTCTCTGTCAAATAAATAAATAAAATCTTAAAACAACAACAACAACACAGACGAATCCTGAAAACATTATGGTAAGTAAAAGGAGGCAGATACAAAAGGCCACAATATTGTATGATTCCCTTTATAGGAAATATCCAGAAGAGACAAATTCATAGAAACAGAGTATATTAGTGGTTGCCAAGGGTTGTGGGGGGGAGGCTAATGGGGAATGACTGCTTATGGGTATGGGATTTGTTTTGGGGGCGATGGAAATGTGACATTAGACAGTGGTGATGGCTGCACAATCTTCTGAATGTACTAAAACCCACTTAACTGTACACTGTAAAATGGTCACTTTTATGTGTTAATTATATCTCAATAAAAAATAAATTTAAAAAAAGGTAGCTAATATAGTTCCATTCCCTTAGAGCACTAGCCTGTTTTCTCCCCTCGGCAGACACAGAGAATAAGTACTCTTCTTTTACCACAGAACAGTTTTATAAGTCTTGAATATTTAAAAAAATTTTTTTAAATAAATTCCAGCCCCAATGTGGGGCCAGAACTCACGAGCCACATGCTCTACTGATTGAGACAGCCAGGTGCCCCAAGTCTTGAGTATTTTAAAACAGCAGTAAGCCCTGGGTAAAGGAACAGGAGAGACAAATTTGCATCTTATCCAGCACAATTCCAAAATAGAGGATGCATTTATTACTGACAGCATAGCTAGGACAAAGGGAGAAGAGTAGACATTTAAAAACCGAAAGCTTCAGCCCAAAGCAAGTCAATAAAAAAAGAAAACAAAACCCCACATTACTAAACACACATCCCTGGGACCACCTGGCACACACGGAATATCATTCTGCCAAAAATGAAATTCAGAACAAATACCAAGATTCTGGGAAGGGCAAAGCTCAAACAAGCAAAAGCATTTCTAGTTGTTACCAGCAGATAAGGGAAAATAAACAGATGTGTTTCATTCTGAGCTTGTTATTATCAAATTGGCCTGGCCAGCAAGGCAGGCGATGAAAGTGGGGCTGTTTAAATGCAGGGGAAAAGCGAGGGCTCAGCTCCGAGTGGCCCTCACCTCAAACACTTTCTACCTCAATTAATTCTCTCGGAAAAAGGCAAATTCAGAATTCTCTTCAGGGTAGAGCCCTGGCCCTTTCTTTTCGGTGTTTTACAATTCATACTGGGAAGCAGCTGAGGCAGGAAATATTAGTATAATCACTGAGGCTTTTAGTGCTTATTGTCAATCGTTACAAAGTGATCCCTGTCAGATTCATACCTCTAAACAATCAGAAGGAATCAAAGTCACAATGCACGCGAGCTTCAGGATCAAATACAAAATTGCCTAATGCTTGTGGCTTTGGCTTGGCACTATTCTAGCTAGGAACGCACTGTGATCCCTGGCGTCTGTCCAGAGCACTAAATGGAAAGTCTTTGTCTGAGGAAGGGCCTGTCCCCTCACAACTGACCTGGGCAGGGCTGTCACTACATGTGTATCACTCGCTTTGAACCTGTTTAAGAAAACAGATGCCCTATAACTGAAGATAATTTGGAAATTGGCACAACAGTTAAAAAAAATAAATCCAATTGGACAGTTGTTGTAGGGCTCCTGCCAACTTCTGGTTTCTTGCCATAGAGAGTAATGATTCCTGTCAGTCACTTAGAAAAAGAATAGCTTCTAGAAAAGCCAAATCACTATGACCTAAAAACAGTAACCCTGCATCAGCACATAAAAACTTATAGGAAGTTGGAAGTCTGAAAATCAGATTCAAATTCAGAAACTTAATCTCTGCTCCAATATTGAAGCTATGATGAGAAATAAGCCCCGCAAAAACACAAATTAAGCATTTTATTGGTTCTGTTGTAGGAAGGAAGGAAGGAAAGGGAAGGAACTAGTATTGCATTCTCAGTGCAAATGATACATTATTTTGTGACTGCACCTTCAAATAATTTTATCCAGATTTGTTCTATGATTTCTAAAAACCAAATATCCTCAAATAAGTAGAAATCAGTGCAATCAGGAAAAGGTGCCATACAGCCTACTTGACTTTCTATACTAATCATAAATATTTTAATATTACGATAATAAACAATTCAGCATTTAGACTAATTCTACAAGTCACGTGTGTGCAACAGTTACAAATTAAATTATTGAAAAGCCTCTGAAGGATTAGTTGGTGAAGCTTGGAGATGTTGGGGAATAGTGGTGAAATAGGGATGCTTCAGACCTCAGTATAGTGGTAAGAATGTCAAAGGGCAATGGGACCAGCAGAGAGATGTATTAGTAAGCTACCCTTCAAGTGGGTTAAATTTTAGGCCTCTTAACCCAGAATCTGAGCTTATATCCAACAGGCATTCATAGGTCCTTAGGTAAAGGACAGGGAAAGATAAGGAAACAAAAATTCTTTGCAATTCTGTGGGTGGCGGACCTAGCACCTTCTTACAAAGCTTTGGCTCCAACACAGTTCTAACATTTTAGAGTCCCAGAAAGAGAAACTATAAGGAGTATCAACACAGGCTAAAGGCAAAATTCTTTGCCAAGTTGTAAGTACTGCTGAAATGCTGATCTACAGTCTGAGAATTGATTAAAAAAAAAAAACAAACTCCAAATTCTACTATCAACAAGTTTAAGCAAGTCCCACATCACGCTGTATAGGAATATGCATACATTACCATTCCATTAAATTTCTTGTCAGAATTGGCACATGGAAAGGAATCTTAGATTAGGGAATTAAATTTTATTACAGTAAGGATTTGGCATTCCCAATTCCAGAGAGTTTGGTAGTAGTAGAAAAGACTAGGAAAGTAGTTTTCTGATACTCTTACCCTCAAAGACAGTATCAAAAGATTAAAGGACTGATCCTGGGTGTGTGATCTCATTAAGAGGAACGACACTGGGGTAAATGAAAGTTTCTAAATGCATCACATCATCTGAAATCAATAATTGCCCTGCTGAGGGAGGTAGGACAGGTACTTTTATCACCTTGCTCAAGAAACCTTAGAGACCAGTCTGAGGATTCACACGGCTAATAAGTGACAGAGCCAAGATCAGAAATGAAGTCTTCAGAGTCTAAGGAATTCTTGGTTTGTTCGTCCTACCTGACAGTCTTTCATAAATAAACACACAAACATAACCAGGGGTGCAGAGGTGGGAGTGAGCAAGAAAAGAACAGAATAAAAATCTGTGTTGCATCTGAGAGTACTTCTCAAACAGATTTTAATTTTATTTTCCTACAAGTCTGGAAAATTATTTGATGACCACACTTTAACTGTTTAAACTTTTATTTTCATTTTGAATCTGACTTACAACACATCTGTTGATCACATAATGAAACAAAATTGCCAGAGATTAAGCAATGAGTTGTTTTCGGTAAATTTCAACGTTTGTTCCCAGTCCAATTCAAGTGGTAGCTTTCAGAATGAGCCCAAATTGAAAGATCATTTCTGAGCGATAAGAGAGGAAGCTCTTCTGGTGGGAGATCAATTTTGAATTCCGGTTCTTTGAAATTTTATGTTTAAGACCAATTATTTATCAGGTATGTTTACTCTTTCTGATGCCTGTGCACAAGCCTTGCTGTGTGTGAATGCAGACAAGGAGTGGATCAGCCACAGTTGTTCTGTGTGCAACCTGCAGTAACCCCTTGAGTAGTCTGGTGGCGGGTTTTGAAGAATTCCGGTTACGCATTTAAAGTCATTTTCTCAATGTGCTAGACGTCGGTTCTAATTTAGAAAAGGGGGATAGGTTGGGTGGTTAAATGTTGGTAAGTATGCAGGATAAAATCAGTTAAGGGATTGTTTTCAACAGAAAGCAAAATAGTATTTCATTTTGCCACGGTATTTTCACAATGTTTTCCTGTGCTCATGGCTACAAGGATAATCAATAGGAAACCTTGAAAGAACTACGCAAATGATGATCAAAACTGGATTCAATTAGAAGATGAACAAAAATCCATGATGCTTGCCTATCCATCCAGATCGATTCAAGAATCCTTGCATTCAAGGACTTGATGGGCCTGCTCTGATGGATGATCAGATGTATGATCAAAGGAAAGTTGCTTTCTGCTTTCTTTTTGGAGATAGCTGATTTTTTTTTTCTCCAGAAAAGGAGTATCGATGAAACAGTTAATATATAACCTAACAGTCAGCTTTTTTACTTATTCACACCCAAAGGCCATGATTTAAAATCACGGCATCTAAGCAGTGAGTGAACGTGATTCGCGGCGGTGGCTGTGTACATAGGAGTAGTAGTCAACTTTGGTCCCTGACACCTGTGAATCTCTCAAAAGGCCATTCTTGCCATGCGCTGTTTCGTTGAAGTCGTAATGTATGAGCAACAGCGCAACATCCTATCCATTTTCCAACTTTTTTTTTTTTTAAGATTTTATTTATTTACTTGACAGAGAGAGAGACAGCGAGAGAGGGAACACAAGCAGGGGGAGTGGGAGAGGGAGAAGCAGGCTTCCCGCTGAGCAGGGAGCCCGACGCGGGGCTCGATCCCAGGACCCTGGGACCATGACCTGAGCCAAAGGCAGACGCTTAATGACTGAGCCACCCAGGCACCCCTCCATTTTCCAACTTAAAAAATGTTCTCACATCCCTTATTTCTTCTGCTCACTTATTCTAATGCCCAAAGGTTAAATGCATTGAAGACTGAAGAATTCAAAGCTTTGTAATGCAGATAGGAAGATAAGCCCACCAAAGTATGTTTTTCTTCTGCTTGGGTTGAAACGATTCTTTTTTTTTTTTTTAAGTAGGCTCCAGCCCAGTACAGGGCTTATTAGACTCAGGACCCTGAGATCAAGACCTGAGCTGAGATCAAGAGTTGGATGCTTAACCGACTGAGCCACCCAAGCGCCCCCAGGGTTGAGACAATTCTAAGACTAGTACATTCATACCTTAGTCCTACATCGAGACACACAGTCTGAGGGTCATTATACCTGCATATTGGCTTAATTTGAAAAATTCCTGAAAAATCGTTTAACATACAAACTAGAAATACTCCAAAGAAAATAGCTTTCAAGTATCCATAAAGAAAAGAGATCTATACAAAGAAGAAGCAACAGTTTTTATTATTTCCTAAGTCTTGCTGCCAAGAGGACTTCCAAATTACTTTTGTCTGTACCCCTCTTTCTCTGCAAGTATGGCTAAAGGTAAGCATTTCTTCCATTTTGCCCTCAGTCCATTCTCAGCACACACACAGCTCAAAGCAAGTATCAAGAGAGAAAATGATAGGAAAGTCAATTGCTTTAGGTACTACTGCAGCACTGGTGCTAAAGAAAAATAGATACCTAGACTACTGTCTGTAAGAGAAATATCTGGTGGCCTATAGTGCAAAGTGAATCACCTTAATTGCTTAAGCAAGTTTAATTTGCAACACCATGGCACTCCTTTCCTAAGATGGTCTATACAGGTTTAATAGGTATTAGTTAGTTTTGAAATGAAAGATAATGCATAAGAGAGAGAGTAGCCAGCAGCTGTCTTTTTAATTTTTATTTTTAAACTATAAAAATATTTCTAAAATACAGAAAAACAGATGCTCATAACTCTGCCTTACGTTTCTCCTTAAGAATTTCTTTAAATAAAGGCTATCTCTAGAATGTGTGTGTGTGTGTGTGTGTGTGTCTGTGAGATTTTCTGAGTATAAAACTAAAAGCAACGCATAACTCAAACTAATTCATCTAGTCATCTCCTCATAGTGAACCCAACCCCATAATTACTAAGTTTTGAAGCCAAACTACTACATTTTCTGGGTTACAGCACATCACTGAGTTTTTATTTTAAAACACTGTCATTTTCTTTGCTCTAGGAAATTTATGACTTAAAAAATACTGAAGGTTTTTATTTGAATATTTCTGTATAGTTGATAGCATCTAAAACATCTATCTTTCTATCTTGGAATTAGAAAGATATTTAGTCAATGAAACAGTCTCAAAAACGTAACTTCTTTTAATTTTGCAAAATTGAAAAACTGCTATACGGGATTTGAAAACAGTTCTAAGACATTTCTGTCATTGGTAAGAAGATATAAAAGTGTTACCTGGTCCTGTATTGACTAGGAATTAAATGTCTTCAATGAGGTATATCTTTAGAAAATGTTATTGAGTAAGTAACCTAAAGGTACAACCGTATGCAACAGTGAAAATGTCATTTCATGGGGCGCCTGGGTGGCTCAGTCGTTAAGCATCTGCCTTCGGCTCAGGTCATGATCCCAGGGTCCTGGGATCAAGCCCCGCATCGGGCTCCCTGCTCCATGGGCAGCCTGCTTCTCCCTCTCCCACTCCCCCTGCTTGTGATCCCTCTCTTGCTGTGTCTCTCCCTGTCAAATAAATAAATAAAATCTTAAAAAAAAAAAAAAAAGAAAATGTCATTTCATGAAATCATACATGATGAATGGAAGTGGTCCCCAACATATATTTCCAGCTCCATCTCTTTCTCTTGAGATTGCCTGCCTACATTCTAACTGTTGGCTGACTAAGCTCTTCAACTGTGGCCTGGCCCAAACTGAGGGGCAACATGTATACCCAAGAACATGGCGTAAAAGTAGACTTGAACAAATGTTAAGACAGCCTATGTTCTTGGAGAGGAAAGCTCAAAATCATAGGATATTCCTATTCCCTAATTCTTAACTTGTAACAACCCACAAAAATACCATCAGTCTCCCAACTCCTGGAATTTGACAAGTCAATTAAAAGACTAATTTGGAAGAGCAATCAAGCAAGAACAGCCAGGAAAAACCTTGAAAAAGAAGAGCAGATATTACAACATATTATAAATAAAATAATGTGGTATTGGCACATGAATAAACAGGTCAGTTGAATGGAGTAGAAATCCAAGATACAGAACTAAACTATATGTGAAAATATATGCATATCATACAATGGAGTTAACATCTCAGATCAGGGGCTGGAAAAGACTGACATTTTGAGTGCACATTCTTTGCATGATACATAAGGATAAATTCCTAATAAATCAGATTTAAATACAAAAAATGAAAAAATATTAAGTACTTAAAGAAAAAGGGGGCGGGTAAATCCTTCCACATTCTTGGAGTGGAGAAATGTTACCTAAGTGACTCAAAGTCTAGAAGCAGAAAGAAAGAAGACTAGTTTATTTGACTACATAAAAACAAACAAAATCTTACAGAGTAAAAAAACAAAAAACACAAAACCTCCATAAACAAAACAAAAAGTACAAATAACAAATTGAGAAAAAAATCTGTAACTCATATCGCATACAAAGGTTAATATTCCTAATACATAAAGAACTCCTAAAATTAAAGAAGGACTAGAATTTGTGTAGAAAACTGGGAGAGAGGGGCACCTAGGTAGCTCAAGTCGATTGGGTGACCGACTCTTGGTTTCAGTTCAGGTCATGATCTTAGGGTAGTGAGATGGAGTTCCCCATCAGGCTCTGCTCTCAGCAGGGAGTCTGCTGGAGATTCTCTTTCTCCCTCTCCCTCTGCCCCTCCCCCCAGCTCGCATGCACACATACACTCTCACTCTCTCTCTCCAAAATAAATAAATAAATCTTTAAAAAAAGAAAAGAGAACAAAAGAAAAGAAAACTGGGAGAGAGAACTGAGCAGAGTTCCCGGAGAGAATTGCCAAGCATCCCCCAAACATGAAACTATGCTCAACTTTGCTCCTGACAACAGAAATAAAGATCTCTCATCAACTAGATTTCCAAAAGTTTGAAAAACATACTCTGTTGGCAGCATTGTGGGGAAACAGGCCTCTCATACTTTGCAGGTAGGATCTGCACTGGAGGGGACATTTGAGGGAGGGGATGAGGTCCTGCTACTGTGTGACAGAGTACTATGGAACCAGCAGCCATTTGGACTACATAAAAAAGTCCACAGCTGGCAATTCTGTAAACTGCCTTGGAAAATCTTAATCTAGCCTGCTGCATATAGTTGTACATGATGGGTATGTACGACACCAAAGGGTGACTTTCATCCGGGCTATATAAAGTGCTGCCCACTGGAGTTCTTCAATGTATGGCCCTGCTACCAACTGCCTAACCCTTAGGAAATCATTGCTTCCTACCAAACTCTTATTTTGATTCAAATTAAATTTCTTCCTTTCCTCCTCATCCTTCCTTCCACCTCCTTCCTTCTTTCTTTTCTTAACTATTCCCTCAAGGAGGAAAATAACATCCCTCTTTTAAAAAGCATTCTTTAGAGCCTGGGTGGCTCATTTGGTTAAGCCTCTGCCTTCTGCTCGATGTCATGATTCCAGGGTCTTGGGCTTGAGCCCCCTCATTGGGCTCCCTGCTCAGAGGGGAGTCTGCTTTTCCCTCTGCCCCTCCCCCCTCATGCTTTCTCTCTCTCTCTCAAATAAATAAATAAATAAATAAAATCTTTAAAAAGAAAAAAAACAAAGCATTCTTTGTCAGGGGTGCCTGGGTGGCCCAGTTGGTTGTGCATGGGACTCTTGGTTTCGGCTCAGGTCATGATCTCAGGGTCATGAGATCCAGCCCCACGTGGGGCTCTGTGCTCAGTATGGAGTCTGCTTGAAATTCTCTCTTCCTCTCCCTCTGCCCTTCCTGCTCATGCTGGCTCTCTCTATAAAATAAATAAAATCTTAAAAAAAAAAAAGCATTCTTTGTCGAAGTTAGACTCTTCTCTAACCACATGGTTTAAACAAGGAACGGTAAACTGTAATGCCCATGTGGGTGGCAGGGGTGGAAGGCAAGGCCACGCTGGAGAACATACACTTATATTCAGTGTGGCCGAGGGGGATTGTGAATCTGGTGTTCACGAAGTTTCCTATTTCTCAAGAGCAGCTAGTGATTTGCATTTTTTTATGGGAAATTACTCAATTTTTAAGAGTTAACATCCAATTCAGATTTCTTTACACTGTACAGGTCAAGCAAAAATGCCACTGTTTATACCTCCAGCTTGTAAGCTCTATTTTAAATCTTTATCCAGGGGGCTTTTTATTTAACTGATTCGTCATCTGGGTTGCTCTTCTCTAGACCAGCCAGTTAGTCATCACTTGTCTAAATACAGAGACCAGAAAGGGACATAATTTTCTACAAGTATGATATGGTTGGTGCATAGTGTGACACCTTAGTTTTATGTGTCATTTTCCTACATAAGCATTCTAGGATCTCATTCTTTAAAAAAACTAAAAGAGGTAGTACACCATCCTATATTGGGACTTGTTTTCTAAAAAACAGAGTTCGGATTAGAAGCCAGCTCCTTTGATGCCTACTGCAGCCCTTCTGTCTCACTGACTTACCGTGTGACTTTTGAGATCCCTATCCATGAAATGGGAATAACAGAGTATCTACTTGATGGGGCTGTTGTGAAGACTGAACGATTTGATATGTGTCAAGTATTCTGCAGTGTCTGGCACATAGCTAAATTGATCAGACAAAGTGACTAATAGTGTCATTGTAGGACATTTAACAATTATATAATACAGAATCTTCCCAAAAGTTTCACCAAAGTTTAGGTGTTACATTTATCATCTTTTTGTTTGTGGCCTGTCTATCCCTGAAGGAGACTTAACAACTAACAAAATTTGCCATTTGCAAAAACATAGTCATTGCTATTCAGTACCTAGTGTTTGTCAAGGTGCTTATTTTAAGTGGATTGTTTGATGATATGTTGCAATAACTTCCTTGCTATCTGGAATAGGAAGACATCTGTAATTACCAGGTCACCCAGAAGCTATTCTCTAGTTTTTTACAGCTGTCTTTTGTGCTCCATGGCATCTCAAAAATAATAGCTAATAGTGACTCTACCAATACGTTTTACTAATTCTTTGAATAACAGAGGATGCAAGTCACAGGGCCTGATATTATGAATTCATCATTTTTTCCCCAACCATTTATTATTTAAAAAAACAACAACAAAACTTTTCTCAGACCTGTGTCCTCCCTCTAGCTACTGCCCTTTCCCTTTTCCCTGCTTCGTGTCAATCTCTACTTCCCCTCTTCCCATTGATTCCTCAGTGCATTGCCATTGCTTCCCTGCCCCCACCAGTCCACCACACCTGTTCAGATAGTCTGCTGACTGCTGTGCATTCTTCTGTGACATCATTCTTTCCTTTTATTCCTCCTGCTTCTCCCTATGTTCTTCATCAGTATCTTGCTCTTTTATGCGTGGTCCTTTTCCTTTATTTTGCCCCTTAAACAACGAGTGTTATCCAAGAGTCTCACCTGGCCTTCTCTTGTTTTTACTCTGTATACCTATCCTAGGCAATCTCATCCACAATCATGACTTCAGCTACTATTCTTAAACTAAGAACACCCAAATTAATCATTTCTAAGCTCCAGACCCACACTTCCAGCTGCCTACTGGACATTTCCCCTCGAAGGTTCCATGGGGGACTTTAACCCCCAAATATCTAAGAGAGAAATCATCAACTCAATGCTCCCACCACACAAACTTTTTCCTTTTCCAACACAGCAATGGCACCACTATCTCCATATGCATTTATGGAGGCAGAACAGGTAGATAGCCCCCCTCCCAAAGACGTCCATGTCCTAATCCCCAAAACCTGTGAACAGACTAGGCTACTGGCAAAGAGGAATTAAGGTTGCTAATCAACTGATGGGGAAATTACTCTGCATTATCTGGGTGGGACAAATATAATCATCAAGGTCTTTAAATATGGAAGAGAAAGACAGAGATCCAAATCAGAGGGATGTGATATGAGAAAGAATCAACCAGCCACTTCTGGCTTTGAAGATTAGTGATTGCCTGAGGCTGGGGTGGGTGTACGGGTGGGGATGGGGAAAGGGGAGAGTGATAACTACAGGGCATGGAGTTCCTTTTGAGGGCAATGAAAATGTTATAAAATTGAATTGTGGTGATAGTTGCACAACTCTTAAAATATACTTAAAACATGGAATTGTTCACTTTATTTTTTTATTTTAATTTTTTTTGGAATTGTTCACTTTAAATAGTAAATTGAATGGTATGTGAATTACATCTCAATAAAGCTGTTAACCAAAAAGAGGTCATGCTTGTACTTTAGAAATGCTTGGACATCATATTGATGAGACTCTCTGATCTGAAATTTCAAATGCACAGTAATTAAGAGAATCAGAGTATGATCTAGTCCAGAAGAAAGAGAAAACGCTCATTTTGGAAAACTCTAAAATACTGGTTTAGAAGTATTAAGAGAAAACATTTTAATACTTTTTATGGTGCTCAAGACAATCTTCCTGCTCTACAAACTACATGTTGAAAAATGGAATAGAAAAAAATTACACTACACCTGAAATAGTCAAAACTTATCCCAAGGTACTTCTAAATCTACCAAAACTCCTGACAACATCTCACTTCCCTGACAAATAAGTAAAACTAAAAAAAAAAAAGTAAACCTTTTATAAGCTTTTAATTATCCTATGAATAGATGACTAGAACTTTTTATAAGACTAATAGGTTGTGTCATTAAATCAACACTATTCTGCATCATTACTATGGTGACAACATGCAAGAACTTACATGAAGCTGTGAGGGTATTTTTCTTTAATCAGTTTATAAGAGTTACCCTGCACACAAGGACCAGCAGAAAACAACATGGAGGTACCAAAACTCTATGCTGGGCAGGGGACTCTGCTCACTTACTACATAAGAAACTAATTTGGGCGCCTGGGTGGCTCAGTTGGTTAAGCGACTGCCTTCGGCTCAGGTCATGATCCTGGAGTCCCGGGATCGAGTCCCGCATCGGGCTCCCTGCTCAGCAGGGAGTCTGCTTCTCCCTCTCCCTCTCCCCCCTCTTGTGCTCTCTCTCTCAAATAAATAAATAAAATCTTTAAAAAAAAAAAAGAAACTAATTTGGCATCTGTGGGACAACACCAGCAGTGACCAAAACTGGTGTTTCAGTAAAATCCCTGGATTGGGGAACTTTGTGATTATTTCTGACTTGATCATCAAGATGTCAATGGTGGGGTTTTATCAAAAAGGTAAGATATTACACAACCATTAAAATCGGTACCTATGCTGGCTACATGCAAAATGTTTAAAGGATAATGTTACATCAAGAAAAGCACAAAATTTTTAAAAAGATCTTATAACTGTTGAATATGGGAAAAAATGAGAATGTTACATTGATAGGACTAGATGAAACTTTTAAGATTCTTATTTCCTTTTATGATGTCTTAAAGTGTATTTAATAATAGAAGAGTTTTAGAAAACATTTACAATTTTAGAGGACAAGATTATTTAGATGGCAAGATTCTTTTCTTCCTTTGTTTCTGAACATGTTTTGGTTTTAAAATTCATTCTTATCTTTCAACAATTTCCTTTGTATTTATACATGTCCTAGGCTGCCTTATAGATGGGACAGCTCAAAGATGTTCCCCTTCTATATGTCAGCCTCAGGATAAGGCACATGGAGCAAAGGATTTAAGTGGTTCATGGTAATATGGCCAGCTTTAAGAATACTATATGTTTAACATTTGCATCCATGACCAGATAAATGCATGAGAAATAGATTCCACTGAATTTCGAGATGACACCAAACAGAGCCATTAGCCAGACACCAGAAGTTTTGACTAAAGCTAAAAACTGTCAGTGGAATAAATAATTAAGTTCATTATGACAAGTACAGGGTACATTAATAAAGCAAAAGAAAACAAAGGAGGAAGAAATGGAAATAGGGACTACAAATATTAAAATACAGAAAGCTTGACCCAAAATATGCATGTTCGCCACCAGAAACAATGATCACTTAGTTTCCACTAAGGATCAGAATGCAGCATGAGATAAGACTTAGAACAACTAATTAAGAGACAATTCTTCAACTGGTTAAATAAAAAACCAGTGCCATCAAATACAATTGTAAAACCTCCCTATCAAGTTAATTTTCTCAATCAGAGGTTTTCCGTGGTGGTAGTGTCACTCTAGAAGGCATTCTGGAAACCTGTAGGAGCACTTTTAACCTTCCGGTAGAATCCTTTCCTTTCATTTCTTCTTTATGCCACAGCTAGAGCATAATATTGATTTATTCAAACCGCCTTTTCATTGTCAGCCCCTCAGAAACCCCACGTGTGCCCCTTCCTGGTAAGTCTTGATAGGTAGGCACTGAAGCTAGTCTTCCCACCCTGTTCTTCTCCTTCATAGGTGATGTGCTTATTTTTGACCCTTTATACGTCTTTATAAATTTTAGAATCAGCCTATTAAATTCCACTAAAAAGGGGCGCCTGGGTGGCTCAGTCGGTTAAGCGTCTGCCTTCAGCTCAGGGTCCTGGGATTGAGCCCTGTGTCAGGCTCCCTGCTCCATGGAGAGCCTGCTTCTGCCTCTCCCTGTGCCCACCCCGCTGAGCTCACTCTCTTTCCCTCTCTCTCTCTCTCTCACTCTCACTCTATCTCAAATAAATGAATAAAATCTTTAAAAAAATTCCACTAAAAAACCAAAAAAACCAGTTAGGGTTATATTGATTTTTTAAAACATTTATTTTTGTGGGTAGGCTATATTTTTTAAAATTTTATTTCAGGACGGTAAGGGTCATTACATTTTTTTTTTTTGTAAAAAAGGGGATGTTGGGCCTCATAGAGATAAGAACCAATGTTCTAAATGAAATAAGGATGTGGCACTCTCCCCTATTGAACAGGGATTTAATATTCTAAGACTAGATCTTCTATGAAAAACAAAATTTACTCAAGATGATAATTGAGAATATCCGTATTTGAAAACTCCATCTCTTAGATGTCATGACATGCCCATTTAATTATTTTACCCAGGGTTTTCTAGGCAGAAGTATGCCTGATATCCTTTAAGAGTTTGTGATTTTATCAAAATCCCTAATTCCTTTATAAATGATCATAAGAGGACCAAAGGACACATACACGAATGCCAAACAGGTCATTATAAATAAACTCCTTATTTTTTATTTGGGCAATTAAAGTCAAAATGGTTAACAAAACTGGAAATCCATCAGGTCAAAGGATAAAAGTTAGTATTGGGATTCTATAGTTAAATCATAAAATAAAAAAAATGATGTATCAGATAACAAAATGGGTTAAAAGAATGTTTTTGGAATATCAAAAACTTAAATCAGACCTGTTGGCCTATTAATCCAAGATGAATAATTGATCATATTTTTAACTAGTTCATGACATGGGCCATGCCATGTTCAGCACTTCCACTTACTGGTTGCATGACCTTGGACAAGCTAATTGACCTTTCAGAAGTTTGGGCTTCCTTATCTGTAAAATGGAAATAATACTGACATTCAATTTTTTGTATGAATTACTGGAGATGAGTATGCAAAGCATCCAGGAGCTAGGTACCTGAGAGGAACTAAGTAAGTAATGGCCATTAGTATTATTTTTATACTTTACTGATTGATTTGTGAATGAGTGAATGAGTTTCAATGGGTTATGTCTCAGAGGCATTTGCATCTTAAGGCTTTTACTTCTAATTGTGGAAAGAAAATCTTTTTCTCCTTTAAAGGAATGTCAGGCATCAGCAAGCAAATGGCACAGTACATTCAAAATTCATCCCACAAGGTCATACTGTCCATTCAGTTTATAAGGAAGAAATTCTGAAGCAGTTGAGAAATTCTCTGTGATACAGAAAAAAGTAATATTGCCCAACAATTGGCTCGATGACAATGCTCCAGTTCATTGTAAATTTTCTGTCAATTATGGACCGCAAATATTAGGTAAATTTCCCATCCTACTAGGCTTAAATCTGAATGAGTTACAAAAGTTTCCAAAAGTTAATCTATCTTCAAAATATAGAGACATTTTCTACTGGAAATATTCAGAAGAATATACTAGAGGACAGTATGATGTACAGAAAAGGCAATGAACTTGTGGCCAAGAGAACTGGGTTTTCATTTTAGTTCTAATACTTATAACATTAGTGTGACATTAGGCAGTAAATTTAATTTCTATAGGTTTCAATGTCCCATCTAAAAATGAGAAGGATGACTTATCCTTCAAGCTCTGAAATTCTTTTTTTTTTTTTTTTAAGCTCTGAGATTCTAACTGAAAGTTATATCCAAGGCAGGGAAAGGGAGAGGGAATTCCAGGTCCTTTGCTATCACACTGTATTTAATGGCAAGCCCAGCCCAAAAGCTAATCTGATATAATTATTGGTGTCTTTATATAAAAAGGAGGATTAGGATGGACCTCCAAGAGGAGACGAGGGGCTGCCTGGGTGTTGCCAAGAAATAATGAAGAATGTCTTGATGTGGTACAATGTGTGGCCTAGGATGCATAATTATCCAGCCTTCAATACTCCCTTAAGTGCCTGAAACGAACCTTCAATCCCTGGGCTCCCTGATTTCCAAGGGAAGTCTCTCTATGTTCTGCCCCTTACAATCCAGCCTGCATGACCTCTCTGCTCTCTACAGTGGCACCATGATGCTCCACTGACCCTCCTGGGACACCCCAAGAAACCACTGAACCTCCATCCTTTTCTGTGTAATGAATGCTCAGCCCTAGTTGCGTATGAGAATTACCTGAGGTGCTTAAAAAAAAATACTGATGGTGAACCTACCCCAGCCCAATTGAGTCAAACTCTCAGTGAGGGGGGATCTAGGCATGGTGGTTTTATAAAACCTCCCCAAATGAGTCCAGTGTACAGCTGGAGTTGAGAAAAGTCAACACCAGGCAAGGAAGAGCAGCCATTCCTGCACGAGTTAACCAAGCGCAGAAAAGACACCTCCCTAAAAGGGAGAAGAGGGAACCCCAGCAGCTAGAAGGACTAGAGTTTTATTTTTCTAACCTGTATGTCAATGTATTTGGGTGTGTGTTTATGAGTTCACAGAAATGATTAGATTATACTGGTCTCAAGAAAAACTGGCAAGAGTAAAGATAATTATAGGTGACGGAGAACTAACAAAAGGAAGAGAAAACAGCACATAGATCTACTTTCACGTATAAAAGAAATGCTAATTGTATTCTCTTAAGTCAACCACTCTCTACTTGACTAATCACAATGCAGCACAATAATGATAGGGTACGTTATTACGTGTTTTGCGTTAACCAGAGTAAGTTTTATTTGATTACAGATTAAACTGTTCCTGTACACTTAACCTTCATAGTTTGTTACTCCGGAACAGTGTAATGTTTGAGGGAACATTGCTCCTGGACACTAGGAAGTGTTAATGTTCAACATTTGCATAAGTGAAGGTACTTTTCTGTATTTGCATAAAAAGAGGTAAGTAGGTCCTTTCAAAGGTATGGGGAACAAAGAACAGCTACTCCCAAGGTTACAGGTTCTGGGAGGGGTGCTTTGTCAAGGGTGGTGGGAGTGAGGGTGGGGAAGAGAAGATGGGGCCACAAAGGTTAATGAGATACATCCCTGACATTTAAACATCAAGAGGTACCACACAGAGGACTTTTGCAAAAGGTGTAGAGGAGCTTGAAGTGGTGACCCTTCGGCAGGGGTTGGGTGACTCGGTATGGAGCAGCACCCTAACTGAACTGACCACTCCTCTCCTTACGCCCTAAAAGACCTTTGTACCCTCCTCTAGGTTGAAAACTGCTCTATTAATGCATTCTTTTAGCATACGATATGGCCCTTGAAGGCAGGGACCATGACTCACTGCTCTTTGTTTTCCCACATATTCCCAACACCAAGAACAGTATCTGATACAAAGCTCTCAATAAATACCAATAAATGAACTAATGAATGGCTCCTGAATGACTGTTAAATAACACAGCTTCTCCAGTCATTGAGATGATTTATTCATTTGGCTATGTCATCTACTGCATTAGTTCTCTCCATGTGCCCATTATATTTTCATCTAGATTTCTGAAGACCACTGGTGAAGACAGCCAGGAACAGAATCCTGTGATATTCCACTATGGGGGTGGCTGATTTAAGAACCAACATTCTATATAATTTCACCATCCTACCAAGTGCCTTGCACATATAGATACTTAAATGTTAACTCATCCTTATTTTTAAAAATGTCATGAGAAACCACATCAAACACTTTGCTAAAATCAAGATATACTGTGTCTATAGCATTGTCCTGGTTTTCCAATAAAACTCTAAAAGAAAATCCATTTATTTGGGAATGACTTATTTTTAGACAACTCAAATTGGTTACTAGAACTATGCATTTTTCCTTAAATGCTTATAAATCATCAGGCTAATCACTAGTTCTAGAATTTTACCAGGGATAAAAAAAAATCAGGCCTATTGTTATTGTATATAGAATCTCTCTTTTGGGGGGAAAAATCACCTATAGTATTAGTCTTCTGTCTAGAAATTGTGGTGAATGAAAAATCCAAAATCAATCTGAAAGTTCTCAGAGTCCCCTGAGATGTAATTTAGCACAGTCTAAAGACTAGAATAATCCAAAGCTGCAAATACTTCTTTATTCTTTCGTTGACTCTTACCCACACTGGGCTTCAATTTCTTCTCAACCATGTTTTTGTTTTACCCTTTCCTTTTTGAAGGCCAAACTCCCTACTGAAGAAAATGGAGGTAAGTTAGGAGTTTAATAATTCTGTTTTATCAGGGGTAATACATGATACCAGATCACCTTTGTTAGATGAAGACTATCCCTTCCTTATTATTTCCTTACTGTTCAGACTGTAGCTTTGAATTTTTTTAAAATCAATTTTTGTTGCCTATAGCATTTGTCCAGATCCTCAACTCATTGTGAATACTTCAAGGTTTCTTCCTCCTTTCTAACTACTGCACCTTATACTTCATTTTGAAAGGTATGCAATGAAACAAAAATTAGAACCATTCCATCCTCAGATCCACCACCTTACCTATGGCTGTGTCCATATTCTGCCTTGCCTCCATTTACAATGGAAGAAGTGTCTCTGTTCCCCTTCAATGTCTCTCCTGGATCATATTCTTTCTTTGTGTACTCAAGGACTTTGTTCTTCACAATTATTCCCTTTCCTTCTTTTATCATAAAATTCTCTTTCTCTACTGAATCATTCTAGGTAACAAACACAAGACATCTTCCTACCTCTATTCCTTTCTAGTTACTGCCCCATTTCTGACCTCCCCGTTCTCTCTGCCCACTCCAATAGGGATTTCATTCCCACCACTCCACTGAAATGGCTCTTGTCAAGGTTGCCATCACTTTACCCTTTGACAAATCCAATGATCAGGTATGTCCTCCTTTTTATTCTTACTTTATTTTTAGCATCATTTGATAATAGTCAACTTTTGCCTTTTAATGCTTCCTCTACTTGGCTTCCATGGTGCCTTCCATACCCTTTGGGTTTCTCTCCTGTCTCCTGACAGCATCTTCTCAGTTCTTTGCTGACTCTGCCTCCTCTCCTGACCTCTAAATGTTGGCCGCCCCCCATTCCTCAGTCCTCACCCCTCCCCTTCTCTCCGCTCTCCATCTAGTCCCATGGTTTTAAATATCTACCTGTATACTGATAACTATCAAAGTTCATCTCTAGTCCTTACTTCTGTCCTGAGCTACAGACTGACTTATCCTATTGCCTCTTCAACATCTCCCTTGAATATATCCCATTTCGATCATAATAATATTAACAACACTAGCTACAGCAACAGTTAACATTTACTGAGAACTTAAGGGGTGTCTGATGCTGTTTTATGTGCTTCAGGGGTATTAATTCATTTAATTTTCACATCAACCATATAGCATAGTACAATTACCAACCCCCCTTTTTAAAGATGAGGGCATTGGAACAATTTGCCAGTACATGTCAGAAGCAGATGCATGTGAAGATTAACATGACCAGAACAAAAGTCTTGATTTCCATCCCTTATATCTGCTCTTCGCATGGTCCTCCTCACCATCCTGTATCTACTTGCTTAAACCAAAAATTTTTCTCTTCCCCAAACTATATCCACCCCAATGGCAAATTCTGGATATATCCTGAATCTGATCATAGCTCTCTTTTCCCACCCGTAGTACCGAAGGCCCAGCTCCCATCACTTCTACTCAGAGCCATTTTAACGCCTACTGGTCTCTCTGCTTGTATTCTTCTCTGCCTGTATTGCCACTGCAACAAGAATAAAACTTTTTTATTTTTTTAAGATTATTTATTTATTTATTTGACACAGAGAGAGAGAGAGAGAGGGAACATAAGCAGGGGGAGAGGGAGAAGCAGGCTTCCCACGGAGCAGGGAGCCTGACGTGTGACTCGATCCCAGCACCCTGGGATGGTGACCTGAGCCGAAGGCAGATGCTTAAGGACTGAGCCACCCAGGCACCCCAAGAATAAAATTTCTTTTAAAAGTTTTTTTTTTTTTTAAAGATTTTATTTATTTATTTGACAGAGAGACACAGCGAGAGAGGGAACACAAGCAGGGGGAGCGGGAGAGGGAGAAGCAGGCTTCCCGCGGAGCAGGGAGCCCGATGTGGGGCTCGATCCCAGGACCCTGGGATCATGACCTGAGCCGAAGGCAGATGCTTAACCGACTGAGCCACCCAGGTGCCCCACTTTTAAAAGTTTTTTAAAAGTTGCTTAAAATGGCATCCCATCTCACTTGGAATGAAACTCAAACCCCTGATAGAGCCTACAGGGCCCTATCTGATCACGATTCTAGCCATATCTCTAGCTTCACACACTACTACCATCCCTCTGGCCACATGGGCCTTCCTTCTGGTCCTTTTACGTACAGAGCTCATCCTAACCTCGCAGCTTTGCCAGAGTCCTCCTTCTGCCTGGAATGTGTCCCCCTGAGATTTTAACTTCCCCGATTCCTTCCTGCCATTTAAGCTTCAGGTCAAATTTTATCTTCTCTGACCATGCCATTTGAACTTTCCCAATCCCTAAACCATGTTTTATTTTCTTCTAGCATCTGCAACTGTCACATGTATTTCATTGTTTATTTATTATCTTTCTTTCTTCCAACATAAAATATAAGCTCCACAACAACAGGGACCATGTCTGTTGGGTTCACTGTTCTATCCTCAGTGACTGCAACAGTGAGTACCTGGCACTCAACCAATATTTGTTGAATGAGTTTTCTCTTTTGCTCTCTCTCTAGTACTAGTCCCCTTTCAAAAAGTCTGTGATTACACGTTAAATTTCATTTTAGTTGTTTCATGTATGTATGTGTATATAGAAATACATACAGAGGCTGTCTACATGTAGATATATATAACATGTTTATTTACATCTACAAATAAGTATATATATCTACATAGACATACAGATATAGATACAGATAAGGATATTAGAGAGATTATCTGTATCTCTTCATGTAAAAACTTTTAGAGAATAGAAAATATGTTACTACAGGTTTGAACTGTTTTACCACAGTTAAGGACTTATGTTCCTTTGGTTCACTGTTAGCCCAGAGAAATGCTACTACTTCACATCATGTTTTCCTCTCAGCCTTTCACAAGCACGAGACACAGAAAACTATTAAATTTGACCTTAGAGAAACAATAATTAAAAATTTGCTCAAAAAAAAATCTAGAACATACTAAAAAACAAAACATCCAACCTTTAGAAGTACCCCATAGATCTCTATCTTTCTAATAATACATCGAGGCATGAGAATATTCTGGTAAAACCACAGATCTAAGGGAATGTTCAATATTAATGCTCTGAATATAAAGTTAACAATTTGGAGCAAAATCACTAAATGTCATAAATCTCTTAAGTATCTTGAACCTGAAAATTATACAAAATCTCTGCCTTGTACTAATAACCAGATAAATAGGAAGTACCATTTTATTAAAGGTAAAAAAGGAGGCTAACAGTTACAGATTCCTGCCCACAACTAAGAGAAGCAGTAGAGTGAGGAACATCCAAGAAGACACATTCCAATTTCTCATCTTAAATCCAAATCTCCCACTCACTCCCACCCCCATACTTTATAGTCTAACACTCCAAGGAAAGGCTGCAGAATCTTCTATAAATGAAACTAATGAAGCAACAGCCACCCAAATTCTAATCTGGATAGATATATATTAACATCAGCATTCCCATTCATGAAGGTTTTCATTTCACAAAAGGGAGCAGGACAGGTTTGGATGTCTCACTCCCTAGCTCTGTGCTTTTCCCTCAGCAAGAACCAGAACCTGTCTGTTTGAGTCGGCTGTTGGCATTATTCCAGTCACACGGTGAAGCCCTCACAGTATCTGTAAACAGGAAGTGCTATAAATTACAAGTCTACGATGATGATAGTTTTAGCCACAGGAATATGTATGTATGCCCCCCTCTTTGAGCGACCAGCTTTTCCTCTGGCTTCCCGCGATCCCTAAAGCAAGTCAGTTTCTCCTATCCTCCTAAAGATGCAGAATCAAACATGGTATCACGAAAAGCTGGATTGAAGATAATGTATACAACACTGATGCATTAATTAATATAAATTACAACAAATCCAAGGCTTAAGGAGTATGAATATGTAAATGTAGAGTCAACTATGACGAGCTGTATGTGTTTTAAGACTGAAAGGTCAAGGTGACACAAAGATGGAAGGAGAACAGGGACATTAATGACAAAGCACCTCTGGATGTGTCCTTCTCCCCTAGGGTAGACATGGAAGGGTGACAGCAACTAGTAACTCCTTACAAGAGGGAAGAAGGTCCTAGTCAGTATCTTGCTCCTAGCCCCATGGCTCTGAGGTTTACCAGCTCAGCTCACAACACCTTGAGGACGAAGAGATAGAGGAAGATGTAAATACCTCATTTAGATTCATGCTCTTTTCCCATTATTATTAATTTTTACTTCTAGTCACTGAAAAGAAGAAGTGTGAAAATGATATACATATTTTTCTGGGATTCTTGTTATTTCTTTGAAAAAGAATGGCATCTGGAGAGGGACTGTGAGAGCGCTAATACCCTTTCCACATGTTTTCTGATGCAGTCATCTTTAATCTTACATCTAAGACATATCTGTCTTACTTTGCAATGCTTGTACGGCGCGGATTCGAGGCTTTCTCAGTACACAGTCACGAAGGGAAGGTGGCTTCATTAATAACAATTAAGGGGGGAAAGATCATACTGAAATGTGCAAGATTAACTCAGAATACAGTTTTAAAGCATGGGACAATGTCCACATGGAAATCTCTGTATTTAAGGTTTGCAAACCCAGCAATCAATCTCTTCTCTGGGTAGAGGATAGGAAGAGAAAAGGGAAAAGGGAGCAGAAAAGGCAAAGGGAAGCAATGTGTGCTGAAGGGTGACATTTCAGACCCAGTCTCAGATTTTAAGAAGCCTTTCCAAGGTCACACAGCTGGGTAAGTATCAGAGCTGGAATTCTAATCAAACAAAACCCATCAGCTCCAAAGCCCCGTGATCTCTGGGGACAGAGCAGGAGGATACTTTCACCTCCATGGACAGCACGGACTTTGAAGTTCTGAAACATCTGTAGAAGAGACATGGCTTGGGGAGCGCTACTACTGTCTTATTGTTCTGTGGCAATGTGATACATCAAAAGCTGCTCTCACATACTCTGGACTCTCAACATAAGCTTGGATAGCAGACAAACTGGTGAAGTGAGGAGGTGACGATCACTCTGTGAGATACAGACTAGGAGCTAACAGCCTTTCAGAACTAGGATGGCAAGTAGATAACTCCAATTCTTCTGGCAAGGCTAAGGGAATGATGGACGGGGCACAAGCTCAGAGGGAATAAGTAAAAAGAGCTACTCAAACATCTCCCATGTACTACCAATAAGGCCATGTTTTCAAATACAAACAATAGGCGATAAACTTTTGGTCATTCAGGCCTCAATTAAATGAACAGATTCCTCCGAAAACTCAAGGAAGAACAAGAGTTCATTCTGTCAATCTCTCAAGTATGTTTATTGAGCACCTACTATGTGTCATGTATAGCTCGAGATCCTGGGGGATCTAGGAGGGATTTTAGTGGGGAAGAGATCGATAGTAAACAAATAAGATTAAATAAATTAGCAAAATATATATGGTATGTGGTGATCAATGCTATGGAGAAAAATAAAACAGTGAAGGATGATAGGCATTTGGCAATTTTCAAAGTAGGGTAGTTGGGGAAGGTCTTACTGAGAAAAATGACACCTGCCTGAAGACCTAAAGGAGGTTAGGCAATGAGTCACACTGGTGTCTGGAGGAAAAAGCTTCCAACTAAGGGGACAGCAAATTCAAAGGTCCTGAGGCAAGATCATGCTTTGTTATGTTGAAGGAGCAGCAAGGAGGTCACTGTGGCTGGAGTAAACAAGGCAAAAGTAGTAAAAAAGAAAGTCTATGAGGTAATGTGGTACCAGATAATGTGGGGCTCTGTAGGCTCCTATAAGCAGTGTGACTTTTAATTAGGGTGGGATGGGAAATCACTATAGATGAAAAGAAGAGGCTAGGAGTGTTCTGAGCAATCACTTTAAAAGGATCAGTTTGGCTGCTGGGTTGAGAAAAGACACCGAGGGGGGCAAGGGTCCAAGCAGGAGATAGGGGGCAGGTGTTAATAGGGGCGGGGGCAGTTGAGACAGTGAAAAAAGATCATGTTCTAAAAACATCCTGAAGGTAGAAGGCATAGGACTTACTGACAGACTAGAGGGTGCCAAGGTTTTTGGCCTGAGCCAAACGATGGAGTTGCTATTTGCCAAAGTATGGAAGACCATACTTGAGGAGGGGGATCTCAGGAGCTAGTTCAGGAGTGTGACTCTGTTTATGTTATATTTCAGATGTCTATTAGCCATTCAAGTAAAGGTATCAGGTAAGCAGCTGAATTTATGAGCCTGGAGCTCAAGGGAGAAGTCTGGGCTGGAGATAGAAATTTGGGAATCTTCAGCCTAGAAATGGTTTAAAGCCCTGGAGCCCAGATGAGATCACCAAGAGCCTGAGTGTGAGTATAAAGAGAGAAGAAGAGAGGACTGTGGCCTGAGTCCAGGGCTCTTTGATTTTAGAGGTCAGGGAGATGAGGAGGCACCAGGGACACACAGAGTAGGAGCAACCGGTGAGGCAGGAGGAAGACCAGGGAGAGTGGTGTCCTAAGTCAAGTAGATGAAGTGTTTCAAGGAGCAGGGTGGGATCCACGGAATCAAATGCTGCTGGTAGGTCAAAGAGGCCCAGGGCAGCACAGATCGCTGGGCTTAGCACTGTGGAAATAACCGGTGACCGTGAGGAGGGCTGGTTGAGGGTGTGTGTAACATCTCTAGGCCTCTTTTACGACCCATAAAATGAGTGTCAGACTAGATCATTTGTAAGTCTTCTGCCACCTTAAAATCATATGACTTCTAGCAATTTTAAGGGCCTAAAAGATGTTTCACTTGATGTGTCTTTGCTTTTCTAATTTCACATTGGCCCAATCTAGAATTTTTTGATACTGAGGTCTAAGTTAGCCAAGTAATTTACACTTGTATTTTTCCTATAGAAAACTATAACTCATTTTATCATATAATTCCCAGAAACACCCTGTGTAGGGGTAGAGAAGCAGGGTGATACCTATGAAGGCAATAAAGGGAGTTATAACTCTGAGGGTAAAAAACCCACCACTCTACAGAACTGAGAGCTAACACACTAAGGTAAAAGAGAAAGCTCCTGAGGAACAAGGAACGCTGGGTGACCCAATCCCAGCCCAAAGTGTGTGGTGCTGCTCACAGCTCCAAAGGGGCCAGTTTCCATTTCTTTACTAACTCCCACAACTTTTTAGAGGGAAAGGAGGTTGGTTGCAGGAGGTTTCTGAATACAGAATCCTATATTAGATGCTACAGAGTGTCACAGAGAGGAAAAACCTATCACTTCCAACCGGGGGGAAATAGGGAAGGCAACCATAGCTAACATTTACTGAGCTTTTACTATGTGCCAGATCCTATTCTAAGTGCTTTACATATGGCACCTCACTATTCCTGACAACAACCTATGAAGTAGATGTTACCAACGGTCCCACTTTACATATGGTACAAATGAAGTCATACAGTCCTACTGCCCAGAGTTACACTGAGCCAGGAGATAACCTAGGCATTCTGGTTCCAGAGTCACTCGCTTAAGCATGAAGCTTCCTCCCCAGAATTCCCCAGAGAGAGAGCAAAAGTTCCTATTCTAAGGGCCCAGGCAAAACCATGGCAAGACAGAATGGCTCCCCTGTCCCAGAATGTATAGAAATTGTATAACAACATCACAGCACCTTTGTAATGCTAGTGCTGGGGAGCAGGCTTCTGTTAGATTCAACAATTATTTTGCGGGGACAAGATTTAGTTGGCAATACACTTGAATTCATATAATAACAGAATCTTGCTGTAGCTGTGTATAAAATAAGAAGAAAAGTACTAGTATCTATAGAGTAAGAAGACGCTCATGCTAATAATAATGCCACCAGAAACTTCACGCTCTCTGCTCTGGTCAGCCACAGATGCCCCTCTCCTATGAAGAAGGAAAGCTGGGGACAGTAATGTAGAATAGTCTCCCTGGTGCTACTGAATATAGAAGTAGCAAGATTAAAACAACAACAACAACAACAACAAAACATCGTAAGAGCTCAAATGGGACAGAATCATCTTGATTTCTGCTTTTGTATGTCCAGCAAATATTTACCTAGCACGCAAATGGACTGTGGTGATATGACCTTGTGACACAAAGGGCCACATGAACAATTTCCCAAACAAGACTAGATAATACTTCTACACTGACTTAATCAAAGAAAAACATATTTAGATATGTTTATGTGAGATACTAACGAAGACTGAAACCTGATACTAACAGATAAAAGTCCTCTATGAACAGAAAGGAAAACCTATTTAGATTAGCCTAGATTGGTCCCGAGTCCACGTGAAGGGAGGCAAATGCGCCTTCCACTGGCTGAGTCTTCCTTTGCCTCAATACCTAGAGATGTGTCATAGCCCAGCTGTTCACTTTTGTTTCTGGCACGTTGTTCTCATGTTCATTTCACGATGCATTCCCCAGCCCTGTCTCACTCTCCCCTTATCTTGGCATTTTCACTCCTATTTCCCACTGCGAGAGTACACAGTGCTACCTCCTCATGTCTTCCCCTCCAAAGGCTTTTCCACCATTCTCTCTCTCCTGGTACGGAGCACTCAGCTTTCAAGCCAGAAATCAGGAAACTGGCCTTAATCTCTCTCTCTGTCCTCTCCTCTCTCCTTTCCTTCCCTGTTCTTCTCTCTCCTCTCCTTCTCACTCCCTCCTACCCTCCTTTTCTGCTCCCTCCCTCTCATACCACTTCTAACTCCCATACACACATCCAGTTAATCAGCCCAGCTGAAGACACAGCACATTCAGTCAATGTAAACCACCACAAGGGACTGACCACAGAAAAGCAGCCTCTTTAAATAGACCCTGTATTTTGCCCTGTTGCATAGGTAATCAAAATTAAACAACTATAGGCATACCTCAGAGATATTGTGAGTTCGGTTCCAGACCACTGGAATAAAGCAAATATCGCAATAAAGCAAATCAAATGAATTTTTTGGTTTCCTAGTGCATATATAAAAGTTATGTTTACACTATACTATACTGCAATAATAGCACTGTGTCTAAAAAACACTGTATGTACCTTAATTAAAAACTACACTATTGTTAAAATATGCTAACCATCATCTGGGTTTTCAGCGAGTTGTAATCTTTTTGCCTTCATGTTGAAGGCTGCTCACTGATCAGGGTGGTGGCTGCTGAAGGCTGGGGTGGCTGTGGCAATTTCTTAAACAACAGCAGGGGCGCCTGGGCAGCTCAGTCGGTTAAGCGCCCGACTCTTGATTTTGGCTCAGGTCATGATCTCAGGGTCGTGAGATGGAGCTCCTCACTGGACTCTGTGCTGGCCATGGAGCCTGCTTAAGATTCTCTCCCTCTCCCTCTGCCCCCTCCCACTGCCGCTTGCGCACACTTTCAGAAAAGAAAAAAAAAGAATAAAACAACAATGGTTTGCCATATTGACTCTTCTTTTCAAGAACAATTTTTTCTCTGTAGCATATGATGCAAGTTGATAGCATTTTACCCACAGAACTTCTTTCAAAAGAGGAGTCAATCCTCTGAAACAACGCTGCTGTTTTATCAACTATGTTTATGGAATATTGTAAATCCCCCGGTGTCATTTCAACAATCTTCACAGCATCTTCATCAGGGGTAGATTCCATTTCTTTGCTCATCCCTAAGAAGCAACTCCTCATCAGTTCAAGTTTGATCATGAAACTGCAGCAACTCAGTCCCATCTTCAGGCTCCACTTCTGATTCTCGTTCTCTTGCTATTTCCACCACATCTGCTGGTACTTCCTCCGCTCAAGTCTTGAACTCCCTCAAAGTCCTCCATGAGGGCTGGAATCAACTTCTTTCAAATTCCTGTCAATACTGTTGACATTTTGACCTCTTACTATTCATCAAAAATGTTTTTAATGGCATCTAGAATGGTGAATTCTTTTCAGAAGGTTTTCAATTTACCTTGCCCAGATCTGTCAGAGGAACTGCTATCTATGGCAGCTCTAGCCTTATGAAGTGCGTTTCTTAAATACATTTTGAAAGTTGAAATGATTCTTTGACCCATGAAATGGATGCAGAATGGATGTTGTGTGAATAGGCATGAAAACAACATTAAACTTGTTGTCCATCTCCATCATAGCTCTTGGGTGACCAGGTGCATTGTCAAAGAGTAGTAATATTTTGAAAGGAGTATTTTTTTTTCTGTGCAGTAGATCTCAACAGTGGGTTTAAAATATTCAGTAAACCATGTTGTAAACAGATGTGCTGTCATCCAGACTTTGTTGTTCCATTTAGAGAGCACAGGCAGAGTAGATTTAGCATAATTCTTAAGGGCCCCAGGATTTTCAGAATGGTAAATGAGCTTTGGCTTCAACTTAAAGTCAGCAGCTGCATTAGGGCCTAACAAGAGAGTCGGACTGTCCTTGGAAGCTTTGAAGCCAGGCATTGACTTCTCCTCTCTGTAAAAGTCCTAAATGGCATCTTCTTCTGATAGAAGGCTGTTTTGTCTACACTGAAAATCTGTTGTTTAGTGCAGCCCCCGTCAAGGATGATCTGAGCTAGATCTCCTGGAGAACTCACTGCAGCTTCTACCCCAGCACCTGCTGCTTCCCCGTACACTTTTGTATTACAGAGACGGCTTCTTTCCTTAACCCTCATGAAGCCACCTCTGCTAGCTTCAGACTTTTCTCCTGCAGCTTCCCCACCTCTCTCAGCCTTCAGAGAATTGAAGAGAGCGAGGGCCTTGCTCTGGATCAGGTTTTGACTTAAGAGAATGGTATAGCTGACTTGATCTTCTAACTAGACTGTTAAAATCTCCATATCAGCAATAAGGCTGTTTCACTTTCTTGTCATTCGTGTGTTCATTGGAGTAGAACTTTTAATTTCCTTCAAAAGCTTTGCCTTTGCATTCACAACTTGGCTAACTGGCAAAAGAGGCCTACCCTTTGGCCTCTCTTGGCTTTTGACATGTCTTCCTCACTAAGCTGAAGCATTTCCAGCTTTTGATTTAGAGCGAGAGACATGAGACTCAACTTCCTTTCACTTGAACACTTAGAGGCCATTGTCAGGTAATTAATTGGCTTAATTTCAATATTGTGTCTCAGGGAATAGGGAGGCCCGAGGAGAGGGAGAGAGACAAGAGAACAGTTGGTTGGTGGAGCAGTCAGACCACATACAACATTTATTAAGTGCACTGTCCTATGTGGGTGTGGTTTGTGGCACCCCCAAAACAATTAAAATAATAACATCAAAGATCACTGATTACATATCACCATAACAAATAATAATGAAAAATTTGAAATATTATGAGAATTACCAAAACATGATGAGCCAATACTGTTAGAAAAATGGCTCTAATAGACTTGCTCCACACAGGGTTGACGTAAACTTTCAGTTTGTAAAAATCGCAATTATCTCCAAAGTGCAATAGAGCAAAGCACAATAAAACAAGGTATGCCTATCCTCTCATAAGGATTTGTTTAGGGTCCATCTCCACCAGCAGGCCGTGAGGTGGACCCTGTTCATGGAACACTCCTGTTCACCACTGATACCTGCCATTTATTGCGTGTTAACTCTATGCCAGGCATTGCCTACAGCTCTACATTTATGATTTCATTTCATCTTGGACTCTATGAGATTGGATCGAGTATTAGTCGTATTTAATAGATAAGGAAATTGAGGCTTAGACTAGTAGCTTAGCCAAGGTCATATAGCTGAACTTGAACCCAGGTCTGTTTGATGTCAAAGCAAATGCTTACTATACTACACTAAATGGCTAGGCAGAGTGGAACCAATTTTTCTTTTCTTTCCTTTTTTTTGTAAAGATTTTATTTATTTATTTGAGATAGAGCAAGAGAGATTGAGTACGAGCTGGGTGGGGGGGCAAAGGGAGAGGGAGAAGCAGACTCCCCGCTGAGCAAGGAGCCCGATGCAGGACTCAATCCCAGGACCCCAGGATCATGACCTGAGCTGAAGGCAGACGCTTGACCCACTGAACCGAACCACCCAGGGACCCCTGGAATCAATTTTTCAACACATACTGCAAAGTCCTAAGTCAAATCGTGCACACAAATCTAGACAAATTAAGTCAGAGCAGGCAAAATTCCTGTGCACTTGGCTAATTAGAAAGCCTAAAATTATACTTAAAAAAATTCTTGGTTTTTTTTAAAAAAAAAACAACAATAACTCTTCTCCATGTAATTCATATTTTTCTTCTTTATTAGTGGCAATTTTACAACTCATCAAAAGAACTGTCATTGCTCGGATTTTTGTTAAGAGTACTTAACTACAGTTACTTTTTTAAGTAAATAAAAATATATCAAGCTCTATAAAAGCTCACTAGTACTAAGACAAAATGCGGCAGTAGAGTGGAGACTCAGAAAAATCCTGCTGCTTTGTTAACACTCATGGAAGTATGAACGACCCTCAATTAGAGATGGAGAATTTGGGTCAGTGTATATAGCAATTTGTTACAATTCAGCAGTCAATTTTGGGATCAGAAAGATAGGAAGAGACTCAAGGGACTTTTCAATCACCTGATATAACAAGCAACAGACAAAAGATGTTGCAAATAATTCAGCAAAGTCAAAAAGAACCTAAAATGATAGTAATATTTGGAAACTGTGATTGAGTTCATGTAAAGCCCACTGGCATCCTTATTCTCGAAGAAAAATATCAGCAGGAGAAGAAATAAAGGCTCCAACAGTCATCAACCAATTTAGTATGTTGCTAAAGGGCAAGAAAGTGGAAAAATTCAAGGATGCTAGAGTACAGACTTTCTCCAGTCATACTGACCTAACACAAAAGAGCTAATTTATAGGCATCTTTTCTTAATTAAGATTACAAACAGGAACAATTATTATAGGGCTTCCTCAAGAAAAGGAAAAAAACACTGTATCTCTCCCTCTCCTTTTCCCTCCCCAACCAGCCTCTTTATTAGAAGGCTATATGATATAGTTTACCATGTTGGAAAAACACCCCATCTTGAAACAACTGATATTTAAACTTTTTTGAGGGAAAAGTCAAAGACAAATTGCAGGGATGCAAAAACGGAGTTAAAACTGCGGCCATAGGAGAATAAAGTCTGTAGGAAGATACATGAACATTCTTTGGTCCTGGTTCAACAGCTTTAAAACAGACCTAGAAACGTACATTTATGTAACCCTCCAAAATTTACTTTGCCCTCCAAAAGGGCAATTCATGCTTAAAATTCAGCTTGTTCAGCTGCAGCTCTGGTTAGCTTAACCCCGAGCCCCCGCCTAAGAACTTCCTATAGCCATCAGGGTGTGTGAAGCGCCCCACAGGAGGAAGAATGGGATAGACGTGGCTGACTTTGCTCTGTCCCTAAACTGAAAGCCCTCTTGTGCCCCCCAAATTCTCCATTTTGCCCTACTTGAAAGTACCTCAAATGAGATGAAAGCTCAGATAATCTCTCTAACCTGACACATGCAAAATTCTTAACACAAATGCAAAGGAAAACAGGGGAAGGGAAGAGAAGAAAGTGTTAAGAAATACCATATGATTTCACTCATGTGTGGAATTTAAGAAACAAAATAAATGAACAAAGAAAAAAACGAGACAAACCCAAAAACAGACTTGTAACTATAGAGAACAACTGGTGGTTACCAGAGGGGTGGGGGGGGACTGGAGAAACAGGTGAAAGGGATTAAGAGCACACTATCTTAAGGAGCACTCAGTAGTGTATAGAACTGTTGAAATCACTGTATTGTACACCTAAAACTAATATAACATGGTATGTTAACTACACTGAAATTAAAATTTTAAAAAATTTAAAAAATTTAAAAAGATTCGAAAGAAAGAGTTACAGTGGAAGGAGGTAAGAGATGCATATTTTTATAAGTCACATTTAGAGTATAATTAAGCACAGGAGGAAAAGGGGGCAAGCACAGTATTCTTTCTATTACATTCCAAAATCTAGTAGCTGACAACTACCAAGCACACAAGCCAGTTCAAGTCTCTTTCTTTTTCTCAGTGGCATAAAATCTCTTAATAAAGGTTATTCCAATCAACCCTTTGTCCCCATGTTTCCATTACAATATTTATGAGGGCCATATGAGGAAATAATTGATAAAACCACATGGCCCATCTGGGTACTATTCACTCACAACTCAGAGGCCACACAGGAATAATGTTTAGTTCTGGGTGCTACCCTTTACAAAGGTCACAGAAAAACTGGAACACATTCAGAGACAAGCATGCAGGACAGGGAAAGGACTCAAAACCAAACCAGTGAGGACCTGGATGTGTTCAGCCTACAAAAGAGAGGCCTTCTAATACTTGAAGGCCTCTCACCTGGGAAAAGGCCTATTATTATTTTCTGTGGCCTCAAGGTGGGAGAGTGAAAATCAACACATAGAGCAGATAGAGAAATTTCAGCTCAGTAAAAGGAAAAACTTTCTTAGCAGGGCTATTCAAAAACAGAATAGGCTGCCTCAGAAGACAGGGTCCCAGTTCATGCAAAGGGTAGACAACTACTTAGAGGCTTAGAAAGGGGGTTAAGCACTGGTTGAAAGTTTGGGACCAGGCCAGCATTTCTGTAGGTGTCATACAAGGGCAAACTGAATTAGAACCACCTTATGTGCCTGCTGAACAGGAAATGATAGGAATTCGGAAAATAATGCAAGCTCCTGGGCCTCTCTCTAGGTTTCATGACTCAGAACAGGGGAGTGCCTGGGAATTTGCATTTTAACAAGCCCTTGAGGTGATTCTAATGTACACTCAAGACTGAGAACCAGACTAGGTGACCTCTGAAGCTTTATCTATCACCTATCCTCTACTATCACTCAGGCTGTCTAAATAGTTTCCCTGCTCTGATCTTTTATTTTTGTTGTTGCCTCTGTCAGGAAACATCCTCACTCAAGTTCCATTAACTCCTCTTTATTGAAAGCCTATCCACCCCTTCAAGATCCAGCTGGACAAATGATGAATGATTTCTTTGCTGATTTTCCAACCACATGTGAACCCTGATTAAACTATAGCACTATTTTGTACCATACCAATGGAACCTGTCACTACACAATGGAGTTAACAGTACATACTTTGAGGGAAAGGTCTGTGTCTCATACCCATTTTATCCTCATTACTTGCACAGAAGTTGGCACACACTGTGCTACAAACATAAATTTAACACATACTTACATTGTGTGTGCTTTTTGTTTACTTCAGTGTAAGCTCTGTGAAGGAGGGTACTCATCTCCAGTCATTGTGGTCCTAGCACAGTTAGATACAGAAGGTATCATAACCTTGAATCAAACTAACTGATGGTAACAGCCATTACTTTCCCTGGGTTTTAGGTCAGAAGACATTTTTACAAAACACAGTCGTCTCATCTAGTACCTGCCGCTAGCCTTAAATACGTACTTCAAACATGTCTACAAATGATCAAGAGTCGCAGAAGAGAGGCAAAAGAGTAGGAGTCTCCAATTCTTCTATGGTACAAGGATGGTGAGTCCTTGCTTCCACACTTATCCTCAACACTGGTTCCTTTCTATCTTCTAAATATTTTATGTCACCAGCCTTTGGTGGAAAAGCTTCCACCTCTCCCTGCTGCCAGAGGCACCACCGCTAAGCCTTATTTTGTTCCTTCTTTTCTCTCTAAACTTACTGGATAAAAGGTTTACCACTCTCTGTCTCTGCTTTTCTGCCATAATTTACTCCTGGCATGTTTAGTGAAGTCCTCTTGATTCATCTTTGATAATTTCTCTTGCGTCCGTCTCTTTCTCCTACCTGTCTGGTACCTATTGTCCTATATGAGGCTGCAATGCAGAATATCAGCATTAATTTCCTAATCGAAACCAATGGCCTTTGATCCATGGGTTTGCAAAGAAGTCTTAATGTATCTGAAAAAATCACATACTGTAGTCTCTTTAAGGAGAAGAAACCTAGACATATAAAAAATGCAAACGCTGTAAGAGAAACAAATGTTTTACTGTCTTCATTCTTTCAGAAGCACCTGCCAGTATAGAAGGGCTCTTTCCCCTTAGGCTTCCTAATCTCAGTTTCCTTCCTCCATTTTGTCCTAAAGATAACGTAATAGCAACAATATTCTACTGACAAGAACTATCGTTAATTGAGCCCGCTAAGTGAGGTACTTGACATATTGTGGGTACCCCCTATAACAACCATGATATTATTCTATTTTCATTTGAAGAACTTGAGGCCCCAAAGGGTCAAGTAACTCAATGCCTAAAGACATGCCATTACTAAGGGATTAATCTCAGATTCCAGCCCATGTCTATCTGGCTCCAAAGCCAATACACCACAATACCACGCCATCCCCTTCATAACCCTAATAGCTTCCATTGCTTTTGCAATCACTTCCAAACTTTCAAATTGGTGAGGGTAAGAAAAACCATGTTTTAGTGAGATAAATCTAGTGGTAATATGTAGGATGAATCGGAAGGGAATTAACTTGAGGTTGGGAAACCAATTAAAGATGTAATAATTTAGGCATGAGTCCATAATGGCCTGCACTAAGATGCTGGCAATGTGAATGGAAAAAAGAGACGGATATGAGGGAAATTATGAAAGATGAATCAAAAGAACTTGGCGGCTGCTGAAACATACGAAGTGAGAGAAAAAGAACCAAAACTGACTTAACTTATAAGTCTGTGTGACCAAGAACATGACCGAAACAAGAAAGACAAGGGCAAGATCCAGCTTTGTGGGAGAGGATATGATAAATTTTTTGCTTTAATTATGAAAAGTCAAACAATGATGTGGAAGATGTACCTATCTTTAGAGTAAAAATGCCTTCTGCTTCTCCTCAGTGTGACCCCAAAAGTAATGAAAGGGACTTTAATTCACATATTCACAGAAGAACACTGATCTCTGATTGGAGTAAATACTCTTGTGTCCCTTGCATGCAATCCCTTTCTTTTCCAAACTTGTAAAAAGTGCAATGCCTGCAAATTCCAACACTATTCATTCAAAGGAGATGGTTAATAGGTCTCATCTGTTTAGCTGGAGAGCATATAACAGGTCCTTCAAAAGAAGACCACAGACAGGGGCGCCTGGGTGGCTCAGTCATTAAGTGTCTGCCTTCGGCTCAGGTCATGATCCCAGGGTCCTGGGATCGAGCCCCGCATCGAGCCCCGCATCGGGCTCCCTGCTCAGCGGGAAGTCTGCTTCTCCCTCTCCCACTCCCCCTGCTTGTGTTCCCTCTCTCGCTGTGTCTCTCTCTGTCACATAAATAAATAAAATCTTTAAAAAAAAAAAAAAGAAGAAGACCACAGACAATCGTTTGAGTGAAAATTTATGCAAAGTAACAGATTAGTAATAGTTTTATACCAGCAGGGCTTCATGTCTCATTATTTTATACTGACTACTAATAGAGTTTAGTATTAGAATTTGAAAAGGAACAGAAAATGGAATGCTCTCCCCGAAGAATTTATTGTACTCTTTCAGCTATTATGGGTTTCATTACAGATTTCTACTCCAAGGCGTTATTCTTTGTTTTATTTTCAAAATGTGGCTCATACTTTACAAATGGCTTTCTGGGAAACCTCTACATTTGCATGCATTCAAATGAAACTCTGTTCTCTGTCGGCTGTCATCATTCTGTTCAGCGGCTTGTTACATATTTTATAGGGTTAGGACGTGATTAACAGTGGACTCCTCCACAGTATTCCGTAAAACAACAAAATCAACAGTAAGGCTCAGCAAAGTAAACATCCAGAGTGCTTTTAAATATTTGGTTTTATAGTTTTTAAATGACAAGTTTTAAAAAGAAATGCTATGCTGTAGCTGAGGATGTAGCTCCGGTACCACCCTGTGATTGAGGACAGCCTGGTTAACGGGGTAGGTTCTGTATGAAGAATGTTCTCTCCTTAGCTGTTCAACATTCTCTTATGATATCCACCAGAACATCAAATGTCCCTCTGCATATTGCATATCATTCCAAATGGAGAGAGAGGAGATGATAGAGGCAACTGAAATGCTAAAACTGCAGTAACTGTTATGTAAATAAATCAAGCTGCTTTTTGGAAAGAGGAGACATCAGAACATGGGATAAGTTTCAAGTGGTGCAGGAATGTTGAGGGTGCATTCCAAATCCAACCCTGTATTCGACAGATTCATGAAACAGAACTATACACACCAGGTCATGCATCAGCAGCTCAAAAAGTGGTTTCTTTTTGTTGAGGGAGATAATAGAAAAATAAATGCTAGGAAGTTTTTCAAAGGAGATCAAAAGGTGCAGTGAATAATGACTCTGATGTACTTCAAAATGGAAATTCTTCAGGCAAGTAGGTCTGGGTTTCAAGTAATTAACCTAACATTTGCACAATGGGTTGCGACAAAATATAATGAAGTTAGCATACAAAACACTGTCTGATAAATGTTAACTCAATGTTCATATCCTCATGGGTGGACACAGCTGCTTCATTGGAGATGAGCACAAACTATTAAAAATTGGGGGGAAACACTGTATTACGCACCTTCTAAGTCTAATTATTTTTGAGGTTAAAGTTCACATATGGAACATTGGGTCATAAAGCACTGCAAATCCTCCCATTCTGAGGAAAATGCAAGTTTAAAAAATATCTTCCCACAAGTCATTTTAAAAAGCAACATTACTACAAAATTAAATACTAAAAATAATAATGCAAGTTCATGATAAGAAATACAAAGCTCATTCATTTAACAAAAGCTAACAAAAAATGAGAGAATCAATACAGCATTATCAGCTTAAAGAATGTCATTGTCGTGTGGGCTGCCTGAGAGAAACCAACACTTCCTGTACCTAGATACTTCTTTTCTGGAAAGAAGATAAAAACTGAATTTTGTTAGCCTGGTGGTGCAACAACCAGCATAATAAAACAAAGAAACAAAATCAAGGTTTACAGAGCAATGCCCATGATCATTTTGTTTTTAAGTTTAATCGAAATTAACAGTTAAAATTATTCTCTTTGGTGTACCGTTCTGTGAATTTTAAAAACTGCCACGGCTACAATCAGAGAACAATTTCATCAACCCAAAACACGGCCCTGTGCTCTCTGCAGGGAACCCCCCTACCCGAACCTTACCAGTGGCAACCACTTGCTATGGTTTTGCTTTTTACAGAATGACATATGATGGAAGCATTCAGTATGTAGTATCTTGCTTCTTTCACTTAGCAGAATACATATAAGATTCATCCATGCTCTGTGTCTGTGAGTAGCCTGTTCCCTTTATACTGCTGAGTAGTAGTTCGTAATATGGATATGTCACAATTTGCTTACTCATTCACCAACTGAAGAGGTATTTGTGTTATATCCAGCTTTTACAAATTATTAATAATGTTGCTATAAACATTCTTATTCAAGTTTTTGTGTGGAATGGCTGGGTCAGATGTAGGTGTATGTCTAATTTTCTAAGGAATTGCTGAATGGTTTTCCAAAATGTCTATACCATTTTGCATTCCTACCAGCTATGAATGAGAATTTCAGATGCTCTCCATCCTTGCCAGAACGTGGTACTGGTTTTTTGGGGGTTATTTTTTTAATTAACATAATGTATTATTTATTTTAGGGGTACAGGTCTGTGATTCATCAGTCTTACACAATTCACAGCGTTCACCATAGCACATACCTTCCCCAATGTCCATCACCCAGCCACCCTGTCCCTCCCACCCCCCTCCACTCCAGCAACCCTCAGTTTGTTTCCTGAGATTAAGAGTCTCTTATGGTTTGTTTCCCTCTCTGGTTTCATCTTATTTCATGTTTCCCTCCCTTCCCTTATGATCCTCTGTCTTGTTTCTCAAATTCCTCATATCAGTGAGATCATATGATACTTGTCTTTCTCTGATTGACTTATTTCGCTTAGCATAATAAAAGCGAAGTTCCATCCACGTCGTTGCAAATGGCAAGATTTCATTTTTTGATGGCTGCATAATATTCCATTGTATATATTTATCACATCTTCTTTATCCATTCATCTGTCGATGGACATCTTGGCTCTTTCCATAGTTTGGCTATTGTGGACATTGATGCTATAAACACTGGGGGTGCAGGTGCCCCTTCAGATCACTACATTTGTATTTTCGGGGTAAATACCCAGGAGTGCAATTGCTGGGTCATAAGGTAGCTCTATTTTCAACTTTTTGAGGAACCTCCATACTGTTTTCCAGAGTGGCTGCACCAGCTTGCATTCCCACCAACAGTGTAGGAGGGTTCCCCTTTCTCCGCATCCTCACCAACATCTGCTGTTTCCTGAATAGTTAATCTTGGCCATTCTGACAGGTGTGAGGTGGTATCTCATCGAGGTTTTGATTGGTATTTCCCTGATGCCGAGTGATGTTGAGCACTTTTTCATGTGTCTGTTGGCCATTTGGATGTCTTCGTTGCATAAATGTCTATTCATGTCTTCTGCCCATTTCTTGATTGGATTATTTGTTCTTTGGGTATTGAGTTTGATAAGTTCTTTATAGATTTTGGATACTAGCTCTTTATCTGATATGTCATTTGCAAATATCTTCTCCCATTCTGTCAGTTGTCTTTTGGTTTTGCTGACTGTTTCCCTTGCTGTGCAAAAGCTTTTTATCTTGATGAAGTCCCAATAGTTCATTTTTGCCCTTGCTTCCCTTGCCTTTGGTGATGTTTCTAGGAAGAAGTTGCTGCGGCTGAGGTTGAAGAGGTTGCTGCCTGTGTTCTCCTCAAGGATTTTGATGGATTCCTGTCTCACATTTAGGTCTTTCATCCATTTTGAGTCTATTTTTGTGTGTGGTATAAGGAAATGGTCCAGTTTCATTCTTCTGCATGTGGCTGCCCAATTTTCCCAATACCATTTGTTGAAGAGACTGTCTTTTTTCCATTGGACATTCTTTTCTGCTTTGATGAAGATTAGTTGACCATAGAATTGAGGGTCCATTTCTGGGCTCTCTATTCTGTTCCATTGATCTATGTGTCTGTTTTTGTGCCAGTACCATACTGTCTTGATGATGACAGCTTTGTAATAGAGCTTGAAGTCTGGGACTGTGAAGCCACCGGCTTTGCTTTTCTTTTTCAACATTCCTCTGGCTATTTGGGGTCTTTTGTGGTTCCATACAAATTTTAGAATTATTTGTTCCATTTCTTTGAAAAAAGTTGATGGTCTTTTGATAGGGATTGCATTAAATGTGTAGATTGCTCTAGGCAGCATAAACATTTTCACAATATTTGTTCTTCTGATCTATGAGCATGGAACGTTTTTCCATTGCGTTGTGTCTTCCTCAATTTCTTTCATGAGTATTTTATAGTTTTCTGAGTACAGATCCTTTGCCTCTTTGGTTAGATTTATTCCTAGGTATCTTATGGTTTTGGGTGCAATTGTAAATGGGATCGACTCCTTAATTTCTCTTTCTTCTGTCTTGTTGTTGGTGTATAGGAATGCCACTGATTTCTGTGCATTGATTTTATATCCTGCCACTTTACTGAATTCCTGTATGAGTTCTAGCAGTTTTGGGGTGGAGTCTTTTGGGTTTTTCACATAAAGTATCATGTCATCTGCAAAAAGTGAGAGTTTGACTTCTTTGCCGATTTGGATGCCTTTTATTTCTTTTTGTTATCTGATTGCTGAGGCTAGGACTTCTAGTACTATGTTGAATAGCAGTGGTGATAGTGGACATTCCTGCCGTGTCCTGACCTTAGGGGAAAAGCTCTCAGTTTTTCTTGGCGGGTTATTTTTAAAAAGTAATCCTAATAGGCATATAGTGGTATAGTACTGTGGTTTTTGTTATCTCATTGTGGTTTTAATTTACATTCTCTTAATGATTAATGGTGTTGAGCATCTTTTCATGTGCTTATTTGTCATCAAGTTATCTTCTTTGATGAAGCACCTGTTAAAATCTTTTGTCTTTTAAAAAATATTATGTTGTCTGTTTTCTTATTGTTGAATTTTGAGAGTTCCTTACATATTCTGGATACAGGTCCTGTGCCATATATGTGAAATTGCAAATACTTTCTCCCCCTCGTAGTTGTCTTAACATATCTTCTCAAATATCATGTTTTATTTATCATTCCCTGGCTCCATTTGTCACAGACTTTCACTGAATTATCTGGCATGGCATTAAAATAATCACTTTGAATGAAATAAAGTGATATGATAAAGAAGGGTTATCACAAAAGACTCTCTGAGAAGGTGATACTTGAGCCAAGATCCACGCCAAAGAGAAGAACATAAAGGCAGAGAGAAGAGCAAGGCTAACACCCTTTGGTGGGAAAGAGTTTGGCAAGTTCGAGGAAGACAAGTAGGCCATCATGGCTGGAGCTCACCAAGGGAAGAGGAATGAAGCATGAGATGAAGATGAAGTAGAGGCAGGGAAAGTCTTAGAGGCCTTGCAGGAGTTTGAGGGTGAGAAACCACTGAAGGGTTTTAAGCAAAGAAAATCATTCAGTCTTTCTTAACTTTAAAGATTTGTCCGGCTACATAAAAAATTAACTGGAGGGGCAAGCAAGGAAACCAGTTAGGAGACCACTGTAGTACAGGCAAGAAATGATGCTGGCATCAGATGGAGAGGCAGCAGTGCAAAATGACTGCAGTGGATGGATTTAAGATTTTAGAGTTAAAACCAATAAGACTCTCCAGTGGGTTAAAATGTGAAGAATAAGAAAAATGGAAGAATCAAAGATGGCTCCTAGGATTGCAGACCAAGAAAATGGGGTGGATAATAATGACATTCATTGGGATAGAGAACTGCCTGGAGGAGTGAAAAATCAAGATCCGTTTGGGACATGTTAAGTTCGAGATGTCTAAGGAACACCCAAGTAATGCTGGAACACAACAGAGAAGCTTGGACCAGAGGGATAAATCAGAGAGCCAGAAGCATATACATGTATAAGAAAGGAGAGTATAGGTAGAAAAAAGAGAATAGTTCAGGATAAAGCCCGTAACACTCAACATTAGACTAAAATATGTTTACATGTCTCTCTCCCCTAACTGGCTTATTAGTTCTTCAAGTACACAGATCATGTCTTTTTCATATCATATATTTAACAAATCTTGGTGCCTGATACTTACAAGTGCTTACAAGAGGTTGTGGAACTCTCACAGGTGTAATACATGAAGGATGAGAACATCAGGATGTCCAAAGTGGACTGGAGTGGTAAAAATGAGTAACTCTAGGAGAGAGTGTAGTCCCAGAGTGGAAACGTCAAGTGCCAGATTTTGCAGTGTCCATGATGGGCAATTAGTGTCTCAAGCAAAAGGGGCTCTTCAAAACAGCAGTTAATATATTTGTCTACAAGTAAAGGAAGTTGGTTTTCAACTGGAACTTTTGTGAGGAATCTCTTTTCTCCTACTTTTTGGTTTCCTACCTGCAAAATAATGAGGAGTTCTTTCCCTTCATTAGAGTTTACAAGTTAGCTCGAATGACTGGGTTAAGTTGGGACTGGGTATCTTTGGATTTGATGGTCTGAATATAAATAATTTCCCTGGTGTTCTTAAGAAAGCACAGGGACTCTAGTAGACCTGCCATTGCTATCCTAGATTCATGTCACATTTGTCTCCCATAAAGACTTAGGAAAGAGCCTAAATAAAACCTCAAGATAATGCTTTCATGATAGAAGATTCTTCTCAGTGGCTTGACTTTATTGGAGGGAAAAGCACCATAACAACTCAGTAAAAACTGGGATTGAAAGATTCCTAGTAGGGGAAACTCCCAAGCAAATATGCCTAAAATCACTCTACCTGTTTTCAAAATCTATTTTGAATTTTCACTGTAGCCATGTATTTTTTTAAAAGATTTATTGACTTATTTGAGAGAGAGGAGGGGGAGAGGGAGAGAGAATCCTCAAGCAGACTCCCTGCTAAGCATGGAGACCGACCCAGAGCTCGATCCCAGGACCCTGAGATCATGACCTGAGCCAAAATCAAAAGTTTGCCACTCAACCGACTGAGCCACCCAGGTGCCCCTGTAGCCACATATTTCTACACACACACACACACGCGTGCACACACACACACACACACACACACACTATCTCAATTTGTGGTCAAAGGTCGTTTTAATTATTTGGAAAATGGAAGCTGGCAATTTATTATTTATATGAATAATAGTAAATTGAAGAATATATTGATTCTCTTCTCCCCTTCCCCTCATTACCATATGAGAATACACAAAAAATTTAAGTCTGACATAAAAAGGCCATTTTATAAGCATCTTCAGCAGTCAGACACTTTAATTATTTAACATTAAACTTTCTATTAAAGGTATTATTTCAAAGATGCCAGGGAAAGTAGAATTCATGTTATGTAATAATCTGTCCATCCTTCTTCAGCAGAGACATTTACTTACCACTGAATATGCATGGGCTTCCCCACAGTTCTTTGCTACTTTAGGTGGAACCATATTACTTGTTTTGGCCAATGGACTGTGAGTCAAAGAACATGTCACTTTCATGCTGAAAAAGGCTAATGTGTGACTCTCCAACTCTCCCTCCCCCTGCTGCAGTGACCAAGGAGGCCGCATGTTTCAGAAGGTATGACTATGAGACAGTGGAGCTTCCATCAGCCTCAGTCGCTGAGAGACTGTGGAATGTAATCTCTAACCTACGGTAGATGTGTAATGTCAACAAGAAGCAGAGTTTTGTTATGCTGCGTTACTGAGATTGTGATTCTGTTGTTGTTGTTACAATATGGCTTAGTCTATTCTTATTAATACACCTTCCCAGATGAAAATCATATTTATAACTATGGATCATCCAAAGATTAGTTCAGAGACTAATGTGGTCAAAGAACCCATTTCACGCTGCACAAACCTGTATTTTATTTGCAAGTATAATTATTTGCAGAGACTAATTCTTTTAAAGTGGAGACCAGCATGTCGTCCTTGATTTTGTTTCCTATTGTTGCCTCCTGAATTGATTTGTCTATCATGGTTTGCCACATTCCATGGACAAAGTCACAGGTCTGTGCTGTCTCATTTGTTTCATCATCTGTAGGGGATCATCTCCAGCTAATTTATGATAGAGGTATCAACTAAAAATCCTATGCAAATAGCCTATTTAATAGTGTCGGGAGTCTATCATTACTTCAGAGATAATCGTTGCTTACACTTTAACTCCTAAGTTAACAGATGTCTTGTTATAATACGAAACTTCCAAGGGTCTGCAATCTAAATTTTATATAGTAAAAGAAAAAAATGCAAATGATCTTATTTCTACATGAGTTTCTCTATGTACTTTAAGTTTTGTGGGTTTTTTTCCTTTCCAACTTAGCAATATCACAGCAATCATCAAACAGTTGGATCTGAGAAATGATAAAACCAGTCTGCCCTGTATGTCATTTCTACACAGGAAACTGACAACACATTGCTATTTGTTTTTTGGTTGGTAACAACATTAGTCTGAACATCATTATGCACACTGCAGTTGTGTATTTATTTCTCCTTCCAAGAGAGAAGAAAAAAAGAATTTACTAGTGTAATATAAGAACAATGGGACACTTTAAACTAATAGCTGGTGAATTTATAATAAACAAAAGGAAATGTTTCTTCATATACCATATAGACACTCAGCCAACACTTGGAATCTGTTACTAATTATTTCAGTCAGGGCTTTTTTTAAAAGCTGGATAACTTAATAATTGATGAAATCTTTAATTTTTGTCACCTAACTATAAAAGTAATTAAATTTTGTGCTTTAGGAAATCACCTCCTTAATCTTGACTAGGACTTTCATTCTCTGTCCTCCTGGGTGAAGGGAACGACATAGTACATTTTATAGCCACATACCTCCACGTTTCCATTAGGAGTACCTCAGGCAAGCTGGACCCACATTCAAGTCCTAAAAAATCTTTTCCAGGTTGGTAAAAAACTCTGAGCTTCATAATTCTTAAAAGAAAGTGGCTTCATCTGCCTTGTCTGATTTATTGAGACTTAACTGAATGAAACAAATGGCATGTATTTGAAGTGTATACAATTTGATCATTTTTGATATGTGAAACCATCACTATAATCAAGATAATGAACATATACATCACCCCCAAAGTTTCCTTGGGTCCCTCTGCTATCCTATCCCTCCTCTATCTCCTCACTCTCCACCCCTGCTCCCAATCTGTAGTGCTTTCTGGCACTTTAGATAACTGAATTTTCTATAATTTTCTATAAATGGGATCATACAGTATATACTCTTTTTTTGTTTGGCTTATTTCTCTTGTTTAAGTAATCAAACAAGGAAGTCATTAGACTGAGGTGGCTCTAATGTCTTGGTATCCTATGTAAGTAAAATGAAATCTACACCAAAATTAATTCCTATAAATGCTTCAAGGATAAAAAGAACAACCAATTACAAACAGCCAACAAGGCTTTTGCAAATAATGCAACCACTTAAGCTATAGCCAATCAAAGAATTTCCTTGCTTTGCTTCCATTTCTCCTCTACAAAATTATAATCCTCAACATAACTATTTTCAGTTTCATGCACGTTGTTGCATGGATCAATACTTCACCCTTTTTTATTGCTGAGGAGTATTCCATTGTAGGGAAGCATCACAATTTCTCTCTCCCTTATCGAATGGACACTAGGGTTGTCTCCAGTTTTTGATGTTACAAATGAAGCTGCTGTGAACATTCATGTGTCTAAGTCTTTGTGTGGATATACGCTTTCATTTTTCTTGGGTAAAAATCCAGTTGTGGAATGGCTGAATCATAAGGTAGATGTGTGCTCGACATTTTAGGAAATTGCCAATGTAAGCAATGCCAAACTATTTTCCAGTGTGGTTGTGCCATTTTACATTCTCACTGGCAGAGAGCGTAGTATGAGAGTTACAAGCTCCTTCACATCTTCACCAACACTTGGTATGGTTGATCTTTTTAATTTGAGCCAATCTAGTAGTGGCATCTCATTTTGCTTTAATTTGCTTTTCCCTAATGACTAAGGATGGTGAGCATTTTTTCACATGCTTATTTGCCATTCATGTATCCTCTCTGATGAACTATATGTTGAAATCGTTTGCCCTTTTATTCTTTGATTTTTAGGGTTTTTAAATTACTGAGTTATAACCATTCTTCCTGTATTCTGAATCCAAGTTCTTTGTCAGATATATGATTTGCAAATATTTCCTCCTAATTTGTAGCTCATTTTTTCATTCTCTTAACAGTGTCTTTAGAGGAGCCAAAGTTTCTATATTTGATAAAGTCTAATTCATCAATTTCATTGTTTGTTTTTTTTAAAGATTTTATTTATTTATTTGAGAGAGAGCACAAGCAGGGAGAGGGGCAGAGGGGGAGTGGCAGAGGGAGAGGGAGAGGCAGGATCCCCATTGAGCAGGGAGCCTGACGCGGGGCTCGATCCCAGGATCCCGGGATCATGACCTGAGCCGAAGGCAGATGCTTAGCCGACTGAGCCACCCAGGCGCCCCTCATTGTTGTTTTTTTTAAATGATCATGCTTTTGATGCTGTATCTTAAAAACCTTTGCTTAAGCCAAGGTCACAAAGGTTTTTCTTACACACATATAGCATCTAGCAAACTTCAGTCAATAAATCAGGGAACACTTACATTAGAATGTGCTAATGAGACAGTTGATTAAACCAAAATGCAAATGACAGCTTTTCCTATTTGTGGTCTTGAATTTAAGGAAAGGAAAAAAAGGATTACAGAATTAGAAAAAGTTAATAAGACAGTTTCCCAAACTCACAGAGAGAGGCAGCTATGGAAAAGGACCTCATCCTTTTTTTGTCCTTTTCAGCTTTGGTTTCCAGAACCTGTCAGGCCCTTCGTTTTCCTCAACGTTTCTCCCCCTAGACCTAGGGGAGAGGTGCCTGTTATTTTCACAAGAACAAACATAAAGCTATTTTTCTGTTTCTGAACTTATGCAGCTCTAATTAGTACCACTATAGACAAATAACCTCAGTTATAAATCCAGAGTAGAAATCACAGAAATCATCTCCCTCCTACTAACAGAATAGCAGACCATAGTGCCAAGTTAGATATTAATCAAGATTATTAGGAATAGTTTTACTTAGGTATCAGAAAGTTAAGAGTTAGAAGAACTTGATAGACAATTTCTTCCATCCACATCCAGAGCTTCAACTTGTGCAGAGTCAACTAAAAACCTGACCTACCCCTATGAAACATCACTCCACATTTCCACCTGCCTGCTGGACAAAGCCACTTTGATATCTTGGTGGCACTTAAGCTTCATCACTTCCAAAAGATTCATTGACTCATCAAAAACTCATCTCCTCCCTCCTTTTCACCTCTCTGTTCTGGCTGCACAATTTTCCTAGATTACCCAAGCTTACAGTTTGACCATCTCTGACTCCTACAACTTCACTGCCTGTCTTCTTACATTTAAAGAGTTACGGTGGTGGGGTGGGGTGTGAGAACATATTTAGGAAAGGGCGAGTGCATTGCAGGGATAATCATGGAAGGCTTCCTAAAAAATATTTATATTAGGCCTTGAAAGATGCCCCACAGTTTTCAGACATTAGGGCCTCCTATAAATATTTTTTAGGAAGCTTCTCTTGATTATACTTGCATATACTGGTTTCCTTCCACTAGACTCCTAGAGCATTTTGTATTTCTTTATCTCACTTAACACATATTACTTTTATTAGAGTTCTTGTGCAACTATCAAATTGTAAGCCACTTGAAGGCAGGAATCATGTTTTATTTTCCTCTACAACTCTCTAGGTTCCCTAAAATAGTATTTTAATATTCAAATCAAAACAGATGGAAACTTCTATGATGTTATTATGAAGAGTATGCCATTGTAGCTCCAGAGAAGATCCTTGAACATGAACAGAATGACTAATGAATGAATATCACAGTTTCAGTATGTAAAACTTTAGTAAAAGAACATTTATAGGTAGAAATACAGTTTCTGTATTTCACCTCAAAGGTTGACTGCTTCTCTCTGAGCAAAACTTCTAGCCTTTTTTCCCTAATAATCATCCAAAAAATACTGAACTAAGTCTGACTATGTAGGGGAAATCCCAAGGATGGATTTGGGACTCGGAAGATTATCAAAGCACTAAAAATAATAAAAATAAAAAGAATAATAATATAAAGAAAAGAAAGTAATTCCATTCCTTAAGAAGGAAATGAAATATCAGTTTTTCAGGCCTATTATTCTCATTTGTATGTTTGTAGAAATCTAAAGTTGCATTAAAAATGAAAAAAAAAAAGCCTATTCAGAAATGTTGGATGAATGGCCAACAAGTAAATATCCTGAATGAGGCAAAAGCAGTAGATGGCCCAGCTCAACATACTCCACAGGGAATTCCACATTACTTCCAGATTCCTCATCTCCAAATAAAGTCTCTGACACCTGCCTGGCCATCTCTCCTGAAGAGTATGAAAAAGGGGGATCAGGAGTGATCACAAAGCCCACTTTTGAAACACCCTGCCTAATTGGCGGCATTGTAACCTCTTCATCTTTTAAGACAGGCTTTGATAAAAGACCATCACACAGGCAACATGATCATTTCATCTGAGTGATTTTAATCTGGATTCCACAAACGATCACTCAATGTTCACCTGGAGATATATCACCTGTATTCCATAGCCACATCTTTGGCCTTTCAATAAACTCTCACACCCACTTCATTCATTACATGGGATGTACTCTCAGTTTTCAGACATTTGCAAGTCGTACAGAATAATTTAATGTTTAATTCAAAACTGCCCATGTATGCCAGAATTTAGAATTATCTCAAAATTTTATTATTGGCAGAAAACACTATAAAATATTTCCTCAGAAATCAAAAGACATTAATGTAATATCCTGTAGACCAAATTGTTTCAGACAACACCAAGGATTTCCAGAGAGAAAGAACAGAGAGGGAAAATTTATCTAGTGAGTGGTAAATTTCAAATCCTTATTAAAGACATAAATATATTTTGCTGCCAGTAATCTTTAAGGCCTCTGCAGACTGTGTGCTTTGCTGTTGTTAAATGGGCTTTGTTTTCCTTTTCTATAAGAACAGAAGAAATAACCAGGGGAGGAAAGAAAAATGACAAAGTGAAGAACCTGGCCCCGAAATGCAGTCCAATTTTCACATTTATCATCCTGCCCAGCACAGGCCTAAGCTTCGGGGAGGGGGAGGCCAAGTTTAGAGGGGAGGGCAACCATGGTCCTACCCATAGAATCTCCACGTAGCTGCAGTGTGTCTTGGTCTTGAGAATGAAAGCACAGGCTGAAGATGGGGGGGCAGGACAGCTCAGGAACTTGCTAGAAATGCCTTGGCTGTGGATACAAATGTTGGCCAGGGAACGCTCATTTTATTGCGAACTCGGAAAAAAGGCCTTTTTTGGAAAACCTTTATGACTCAGATTCTATCCCATTTTTTTTTCTTAATAATCTAGTGGTCAACTTTTGGAGAATGCTTTATCATTTTACTGTGAACATTTCTGAAGTTTCTCAGTTAAACAGGACCGACGAGAGAAGAGCTGGTGGAGTCTGTGCCTAGCAGAGCGAGGTGAGGATAGCAGACTAGCAGGAGCTGAGCGCGAGCGCACTACTCAGAAAGCACCCTTCACTCTGGGTCTGCCTGCAGATGAGAACAGCTTTGGAAGACCTCCTGCCTCAGTGCAACAAACCAAGCAAAACGCCAGTGGGGATCAATCAGAAAGTGCCACCTCAAAGGTCTTAAAAAATCACATTTAATTCTGTGACTCACCGCTTCTTCTTTAACATGCATCAAATGAAGTAGTAAAATAAAGAGAGAGCAGTTTTCCAAGATTCATTTGCTACATTAAAACTCTTTGGGATTGTTTGTGAAAAATCTTCATCACAGATGATGGCTCTTGGCACTCTGGGGAACCATGGAAACACAGGGTGATAAACTTCTTACCACAGCATCACTGTTTTAGGGGCAGAACCAATGGCCTTAATTTTCTGCAAATGTATTTTAAATAAGTTCTAAGATTTTCCATTTAAGCACCTGGCTATCAAATCTCAACATACCTTTAAAAGGTAATAAAAGTGCAGCGCTGGTGGTTTAATTGGCCACTTAAATCTGTCTGTTTTTGAGACACAACGTCTTTGTAACTAGTCACCAAGTACCAGGTTTGCATTTGCTAGGCGATGCCCAGCGGCCATGCTGTTATCAGCGTGAGGATGATGCGGTCAGCACCGGGGCTGTCTCACCCAGGGAATCAGACCCATCAGGATGTCAGGAATGAAACAAACTCTGTAACTGGGATTTAATCATAATGAATCTCCTTTCTTTCCCCCATTTTTACTAGCGAAGGACAAAATTAGAGCTCAGAAATGAATACCTTCAGTTAACCAGTCTAAATAACTTGAAGTAACTGAAGATTACTCAAAATGATCCCAATAAACTCTTCCAAAGTCTTAAACCTTCCATTCCCTGAATCATCTCTTCCACCTCAAGGGCACTTAGAGAAAGAAAACAGAATGCCATTCCCTGAAATCATGTCTCTTCCCTACCAGAAGGAAGATACAACTTACATTATCTCTGGTCCGTTTAACAAATATGTTTTAAAAATAAAAACATGGTCATTACAGCAATAATGACTGCCTCTTTTAAGCTGAATAGATTTGTAGTTTCAATCCTCTATAAACCACTTAGAAAGATGGAGAATATATGAAATAACAGAGCTTCCCAGAACATTCTGTAAGATTCCACTTTGCCTTTGGAGAAAAATGTAGATATTGTATGTAAATTTTCTGCAAAGCACCCTGAAAATTCCATAAATCCCATCCTGCAGGGATTTCACTTTTCTGTAGACTTTCCACCCTACTTGAGTTCCTAGCCCCTCTAAATATATGCTGCGATACGACATTTCCATAGACAAAGCACCGCACACCAATAAAACACAACACTGTTTACATACAGTGCAAATATATAACATATTTTTAGTGTAGGTTATGAGCAATATTTTTAGATGGATGGAGCCTGCAGTGATATTAGTAACAAACTTCTACTGTAAATTAGTGGCCTAAATAGAAATTTATGTTCCATAAAACCCAGCATGAAACAATAAGTTAGAAATATTTAAATAACATTTTACAGAGCGTTAAGCAGCAAATCCAACTGTGTCAAGCTGAGGTGGTTACTGAGAAAGAGAGTTGGGCACTGTCACAGAAAGGTGCCCAAGCAGCAAAAGACAACGCCTTGGACTCTTCAGTAACTTTTAAAAATTATGTACGACCTCAGATTGTGCCTAACTAATACCTCAAAGGCCGTCTCCAGCTTGCAAACAAGTGAAAGATAACCAACCAGTCCAGGGATACATTTTAGAACTTCTAGAGACACAAGGCCAAAGGCATCTATGTGAGATGGGGTTTTGGTTTATATTTTTATTCATTTTCTAAAAATATGCTAGTTCTATAATGTGAACAGATGAGCTCATATCTAGGTTTGGCTTTCTAAGATCCATAATCCTACTCAAGTCATAATCAAGTCCATTCTTGCATTACTCATATTTCACAGAGCAAAGAATATTTCTATTACTTCTTGGAGAAAATCAGCTTCTGATTTAAATTTATGTTTGCAATTCTGCAAAGTATCAAGACTTTAAACACTACATTCAAAATTTAACATTATAAGACTGATACTATGATTAGATCCCGGTAAGTACATGAAAACACTATGGAAGCTCCCCACATTTGTAATTTAGATATTTTTTCAAAATAATTGAAGTAGGAGTTGATGGTGGTGGCTGGGGTAGGGAAGGAGGAGGAACGTTCCAACTTGTTTTTCTCCTCCACACAGAACAGGGAGGTATGAGGGCTTCTGTAATTGAGATGGCAGAATGCCATGTCTTCAAGGGAGACAAAAATGATGGCTTTATTCTTTCTATTTCTTCACCTGCCATTTAGAAGGATAAATGTAATATTCTTAAAAAAAAAAAAAAAAGAAAGAAAGAAAAAAAAGCTGCAGGGCTTCAATTGAAAAAAAAAAAGTTCTCTGATTCATGAATAACATTCCCGAATAAGAAATGAACAAAAAGTTTGGGTTGAGGCTTTGTTTTATTAAGGCAAGAGATTGGTATTGAAATGCTGGATTTTTCCAATGGATTATCCCACTTATCCCACCTTAATCCTTAAATTCAATGTGTCAAAAATTGGATTCATCATTCCTCTCCTAACTTGACTTAGCCTAACCATTTCTCCAATTCTGTCAGTGACATCTGCATCCTACCAACCATCTAAATCCTACTCTTCATTCATCATTTCTGATTCCTCCTCTTCTCTTACTTTCAGAGATGAAATGGAAGTTCAATAAGATTATAAACTCTAAGAAGACTGGGCCTATGTCTGTTCTATTCACCCTTCATTTATGCTTTCACCTCTACCATGTGACAAGGACAGTGACGGATGCTGGGCAAAAGTGAGCAAGACAGGCATGGTCCCTGCCCTCACGGAGCTTACGGTCTAGCGCAGGAGTCACGCATTAAATACACAAAGGCATCATTACAAATGTGATAAGTGCCTTAAAGAAAAAGACCTGAGTTCTAGGAAAAGACTTAATTAAGATAAGGGTGGAGGTAGTCAAAAAGATTCTCTCAGTTAGTGAAAACTGAGCTAAGACTAAAGGGTAAGCAATAAGGTGGTCAGATAAGATCGGGGGAAGAGTGTTCCAGGAAGAGAAGCAACATGTGAGAAGACCCTCGGGTAGGAAAGAGCCCAGCACATTTTAGAAAATGCAGCAAAAGGCCAGTAAGGCTGGAGGTAATAAGTGGGCAGTACAGTGGCCACACTTAAGGCACTGGGTTTTAACCCGGGTAAAATGGGAAGTCAAGAGGGTTAGGGGCATGAACTGATTTAGGTCTTAAAAAGCACACTGTAGCTTCTAGGCAAAAAATGGAGTGAAGCAAGCATGTAAGACAGGGAAACTAGTTAAGAGACGACTACAGAAGTTCAAGAGAGAACCAACAGTGACTTAAATGAATCCAAGCCATCCTCATTCCCAGGGTCTGACACAGTTCCTGGTTCACATAAATGAATGAATCAATAAAAAGATACTAGCATCAGTTTACAGTCTTCTTTCACAGTACTTCTGCCTGGCCCAGGGTAGAGGCATCCTCTAGCCTCTTTCTGAGATACAATTACATTTATTTTCTGGAGTCAAATTTGTAGTCGAGATCATGATAAATTTAGATTGTATCTAATGTGTATAATTTAAAGTTTGAACTCCTCAAATGCCACATTAAATTCTATATAAAAGTATAATTTTTGAAATCTCTAATCACATAATTTGTATTTAAGAACAAGCAAAACTTTATATATGAGTATCCATCATAGCATTACTTATGATGTCAAAACAAATAATCTATATGTGCTTTAATGTAGGAAAAATCAAATTATGGTACCTCTACATAATGAAATAATATACAGTCCTGAAAAATGTTTTCAAGGAATATTTAATAATGTGGGGAAAAGTAATAAAACATAAAGTACAAAAAAAAAGGACATAAAACATATATAACATGATCTGAAGTTCATTTGTAAAATACACGCACAGACACATAACCAAAGAGAAATAAATGAAAGATTAAAGTCGTGATCTACAGATTATGAGGTTATGGGTGATTTTTACTTCCTTACCATGTTTTTTTAGTATCCAAATTTTCCATAGGAGTAATACCTTTATTCTCAGAAAGATCTCCCAGTAATGGTTACACGTAAAAGGAAAAAACTTCAGCCTAACTCCCAGGCTGCCCTCCCAGTCTTTGCCCAAAAGTCTGTGATTCTGTTTCCCACGGACCTGCTTCTAGCCTTGCCTGCACAGGGCCTGCTCCGGCTCCATAGCTCTGAGTCTCTGGGCGCTCCCCAAGGATCTCCGTTCCTGCTCATAACCTTTACTATGCACAGCACTCACCAGACACGTCGTATGCTGCCTTGACTCATCAATTTCTTTTCTGTGCTTTTAGCTCTCACTTCTCGGTCAAATGGACTATGTTTTTGTTTTTCATCCTGCCCCGCAGCACCAAGCACAGCCCCTTCTATAGAGACCTTCAATATTTATTGTTTGCTGAGAATGCAGTTCTGCCACACTGGGGGCAGTGTTTGGCTCTTGGAAGGCGAGCATGGCCATCATCTATCTCCTGGGTCCCCTGCCGCTTCCTGCCCCAAAGCTGCTGCTACCCTTGCCGCTTCAGATCACTGAGTTAGGGCAGAGAAGAGACCTGAGACAGCGTCTGGCTCAACCACTGGAGTCAGTGACAGGGAAAGCGGAGTTCTAAAAGTAGAGAGAGACTCAGGTGGCAGAGCCAGGCCTAGAAACACAACGGCTCAAATTCAGTGGCCTTCTCCTCAGCCCACCCTGGGGCAGGAACTCGAGCAGCTCCTCTCTCTAGCTCTTCAGAGACTGTAAAATGGCAAGCAAGTTTGGAAATGTCCATTCCATAACCCAAATGTTCCTTTGACAGGCTGGAGAAAATTAATTTGGGATTGCCATTGTGTTTTTCACTCTGTTTAATCTAACTGTTGAATATCAAAGATTCATTAAAAGTAAATGGTGGCTCAGATGGCTAAGCGTCTGCCTTCGGCTCAGGTCATGGTCCCAGGGTCCTGGGATCGAGCCCCGCGTCGGGCTCCCTGCTCAGTGGGGAGCCTGCTTCTCCCCCTCCCTGTGCTTCTCCCCCTGCTCATTCTCTCTCTCTCTCTCTGTCTCTATCTCTGTGTCTCGAATGAATAAATAAATTAAAAAAAAAAAGTGAATGAAACTACAGTTTTTAAGCTTAACCATTAAGGCACTTCGGAAATTGTTTTCAAGGCAGCACAGTACAAAGGCCAGAACAATCTGGGCACAAATTCCTCCCAGGAGTGTAAAACCAAAAGCACAATTCCGCGTACCAGTGAGGCTGTGAGGCTGTATCTTCCCTCCTTCTACCCTGCAGCACACGAGGAAAGCCAGGGTGTGTGACACGTGCTGACGAACCAGCACGGAAAGGACGCTTGTAGCCACTCCAGGAAGATACATTACAGTCAGTGATGAATAATTATTCTGATAAAGCACCAAGATCCTACGAGGTTAGGCTATGATTTGAGTTGACAGCTTTGTCTATAAACATTGGTTCTAAAAATAACCAATTAACGACTCATTTGAATCCTGCTCTTCTCTGATACTGTCCAAACCCTGGCATTTCATGTCATGCCATCGTCTTTTACCACGTAAACTTCAGTTTTATCGAGGCAAAGGGAGTAAAATACACTTTCAAGTGAAAATAATACAAATAACAAAGGATCATTTTACTGTTGCAAACTCTGACAATTTCCTCTTTGCATTAAAAAAGATAGTGTCAAACCAGTTATTACAACACATGACAGCTTCAGAATAGAGACAGCATATCCAGCTCTGTATTATTCAATATGGACACATGGGAAAAGAGCAGACAGTTTTTCTAACAGATTTCGCTGCCTCAATGCCAATATGGCGAATAATCATATGAAAATGTTATTACTCTACCTAATTTTCCCTTGGAGCTTTTAAATAGAAACTGTGGTTAACTGATTTTTAAATACACCCAGGGAAGGGACAGCAGAGCTGGGAAGGGTCCTCCCAAAGCCATTCAGGTGTAAGTGAGATGACACGTGGGACGGGCGGGGTTTAAGGATGACTAATAAGGGCTGGGGTGGGAGGGTACATGACAAAGATGTCTTCCCTAAGCTAAAATGGAAATGAGGCAGAAGTCAGAGAAAGGAAAAGAGAAACCTTAATCTGGGCTTCCTTTCTCTAATCAGTGGGGAGGGCAAGCCACTCACAGAGCAGAGTACAGCCCTTCAGAGGTAAAAGGAACAGAAGCAAGATGATGTCCTGGAAAGATGGCATTTAATTAGAAGACTGATTTCTGATTCATTTCCACTAGCCAGTCTTAGCTCCCCTGTTGTAACAAAATACCACAGACTGGGGAGCTTCAATAAAAGATGTTTATTTCTCATAGTCCTGGCAGCTGGAGAGCCCAAGATCAAGGTGCTGGCTGATTTGGTTCCTGGTAAGAGCTCTCTTCCTGATTGACAGTGGCCACCTTCTTGCTGTGTCCTCACGTGGTGAGAGAGAGAGAGACCAGTCTCTCTCTCTCTTTCTTTCTTTCTTTTCCTTCTTTCTTTTTTAATAAGGACATTCATCCCATCATAGGGGCCTCACCTTCACAACCTCACCTAAACCTAATTACCTCCAAAGGACCCACCTCCAAATACCATCACATTTGAGGTTATGACTTCAATGTATGAATTTTAGGAAGATGAATGTTTAGTCCGTAACATAACCTTTCCCTAGTACCTACTATATGCTAGATCTAAAGTCTGAATGAAACTGAATAGACATGGCTTCTTTAAGAGCTAACTCTCACCTACAGGACATGCCAGGGGCAGAATCATGCTTACAATAAGGTGCTCAGAAGCAAGACTGTATTTTCCTTTACACCTTCAAAAAACCTTGTTTAGCAAACAAAGTTATCTTTATATGAAATGCTTTTAAAGCCTGTGCTTTGTATTTATGTTCATACTTTTTAGATAAGACCTGCTTTAACTGTTGCCAATTCTTACATTTTACTGATCTACTAGGCAGTATCTATATTTGCCAATTTTATTTTCTGTCACCCTAATGTTATCATAACTTAACGCTATCAGGGAATAAGAAAGAATCAATGCTGATTATAGTTAAGAAAGTGAGGATGAAAGCAATACTAACTGGGGATATTTGTTTTTTATAAAGTCTCCACAGGAGGTCCTCTTATCCTGGGGTCATTTAAGAATCACTCCCTTGACTCAAAGTGAAGAGCAAAGATGCTACAAATACATGGGTGAAGACGCACAGTTTTCTGGTGAGGCAGCACAGTTTAGGAGAAAAAGAAGCCACTCAAGGTCACGGAGTCAGGCAGACCTGGTTTTGAAATCTGGTCCCACCACTTTTTTTTTTTTTTTTTTCCTTTTCAAAAGATGGTGTAACTTCTCTGAGCTCCAATTTCTTCCTCGGTAAACACGAGAGGAGCCCTGTTGCACGGGGATGCTAGGCAGCATGAGGTGAGACAAAAGTATGCTCAGGTGCCTCAGAGCAAACAGCCTGTGGTCAATATGCCCCTTCCTCTCTGTCCCCTCAAATGCCTTCTACCAGGGAGGGAGCAGAGGTTCAAAATGTCTACAGTCAGTCTCTGCTTGGGTGTGTACATATTCGAGAGAGGGGGCTGTACGCAGAGGAAGGTCACGTATTTGTGAGTACTGTGCTTTCATGAGCCTTACCATCCTTGAAACATTTTGTTTTTACTTTATTGATTTGAATATCATATTAATTTACCCACATATATCATCTGACACCTCCATTTACTGGTCTTTTAGGCAACCCTGGGCAGGTGGATATTGATAAATGGTCTATTAGTATGATTTGACTGTCTGTATCCTGTCTCCCATTTTTTTTAGAGGATTATACGGCTGACAGTGAGGATGGGGCCAAATCTCATCATTCCTGTACAACCACTCTCTCCCCTTTCTGCATCATTGAATTTGACTGTCTATCTTCACCGAGAAGAAATGTGGACAGACAGACAAAGCAGAAGACTAAGAAAGGGAAGAAATGGGGGTTCCTGGCTCCTGAATGGGCTCACTTCACTCACCTTCAAACTCTGTGTAAATCTATTTCAGCAATTGCAGGGAAGGGCTAAGGAATCCTGGTTTCCTTGAATAAGGGAATGAACAATCACTAGACCAAAAATCCAAGGAGACTTTGGGAATTAATACAAGAGAGGCTGCTACTGTATAATGACTAAGTTGCCTCAGTATGTCTTGTGGGCTAAAATTCCATTTCGTTTTCATCATACACACAACCAGAATTATAGCTCCAGGAAGAGCCACAAGTTGTATTCCCTTTGGTCTACCTAAACATCCCAAATAGTACCACATTCTACCTGAAGATGTGCCCCTGAAATAGACTGACAAAGCTTCAATTATCTTGGCTGCAGGCGAAGACAAAATTAGAGTCTCAGGAGTTCTCAAAAAGCTCGAAAAGTTCTCTCTAAACTATATTGTTATCAGATGGAAACCTCAAGAACACAACCAAAACTGCAAGAGTAGAGATTTCCCTGAGCTTTGTTCTGCCTATGAGATAGTTTCCAAATATGCCATGAAGGGTAAGTAGAAAACAACAGGGGTCCAGTGTGGAACAAACATCAAAATGACAGGAGTTCAGACACACGACCCATTCAGTCCCTACTCCCATCCCACCCAGCGTCCCACTCACAGTGTTACTTAAACTCTGGTTAACCTGGTATCGACCTTCCTATTTAAGTTTATCTGATAATACACAGTGTTGAGGGGAAAAAGTGGAAAGAGAAAGAGGAGAAAGCATAAAAAGAATACCATCCTTCATGTTAGTAAAAACACAAATTGGCTATGAGACAAATTTGAGGTAGTGCTTAAGTTAACTGCACCATGGCAAAGTTTTTAAAAATCTTTGGAGGAAAAAAAAATCTTTTTTCTTCAAAATCTTCCAACATTTAAAAATCCAGATCTAGGCTTGAATCACTGCTGCACAAGGCAACGCTCCCTCTCTGGACCACAGCTATGTCACTGGGCCACAGATGCTGCCATGACTGCTCAGTCAACACACCCCGGAAAAAGAACCTTTATTTCCAAATCCAAGCTTGTTCCAAATCCTTCTGGGGAAGTAAACTAACACCTGGGCACCTTCAGCAAAGTCAAAATTCTCTTCTTTTATGGCAGTGGCCTTATGTTTAGAAAATGCCTTTCTACTTACATCAACTTCTCTCAGGTAAAAAGGGAATGAAAGACAGAAGCCATGGGCCCCTTGAGTAAAATCCCATTGAGTGGGGAGAGCAAAATCAGAAGATTTAGCTCTAACTTGAGGGGACCCCACAATGATGTGAAAGAGAAAGAAGAGAAAAGAGGAATGGCATGTAATCTGGAAGATTCGAGTACATTCACAGATAGATATTTTCCCAAGGTGTGCAAGAATCTAGCTTTCTTCAAGGAGACAACCACAGCAACATGTAATGTAAATTAGTTCCTTTCTGACTGAGAGCTGAGTAACAAAGACAGAGCTGGCAAGATGGCAGAGCACAGTGAGGGCAGAATTGTATTCCCAGCTGAACCCTGGTGAGATGTTACGTTGTCAGTTTAATGTAAAATAAAATGAGGCCGCACATCGGAAAGTGTTTTGAAAAGTAAAAATCCAGGGGAAGATGAAGATGGCATTTTCATGAGTCTGGAGGAAATGAGCTCTGTGGGGTGGGCTGCTCTAATTGTGACCTTTCTTCAGCTGGTACCCCATGGGCCTCTGGGAAGGGGAGAGACATGATGGAGAGGCCAGTGCCCGCAGCTTTCAGCCATCATGGGGATAGCAGCACCATTTGCTAGCACCTGGAAGCCAAAAAGAGAAAGAAAGCTGGTATGGAGACCTCCCACCCATTAAAGGCAAGAGAGTGAGAAGTGGGAGAGGAAGCTCCCAGTGTCAATAGCAGTGACCTGGGGTCATGTAGTAAGGAGTTTTAAAGGCATAAAAGCTTCTTTATTCAGATGGTTCCTTTCAGGGCAACTTATTTCATGATACTTAATGCAGCTGGTTTAAAGAACAGTTGGGTTGGATATGACTTACAGTACGTCACACAAATTTGGAGCGCCCATGGAACATTAATTTCAGGGCATGCATTGGATTATGCTCTTACAACCAGCGTCTTTGCCAGGGGCAGCTTATAACTCAGAAAGTCATGTTTCATTGAGGATGTGCTGTATAATGTTGAAGGGGAAAGTTAACTATTTTGTTTTGTTGTGGTTTTTTCTCCCCATCCAAGCAGAAAGCATTTGGGAAAGAGCTTCGCATGCTAAACTCAAACTTTTTTTTCTTTTTAAAAAATATTTTATTTATTTATTTGAGAGAGAGAGAGAGAACAAGCAGAGGGAATGGCAGAGGGAGAGGTGAGGGAGAAGCAGGCTCCCCGCTGGGCAGGGAGCCCAACGCGGGGCTCAAACCCAGGACCCTAGGATCACGACCTGAGCCAGAGGCAGACACTCAGCTGACTGAGCCACCCAGGCGTCCCAAACTGAAACTAGTTTCTATAAAGTTGTTCTCGTTCATTTCAGCACAAATCTGCTTGGGCCATTCTCTTTAACATTTCATCTTGTTCTTAGTACACAACCTCCCCGCTCCTCTGAGATCCCCTCAAACAACTGACCATACTGGGATTTGCTTTTCCCCATATACATTTGAATCTCACTTTCTCCAGAACCTGTTTTCCACCAGTGTTTTCCAGCATAGCATGCCAGACACTAACTTGTCCCTACCCAGAGAGCCTGTTAAAATTCCACCTCCTTCCAAGCGGGGAGTGAGGTACTTCCTTTTTTGACCCTGAGCTACTCCCCAGTTCTGGTAATCAGTAACAATTCATTCAACTTAAAAAAAAAAAAAAAGATAAATTAATTCTTCTAAGTAATATAAACACTGAATTTTATTCATGCTCTTGAATTACTTTCCTTTCTACTGCATGTTTGTGTAGCTGCTACATGAGTCCTTTGTACTGATGTAGCTGTCATTCCTTCAACTGAGTTCTTGCCAAACAGTGAGCTGTGTCTGGAGATACAAAGATAACCACTCTTGTTGAAGAGATGCCAGTTTAGCGGGAGAAACAGACATGGAAACAGATCTGTATGTAAGATACATGGCCTGCAGAAGGAGAAAAAAATATATTGCACAAATAAATCAGCATAATAGCACCAAAAAAAAAAAAATCTAAAGGGCCATAATATACCACAAAGGCCCAGAAAAACACAAGGATTGTGAACATGAAGGAAATTCTTCCATTTTTGCCTCTTTCAATCTACCCTTACGAACTCTGCCTCTCTTTATGTTAAGAGGGAGGATGGAGCCTCATCCCTACCTAAAGCCAATTTTCCACTTGAGTGTGAGGTCCTTCTCTCACCTGGCCCCTGAAAACCTCCACTCTCCTGCATTATCAAATCCTCCCTTCCTACAGAATCATTCTAATTCACATACAAGTATCTTAATATCATCCTCCCTTGCCCTTGAGTCTCCCTCCAGCCTCTCTGCCACTTCTCTGCTTGCTTCTCTTCCCAGCGATACGTAATACTTTCATCTTCTGTGCGTACGTCTATCCCTGTTACCTCCTCCTCCGTTCTCTCCTCCCATGACTCCACTGATTTGGTTCTTAGCAAGGTCACCAATAAACTCCATTTTGCTAGATTCATTAGTCACTTTTCTGTTCTTACCTGTAGTATAGCATCTACTGCCTACTCCCATCTCCCATCTGCCCTTACTGAAAGACTGTCTTCTTCAGGCTTCTATGAACATTCTCTCCTTTTTTTCTTCCTGCCTCCCTGGCAGCTCCTTCCCAATTCTCAGTGTTTGCTTTTCCTTGCCTGTCCCCTTTAGAGTCCATTCTCACAGTAGCTAGAGTGATCTTTCGAAAATATATACCAAGTTGTTTCGTTCTCTGGCTGAAACCCTTCAATGGCTTCTTAGAATAAATTCCATACCACCAAGGCGTGTGGGTCCCAGCTCCTGCCTTCCTCTCTGCCCTCACTTCTAGCCATACCTTCTGCGAACACCCTACAGACTATCACCAGATTTCAGACATACATGGCTTTTTTTCTGCTCCTCAAACACCCCAAGCTAGTTCCCACACTTCACGACCTTTACCATGGCTATTCACTAGCCTAGAACACTCTTCTCTTAGCTCTCTGCATGGCCAACTTCTGATCATCCAAGTCTCAGCTCAAATGACTTCATTAGAGGGGCCTTCCCTGACCATCCCACTCAAGTGTCCCTTCCCCGGATTCAGTCACCTGTTAGCACATTACCCCATTCCAATTTCTCAAAATACAACCAGCAAGTATCATATTTATTTCTTGACATCTCATTTGTCTACCTCTCCTACTCGAATGTAAGGAACACAAGGCAGAGACTTGGTCTTAGTCACTGCTGTATGGCCAGCTCCAGGCATAGGGTTCAGTGCACTGCAAGCGTTCTGTAAGTATTTACTGAATGGATGAATGAAATGATGATGAAATCCTTGTTTAGGATACTGTGTCCAGCTCTTTGCTCTTCAGCTGCAGAAGGGCACAGGAAGGGTAAAGATGAAACAAAAATAGTGCATAGGGAAATCGGACTTAAGGCAAAGGTTAGCAGAACTAGAATTAATGAGGATGTATTTTATTTTCGTTCTTCAGAAGGTCATTACTGACTGTTTTCACTTATTTTTTTATGTCTAATGAGGATTAAATAGAGAGAAATGGATGGCAGGTTCAGTAGACTAGGACTACAAGTCCTAGAGTGGATGAGATGTGGGTTAGAGTCATAGAAACACTTACTGGGATTGACTGCTATTTGAGATTGTAATTAGTTCTGGAGGAAGAACACTGAACATCCTTCTAAAACAAAAAGGGACTGTTAATGTCCAAAATATATAAACAAATTATACAACACAACCCCCCAAAATAAATAATCCAAATAAAAATGGCAGAAGAGATGAACAGACATTTCTCCAAAGAAGACCTACAGGTGGCCAATAGACACATGAAAAGATAATCAACATCACTCATCATCAGGGAAATGTAAATCAAAACTACAATCACCTCACACCTGTCAGAATGGCTAAAATCAAAATATAAGAAACAACAAGTGTTGGCGAAGATATGGAGAAAAAGGAACCCTTGTGCACTGCTGGTGGGAATGCAAACTGGTGAAGCCACTGTGGAAAACACTGTGGGGGGGGATTTCCTCAAAAAATTAAAAATAGAGTTACCATATGATCTACTGGGTATTTACCCAAAGAATACAAAAACACTAATTTGAAAAGATATATTCATTCTTATGCTTATTGCAACATTATTTAATATAGCTAAATTATGGAAGCAATCTAAGTATCCATTGATAGATGAATGGATAAAGAAGATGTGGTATATATATACAATGGAATATTACTCAGCCATAAAAAAGAATGAAATCTTGCCATTTGCAACAACATGGATGGACCTAGGGAGTATAATGCTAGGTGAAATAAGTCAGTCAAAGAAAGAAAAACACCATGATTTCACTCATATGTAGCATTTAACAAACAAAACAAATGAACAACAAAAAAAGAGACAAACCAAAAAACGCTCAACTATAGAAAACAAATTGATGGTTACCAGAGGGGAGATGAGTGGGGGATGGGTGAAATAGATGAAGGGTATTAGAGTACACTTACCATGATGAGCACTGAGTAATGTATAGAATTATTGAATCACTATATCGTACACTTGAAACTAATGTAACACTGTATGTTAATTATACTGGAATTTACAAAATAATTAAAAAATTTAAAAACAAAGGTATTCTAATAATCCCATACCAACTGAGGAACCCCCAAGAATGCCAAGAGCTGTACCAAGACTGCGTTCTAAAAGCCTGATTCCTTTGACACCTGCAGATTACTGCCCTCATTCTAGAGATGAGGAAGCGGAAGCTGAGGCTCAGCAAGACTAACCTGAAAGGCCAAAGGGGATAAACAATCAAGTTAGGACCACACCCATGTCCGTTTGATTATAAAATCTGTGCTCTTAACTACTAGGTTTAGAAGGGAGAGTTGAAAGCACTTGAATGTAGCCCAGCTGAAAGCATGAGGGTCAACTTTCTGAGTCTTCACCCAAATCTAGGATTTTAAGGTATTTTCAGGGATAGTATAAAGTACATAATATAAAATATGACTTAAAACAGTCCTTTAATGCAGATTCCACCTCTGAGCTTTTGGTTAAATAGACATTTGATGAACTGGACAAAATAATGTGCTTTCGGTTACCCATTAATATAAATTCTCTTCTGTCATCCTGAAGGATTACTTTATTTATAGTCTGACAGCCTGTCTTAGAAATATGGGAAAACAAATTTGCAAGCAGCACCAGGTATAAGAAAAGAATTTCTTGTTCCTCTACGGTTATGAATACAGATCAGCAAATTACGGCCTACTTAGCGGCTCCGAGCTAAGAATGGATTTTACATCTTTTAAAAGTGTTGTGTAGGGGCGCCAGTGTGGCTCAGTCAGTTAAGTGTCTGCTTTCAGCTCAGGTCATGATCCCAGGGGCCTGGGATCGAGCCCCACATCCGGCTCTCTGCTCAGCCAGGAGCTGGCTTCTCCGTCTCCCTCTGCCCCTCCCCCTGCTTGTGCTCTCTCTCTCTTTCTTTCTGTCAAATGAATAAATAAAATCTTTAAAAAAAAAAAAAAAAGTGTTGTGTAAAAGAAAAAAAGACGAACATGTCACAGAGACTTTTGTATGGCCAACAAAGCCTAAAATATTTACTATAGGCCCTTTACCAGTAAAGTTTGCTGACCCTTTGTCTAGAACTTAAAAACGGATGGAAAAATATAAAATAGTTGTAACAGAGAATAAAATACTGCTTAGCAAAAGCAACTCCTGGAAGGTTTTAGGAAGTATCTGTGGAGGTCTTGGTTTTTTGTTTTTTTTAGAATACCATGAACTACAAAACTTCTCAGAGTCAGATTTTAAGGTGGGTCTGGTCTTCCAAACTAGGATCAATGAGATGATATAGGGGAGACATAAAAAGGAAAGGAGATTGCTGAAGAGCTTGGGGAAAATCAGGATGAAACAATTTTAGAGCTGCAAGGGGCCTTATAAGACTGGGAACCAACCCCTTCACTCTGTAAATGAAGAAACCCCTGGTGGAGGGGCAATGAGTTTTTCAGGCCAAATGTGCACACACAGCCCCGTGCCAGGTAGTCTTTACCTTACTACAGAGCCACTCTCTGCAAACTGAAGAGCAGGAGACAGCTTTTAAAAAAGGTCACACAAGAACCAGCAGATCTGCAAAGATGTGTGATCCAAAGGTGAGGTCTCAACCCCTCTTACAAAAAATGTTTCATTTCTTTCTTTAATTTCAAAAATAGTACACATTCATTGGAGAAAATTTAGAAAATGCAAAAAAATTTAAAGAGGAGAGCGAGTAATCATTCATAATACCTCCATTCAATGATAAACACTTAACATTTGGTGTATTTCCTTACAGGTTTTAAAAAAGTACATATACACATATGTCATTTAAAAAATTAGAATACCGCTTATTTTAGTATCTTTTTTCCCCACTTGTTACAAGTCATCTCGTGAACATTTTTGTGTCATATAAAATTCTCCTAAGACTGCTTTAATGGTTGGACAATTCCCTTGTATTTATGCATCATAATTCCTCTAGCTAATCCTTCCGGGACAGGCACGTATGGAAGAATGTTTGACCCTACCCTTACAGCATGACTATGAGCATAATTCAGATTATTTTCCCATTTGATAAGCACAAAATGGTTTCTCTTTGCTTCACAAAGAGGTTGGTATTTTCTTCACATGAACATTTATTTACACGCATTCTTTTGTGAACTGTCTACTCCCACTGTCACATGTCCTGTTCCCATTTTTCTTTTGGGTTGTTCATCTTATTCTTTTTCAGAGCCAAACAGTTAAAGATTTTAATCTTTTTCTTTTGGTCATAAATTTTGTATTTTCCCTATTTTGCCATTTACCTTCTAGCTTTGTCTTTTTAAATTTGTTTTTTCAATTTCAGAAATGTAGCAATCGAATCAAATCCTCTATGTCTGTTCCTTGTGATTTTGATAGAGATCAGGATAGCCCAATATTGATGTGCGGCCTTATCTACTGGAGCTGGCCAATGATCTATATGAGTCTCCAAAAAGCAGCCAGTGTAAGTCTTCCAAATCTGCACAGCCCGCACGGGGTCTGCTCAGCGGTGGCCAGATGGCAGGAATGTGTAGAGGAAACATGACGGGATGGCTTCAGAGCCAGGGGGATAGGATGCTAGTCCTAAGTTTGCTGCTCCCCTGCTGCACGTCCTTAGGCAAATCCCACACTCTCTCTGGGCACCACATGCCTCCCCTATAAAATGAGAGGCATGGACACTACAATCTCAAAAGACATGTCCAGTTCCAAGGCTCATTCTTATTGACACATGAAGGAAGGGAACTCAGTCCTAGATGTTGCAGGCTAGTTAGAATCCACACCCCAGAGAGACCTGTCAATGAAAAGAGTGGAGAAGGTGAGAGATGACGAAAGGGAGTCTGACAGGAGAGACCTTAGAGTCCTTTTGACATGGAGGTTACATAAATTCATTTCAAGCTAGTCAGCATGATCTGCAGGGTCAAAGGCGGACAGAACCAAAGCCGGAAAAGGGCTTAACACTATGAGCAGATTTTTCCAGAGAAGGCACCAGGGAACCTCACTGTGGTTTCCTCTGAGTCAGGTGGGGGACTGTAAATGTTGGATATTGGCATACAAGCCAGAATAACAAAGCCCCCAAAGGGACCTGGATGAGAAAAAGCAGTGAAAGTTTTGAGGTGAAAGGGAAAAGGTGTCACAAGATGTGAGGGTCGTGTTGAGAGGAAGGTCTTCAAGGGTAGGCCCGAATTAGAGGCATGAAAAGGGACAAGAGACAATGAAACTCAAGCACAGAAAAGAGATGGTCTCAAGAACAGGTTGGCAGAGCTGTGACAGAGACGAAAGCAATGTCTCCCCATCCCTGTGAAGTACCTGCAAAATACAGTACTGTGACGAAACAATTCGCGCTCTCAAGTATTCTGACGCCAGCAAAGAAGGCAAGGCATTGGTGAACTGAGAGTAGCACTGTGCCGTGGGTGCTACGGACAAAGTCTCCAGGCCAGGTTACAGGAGATCATAAGAAATCACATTAATGAGCTAAAGCCCTTCTTACCTTTATTTGGTAACTAACTAGTATTTATTTACATGTACTTAAGTAATTATTTTTTCTTGCATAATATTAAGTGGTAATGCTGGTTCGTTTTCTTCACTTTACTGCTACTTTAGCAGTTATTTATTATTTATTTATTTATTTATTATTTATTTATTTATTTATTATTTCATCTTAGCACTGATTAAAACATAAAATGTCTTTGGGAAATGTTATGTCTTAATTTATGGTTTAATTTAATCTTTGCAGTCAAATACCGATAACATTGCATCTATTAAAGAAATCAGCCTATCTATTATCACACACCAATAAGTACATTAAAAAAAGGGGGGGGAACCTTATTCTCAAGTGAGAAGAAACTACAAAGCTAGGAGCCAGTGAAGGAAGAAAAACAATCCTGAGTCCTCCACCTGGCCCAATGAGGTTTATTAGAAATAATTAGAGTTACTTCCTTGTGTTTCAATGATGGAGAATGCCTGACCCATCTGTTTAGTTCCAGGACTTTCCTTTTCAAGCTTGTTTATTATCTTTCATGTAAAGAAGAAGAAAAGAGCCACTTGCCCCTTCCAAAAACACAGGAGGTAAAAAAAAACTACACTGTAAGTAGATTTTTACCCCTGGGCTCAAAATTCTTAATACATCACGACTCCATTATTATTTATGATGTCTTGGATAAAACTGGAAAAAGACTAACTAGATCCCATTTTAGAGATGAGAAAACTGACAAACAAAAACAGCCTAAGCAAGTCTAGAACACACAGGGAACAAAGGCCAGTCTTCCCAGGCAGAAGGGCTCTTTTGGGATCTTGGTTCTCGGCTTCCCTTCGGGGTACACAGCAGCCTTCAAAGGAGAGAGGGTGGAGGAGGAAAGAGCAGGAAACTGAGCTTAGCCCCAGCTTCATACCACACTACTGCTGGGATCTTAGGAAAGTAATTTAAACGTTCTGATAATTCCATGTCCTTGACTATAAAATAGGGCTAATATTTACATCGACTCCCTAGTATAGTGTTTATAAAGATCAAATGGAAGGAAGGCCTCTTTATAAAGTACTGGGCATTCTTGTCATTTAGGGACTTGAGAGAGAAGAACAATACAACTAAAATAATGACTTTCAAAATTGTATCACTCTGTCATTCACGAATTTCATAAACTCATCTCCTGAAAGAGCCATCTGCCATATATTTAAGAATAAGCCTAATTTTTGTTTCAACTGTTTTGTTTTACCCAACTGAGACAACTACTATGTGCATGTAAATCGTTAAAAAAGAGACAACAGGCCCCAATTAGAATTGCCTCTGCTAGGCCCACATGACCAAACCAAAACTTAATGCCTCACCTAACTGCAGTTTTAACCTCCCCCAGGAATGTAATCTTGACCAGTCAGTGTGGAATTCCCTGGTCAGCAGTAAGGTGATCCATGTCACAGAACCCTTCCATTGCTCAAAGAAAGATGAGGTGATCTGCTTTTTCCTTGTCCCTGCCCCCTTCTGCTAACAAAAGCTTTCATTTTGTACAGCTCCTCTGAGATCCTTTCTATCTGCTAGATGAGATGCTGCTAGATTCATCAATTGTTGAATAAAGCCTATTAGATCTTCAAATTGACTCAGCTGAGTTTTGTTTTTTAACAGATTTGGTGGCAGCAGTGGGATCTTAAGCAAAATCCTGATGATATTTGGGGATAACAAGAAACGCAGGCATGGTACCCTGTGAACTGTCTTTCTCACCATTTCTGAGGGCCACTGGGAAGTTCCTCCAGGTTCTGAGCTCTGGTCTCTTTGTGTCATGCTTCTAATCTAATTGGCTGCAAGTCCCCTTTTGTTGGGAAACCCAGTCCAGTCTCCAGTTCTCATTTTTGGGGTCTGCTAGGTTCATTCCTTTCCCCAGTCCCAGTTGCACACAGGCCCTTCTCTTGGCCAATCTATAGTAACATCTCTTGGTTACTACTAATGTGTTAAGCTACATATTTGTCTCATTTTGTGAAGTCAAAGGCTATTGGTAATAGGGATTTCTGAAACCAAAAAGCTGCAAAAATTGGTAGGCACAAGCCAGACATTTAAAAGCTGTTAGAATGTTTACCACCTAACTCTAAGACTCCCATATTAGGATAAGTTGGTCAGCAAATGGGTTAGATTGAGACTAGATCACCCACCAAACCCAAGAAAATTTCTGTGCAATGTACACTGTAAAACACCACACAATCTCCAACCCCCTAGTACCTCCCTTTGAGGTATTAATTTGGCTCTGAGACCCAAAAGCTTAGATAAATAGGTAGATAAATAAAAAAGAAAGAATAGGATCCTTTAATTTCAGAGTTGAACATGCCACCTTCTGGCCCACCTGTTTATTCTATGTCTAAGAACTATGGTCTCAGAAGCTGTAAGCATATACAAAAATAGCACAATCTTACTGTGTTCTGAGAGTTTGACCTGGTAACCATTATGTTGGGGGCCCCAAAACATGGCCAGAGAGAAATATGGGTTACACCCCATCTGCAGCTAGATATGGCTAGACAGAGAGTGGGTTAAACTCCATCTGTGGCTAGGGTCCTACCAAACTGCTGCCTACCAAACTGCTCTTTGAGGAATTACAGACAAGAACTACAATGGCCATTATGAGAAATGCTCCAATTAGGGAAGATCAGTGAAGAAGTGCGTTGAAAAGCAAGGGCTTGCAAATTAAACAAACAGAATGTGATGCCTATTTTAACTGGCATGAGAAGCTTCCAAAAGGCTTCAAAATTCCAAAATAGCTTCATTGAAAGATTTGTTGCAAAAGGCTTAAAAAAAAAAAAAAAAGATATAACAGGTACCCAAAACAAAAGACAGCAAGACTGACTTAACTCTTCCTGCCTCTCTGTCCTCCTTTACTTGATACTCATTCTAGTGATCCTCTGAATTGCCTTTCTGTTCTCAAGAGACTATTAAACAGTTACCTTTTAAAATAAGGCCACCCAAGGCTACAGGGATCCTCTTCAGGTATCTCATGCCTAGGTCAAAGGCTGATCTAAAGCCACAGTCAAAGAATTTCCCAAACCCAGAGAGGATCCTCAAAAGTTTTTTAAATGGGTTACCTCCTGACATTCGTGGATTGATAAAAAGGCAGAAAATAGAATGGGAGGCCATTGTTGCGACTGAACTCCAGACCACAGCTGAGCACCTTGAAAGGACTTTGAAACAAGACTGTAAAGAAAGTCCATCAAGTTAGTGGCCTTACAGATGCTCTCATATCTATTTCCAAAGAAGGGCCCCATATGGGCCCCTTCTGAGGTTGACGAGATTCCAAGAGATTTTCTAGTAAACTGCTGTTATTCCCTTAAACAGCAAAGGGAAACTAAAATTAAAATTAATGAAAAACCTTGCTGAATTCTGGGAAACATTGAAGCTACCCTCTCGAAACCCCTCTCTGAGCCTGCAGAGGGGATCCTGGGCAGAAGCCAGCTAAGGGTTAGAGTTCTTATCAGTCATCTCTCCCAGATTTCTATCTGAAGTCTGCCCCCCCCTCCCCCACAGTGAGAGGAAAAGAAAATATCTTTTGTACCCTCTCTGGGGACCTCTCTTACATCTTAGGGGTGTTATTTAATACTGTCAGAAATGCTTGCTGTTTGTCCTGGCTGAAAACTGACAACATAATTAAACAAATTTTCAAGTATCTCTCTGGTTAGAAGTTCAGAATCTGGTAAGAACTTTTCTTTTAGGCTTCATCCCTTAAACTAAACGTACCCAGAGGCAGAGAAAAACCTAAAGCCCTTGTAAAAGGATTTATGGGTGGATCAGCCTATGATATCATTTAAGTTGCAATCCCACTCCTTTAAGGATTAATATCAACTGTCCTTGTCCTATAAATCTTTACAAAACCAGAAAAACAACTTAGATCCAACTTCTTTTTTAACCAGTGAGTTTTGTACCTGATTCGTGGCAGTAATTTTAAAACAGAAGCTATAAGGTCTCTGTTGAGGGTGTCTATACATAGGTGTGCTGTGGATTTATGATATTTTTCTACCTCTGGATGGTACTGCCAAAGTTAATTTGTGAAAGAGCTCTATTTTATTGGCATTAGGAAAATGAAGGGTTTACATAAAGGAAACTCTCAGAAATAAAACAGAAGCTAACCCAAATGAATTTTAGGTTCACATGATCTGGGAAAATATTTGGTATTGAAACTAATTTAAAGTTTGTTGGTTTAATTAACATAGACATATCTTCAGTTACCCAAATTAAAAATAATGCAGACATACAGCTTTTATTCTCCCTCTGCTTACTAAAGGTAAAATGAGTTCATGTTGTCTCTCTTTTTTTTTTTTTTTTTAAGATTTTATTTATTTGAGAGAGAGAGACACAGCAAGAGAGAGAACACAAGCAGGGGGAGTGGGAGAGGGAGAAGCAGGCTTCCCGTGGAGCAGGGAGCCCGATGCGGGGCTTGATCCCAGGACCCTGGGATCATGACCCGAGCCGAAGGCAGGCGCTCAACGACTGAGCCACCCAGGCGCCCCGAGTTCATGTTACCTCTTACAAAATGTGTCAGCAAGAAAAATAGCTTGGGATGATGGCTGACTTTATCTAATGTCTCATGAAGTTTTTGTAGGTAATCTAAACATAATTGTTAAGAGCAAGTGAATTAGACAGATTAAGTAGGATAAAAAGTTTCGCTAAGTTAAAGGTTGAATTAAGTTAAATTCACTGAATATCCAGGTTATTTCCAAATAAGATAAAATAGGAAAACATTAATTACTAAACATAGGATTTCCCACTTTTTGCTTCTTTTTAGAGGAATTAAATATAGCTGGGTCTATTAGTAAACATGTTTTGTGCCATGCTGAGAAATATACCATGAGAAAGCATGTTTCTAAAAATAATAAAAGTATTTATAAATTTGCCAAGCTACACAGTGGTCACAATTGTTTACTTCTTTATTTTCACTAGAAATTAGGTTTTTAAAGATTAAGAATTCTAACATGTGTATCTAAAACTACTAGAAATATGAAGGGAGACACCTCTGTATGCAAGGAAAGTAGGATGTGTGTTTTCAGTAAAAGAAGATATAAGGAATGGACATGCTTTTTTGTTAAGGGAAAGGAAAGTAGTTTTGTCCTAAAGGGAGGAAGTTAATTTCAAAATGGAAAAGAGGAAAAACAGGACAAAACTATAGAAAGTTTGTGAGAAAAAAAAATCTTAATAAAGGAATTCTATGTGTGTTCAAGTTGGATAAGACTGAATTTGCCCTTTTCCCTGCTTGTGCATGCCGTGCGCTCCCTCTCTCTCAAAAAAATAAATAAAATCTTTAAAAAAAAGAAATTGTAAAAAAAAAAAAAAAAAGAAATTGTACAACTATTTAATTTTCTATACTTGCCTGCAAAGTCTTTGTCACCGTAGTTAAATAGATAACTAAGTATTGTTTCACACTGATCTATGACCCTATTTAACCAAGTGTTTTAAAACCTTTTGATATGTTTTACAAGCTTTCCAAAATCAAATTCTAAATGAAATCTTTTTGATCTTGAACTAACTTTGGGATTTTCAAGAGGGTCTCTGAAACATCTAAGACTTGTTTTCTCTCCTTACCAAAAGGAAGATGTTAAACGAATTAAGCATATTTGACATATAAATTAATTTACATGTGAAGCATTGTCAGTTAAGTGATGTTAAACCTTCTTTATGAATATCTTTGTATGCATATGTTATTAACATAAGGGTTCCAGAAATTATGTAAAATTCCTAAAAAATCTGATATTTAAGCTTTGTCAGTCATATTTCCAGTTATTCCTTGAAATGTTGTGTTCACAGAAATAACCAGATTTCTTTGTCAATTTCATTATAATGAACTCTCAACAGATCTTTAACAATGGGCTTTTTTTTTTTTTTAAAGTAAGCCCTATGCCCAAGGTGGGGCTTGAACTCATGACCTCAAGATCAAGAGTCCCATGCTCTACTGACTGAGCCAGCCAGGCGCCCCTAACAATGGGAATTTTTAAGTTTTTTGTCATTTACAGGCAATTATTGTTTTACTCTGACACTTTCTTTGCAAAAGTATTCTTATAAAGGTGCTTCATCTTCAAGGAAACTCGAGAAAAGGACTTTTGACAAGTACAGGTTTCTGACAACCTTTTTTTTTTTTTAAAGATTTTATTTATTTATTTGACAGAGAGAGACACAGTGAGAGAAGGATCACAAGCAGGGGGAGTGGCAGAGGGAGAAGCAGGCTCCCCGCCGAGTGGGGAGCCCAATGCGGGGCTCCATCCCAGGACTCTGGCAGACGGTTAACGACTGAGCCACTCAGGCACTCCGGTTTCTGACAACTTTAAGATCATAAAACTGAACTGGGAAAGAATTTAAGAAGTTTGGCCAGTAAGAAGTTGGGCAGCCAAACTTCAGGGACTTGAAGCTTGAATACACATCTTACTGCTGAAAAAGGCCTACCAGACATCTGGTCCTATGCCAGCGTTGGAGACCTCCAAATCAAACTGACTAGGAAGAGAAGTAGCTGACACTGAGGTGGACTACCTCCTCCCACAATGGATCAAGATTTCATACTTTAAACAGGATTCTTTCCTTTACTTTGGCATTGGCCTAGAAAGATAATGCCATCATCCACAGTTCCCAAGCCACTGCTAAGGGGGATAACCTTTCCGACTGCTGTACTTGACAAGAACTGCAGTCTGTCCATGACGCTAGCGACACCCTGGTCTACTTCCCTGTCTCTGGTTAACAACCCGAAACACTGGGAAACTTGTGACCGGGCTCTACACAAAGAGAGGGACACAAGAGACAACCAGAATAAAAGCACCTGTGTGGTCTATAGACCCTTAAAATTTTACTGGTCTCCATGGCTGTCACCTTTCCAGTCTTGAGCCACAGATTCTAATGGGAATTACCAGGAAACATTCATGACTCAGGGTTTGCTTCCTTTGGCAGGGTCCTACTTCCCTGGTTAGGAGAGAGTACAAATGAGGCTCTGGTCAGGAACCTTTCCTTAACTCTTGAAAGTACTACAGAATCTGCTGCTAAGACAACAGCTGCCCAGAGAACATCCTTAGACTCTCTGGCCAAAGTTGTCCCTGATGATAGGATAGCCCTTGATGAACTTTTAGCTGAGCAAGGAGGTGTCTGGGGAGGTTGAAATGCAATTACATAAGATCACTGCACAAGCCACTTGGTTTTAAAAAGGTGACTCCATTAGTGGGGTCTTTCTTTGACTTATTTGATTTTGATTGGTTTGAATCTTGGGGAACACAGTTCCAGAGTGCACTCCAGATATTGGGAATTATCCTGCTTATAATAATCATAGTAATCTCCCTGGTGTGCTGTATTCTCTCAAAAGCCTTACATGCATGTTCGCAGCCGTTAACTACCAAGCAAATGATCTCCCTAAGACAGGAACAGTAGAAAAGGAATGGGAAGAATGACTGGCTCAAGAATCATGAACCCGAAGCTGTAACCTGTGAGTACCACAGAGATTAACCAAAAAATGGCATGGCCTGAGTGGTAGCTGTGAGTGGCACTTAAATTTTGGTTCACATCTCTCAGTTAAGCTGAGAGTCTGATCAAAAGGGGGTAAAAGAAGACACAAAAGGCCCAAAATGGAGACACTTATGTTAGGCCCACATCCCCAAACCTACACTTAATATGAACCTAACTGCTATTTCAAGCTCCCCAGGAATGTAATCTTAATGGGTGGGTCTGGAATTCCCTGGTCAGCAGTAGAGGTGATCTGCCTGATACATCCCTTCCATCTCCCAAATAAAGATGAGACCTTCCTCTTTTTCCTTGTCCCTGCCCACTTTTGCCAACAAAAGCCTTCCATTTTGTACAGCTCCTCTGAGCTCCTTTCTATTTGCTAGATGGGATGTTGCTTGATTCATGAATCATTGAATAAAGCCTATTAGATCTTCAAATTGATTCGGCTGAATTTTGTTTTTTAACAGTATACACACACACACACACACACACACACACACAAAATGTTTAAAAAATATACTTCTTAATATATATATATTTATAAAATATACACATATGTTTAAAATTATGATAAAATTATGTTGTGACACAAATGTCATATAAATTCTTTAAAAAAAATTGTTGGTAAACAAATAAACCAGAGCCAATGTGCAATTTGCTCATTAAATTAAATTAGATTGCCTTTTGCTCATGAAATTAAATTCTCAATTTAAGATTCTATTCACAAAACAAAATAGTGCCACTGCATATAAAGGATTACATGATGATATAAAATACTGTTCACGAGTTGACAAATTTTGTTTATAGGTGTTTTTTTAATCTAAGACAATTCTAATCTAGAATTTAATCTAAAAATGAGATACTTCTGCATTTTTAACCCTTAAAAAATTGTCCAGTTTGTAGACAAAACTTCCAGAGTTTAAAATAACAAAGCATGCTGTGACCTAACAATTACTATGAATAAAGGATATTTATCAACAATTCCAGTGAGTGAAATGTTCCTTTCTCTGGCACCCTGGAGAAGCCATGTTTAAGAAGGAAGAATTATTTATGCCTACAAACAGAGAACTGTAATGGGCCGTTCCAATATAACACATCACAGTAGTATAAGCAAGCTGCCAGAAAGGTGTTACCTGGTTTTGACTTATCTCCTCTGACTTCCAAGACCGTACCAAAGCTCTGAAAACAGCAGAGGCTTTTGGTTTTGTTTTTCATTATTATTGAGAGTCAATGGCAACAAGAGCTGTGTTGATGGGGTCTTCTGGTGGGAATACTGAGGTTCTACCTTTTCCTGCTGAAAATGAGTTCTCACAGACTGCGAAGACTAGTGATGTCAACAAGTACTTCCATCTTTTCTCCCTCCTTTTACGTGCTTATAGTAATTTAGTGATTTCAATCATTACTACGTTTATTTTGGAATAACAAAATAATGTTAGGAAGCTCCTGTCATAATGTGTTGCAAAGGCAAGTTTTCAGAGATCGTCTCAGGAAATGATCTACAGTTAATCAGTTTTGCTACCAACCATAGCTGTCCGTATACTGAAATCAAATTAACTACAGAAATAGCAGGGAGAAGGTGGAGTCTGTGGGGGGCAAAGAGCAGGGTTGAGGGGAAATGAGCACTGAACCAAGACCAGCCTTGGCCAGAGGGAAACCTCTTTGCAGTCTGATCATGCAACAAAACGTGGAAATTGGTTTTAGTGTTTTTAACTTCAATTAGTCGCATTAATTAATGCTAAAAACAATGTTAACAGTATATTATTTTCATCTAGTTAAATAAAGGATTATACACATTTGAGTAAATTACACAGCATTAAACATTTAAATAACTTGAAATGAAGCCATTACTGTCATTCAAACAAGTTTCTACAGCTAAAGGCTGAATGTTAAGTATGAACTGATTTGGCATTACAAGAATATAAATCCTTTATCTTTTTAGTGAGAAGAACAAATGAAGAGATTTGATGACTTCTGACTTGAATAAGTGGTTTGCAGTAGCACAGCGCCCTCCAGTGGTCAGAGGCTCAAAGTGCAATTTCCAAGGGCCTAGGTTCAGTAGCAAATCTTTCCCGATCTTGAATGGTGATAATAAAACGTTAGCTCCTTTTATTATTATTTTTTAATACAATGGCTTATCTCAGCACATATTTTCAATATCAGACCATCTTTCCATTGCCAATTTCCCTCACCGAATTTAAAGTTTTTTACTCAAATCTAAATTGCTCCAAAGAAATGTTCTGGAGAGGGGCGCCTGGGTGGCTCAGTTGGTTGAGCATCCAATTCCTGATTTCAGCTCAGGTCATGATCTCAGGGTCATGGGATTCAGCCCCATGTGGGGCTCCGGGCTCAGCGGGGAGTCTGTTTGAAATTCTCTCTCTCCCTCTGAACCTCCCTCTGCTCACGTGCACTCTCTCTCTAAAATAAATAAATAAATCTTAGGAAGGAAGGAAGGAAGGAAGGGAAAGAAAGAAAAAAAATCAAAGTAAAATAAAACCAAACCGTACACAGACAGACACAGTTGTGACAATGAGTGAATTATTTCCTAAGCCTAGAAAAACAGCTGGGATGTCAGCACTACAGTGGTATTAACTATTTTTTGTGTGTTAAAATCTAAATTAGAGTGAGATTATAAAAATCATGGAACTGTTCTACAATACAATGAGTACAAAGAGCAACTTCAAAATTACAGAAATGTCTTTTACTCATTTTTTCTATATGTGAACATTTGTTTTTAAATAACAGTATAAAAGATTCATCGTATGTACATTATTTTTTCATTATCACAACTCCTATTAAAATAGATCCAAAGTTAGAGCTCCAAATACTATTCTGAAGAGGTGGGGGAAGATATCTACCCTTAAAGGTTATCAAAAGGCCAACCTATGATACTTCTATTCTTGAAAATATATTAATTTCTCATATGAAAAGGGATCACAATTCTAATTATAATAACAAGTAAAAATAGAGTTAAGTGATTATAATATTCCCGGTGTTCTACTCTAAAAACTGTAAGGTATGGAAAGCACTGCCCCAGACCCTATAGCAAATAGTTACTAGGCAGAGTAAAGTAATTATTTCCCAAAGAATAATAATAATCTGATTTTTTCTTCTTCTGCCTACCCCAAACCCAGGAAAGTTTAAACATGTTTTTGAAAGGATCATTCATTTCATTGGAACCAAAAGAGCAACTCTATAGTGTAAAGAGAAATGGCTTTGAGTTTGGATTTTGACTCCACCGCCGCAGTGCAACTTAGGCAAATAACATCTCTGTGCCTCAGTTTCTTCATCTATGAAATGGAGATAATTATTCTCAACTCATGGGAACATTGTGAGGATTCTATGTACTGTTGTAAGTAAAATACTCGGCCCAGTGCCTGCACTTACACAGGAGATCCTCAAAGAATGCTGGTTTTCTTATACCCATTGTTACCACGGAAAGAATGCAAAAGACCTATCCTCCCCCCAAGGAGGACTGGAACCAGAGTAAGAAGAGATAGAGGCACTTGGATAAATCAATAAAACCCACTTAGAATTGCATCTATGAAAATTCTGTCCTACCATCACCCATGAGAAGACCCAAAGATGATTCTGGAAGCAAAACCACTTAATCCAGGGAGGGGCGGGGAGGCGAGGGAGCAGAACTAGCATGTGTTCTGTGTGTGCTATCGTTGCACCCAGGCTTCCTATACGCTATCTTCCATTTAAGGCACTGCAAATGTCTATCCAGTGATGGGAATCAGCGGTGCCGGATGACTCTTGTCCAAGGAAGACTGCAGGGCCAGGCCCAACTACCGGGCAGGTACAGCTGGGGGTGGCCAGGACAGCAAAGAGGAGGGGCAGTAATAGAGACCCGGGGGGACGGTGGCTGAGAGACACAGGTGTACTCATGAATAAGACTGTTTTACTTATCCCATCTTAATTACTTTCATCTGTTTTTCTCTTTATAGTTAAGTAAAGCAGTGAGGTGGTGGGAAATGGCACAGGAGTCATATCAAGATCTTTTCTGGGGAAGATGGGCACGTGTGTGTAGTCTGAACATGCACTTTCGGAATTATAATAACATGGACTATAGTCGCAAAGCAGGCTCTCTGCCCTGTGTGACCATGAAAACAAAGCAGTTGCACAGGCTGGGCCCTGTCACTAGCAAGAAGAGGAAAAATGCTTGCGCCAAGCAAGCAGACCCCACTTTCACACTGATCTTACGTGGTGGAAGTAAAAAAGGCATCGTTCTAAGACTGTCATTCTTTTGCCTTGATTCTTTTGTTGCAATTCTTACTTTTTTTTAAAGTATTTATTTATTTAAGTATTTATTTATTTGACAGAGAGAGAGAGAGCACAGGCAGGGGGAGTGGCAGGCAGAGGGAGAAGTGGCCTCCCGCGGAGCAGGGAGCCCGATGCGGGGCTCAATCCCAGGACCCCGGGATCATGACCTGAGCCGAAGGCAGACGCTTAACCAATTGAGCCACCCAGGTGCCCCACAATTCTTACTTTTTAATGGATATTTTAAATAACATTAAAGGAGGCATAAGCTTTCTGGGGTGCCTGGGTGGCACAGTCGGTTGGGCCTCCGACTCTTGATTTCAGCTCAGGTCATGATCAAGCCCCGCATCGGGCTCCATCAGGCTCTGCACTCAGCGTGGAGTCTGCTTAAGTTTCTCTCTCCCTCTGCCCAGCTGCCCCCTTACCCTGTGCTTTCTCTCTCTCAAAAATAAATAAATCTTGGGATGCCTGGGTGGCTCAGTCGGTTAAGCGTCTGCCTTCGGCTCAGGTCATGATCCCAGGGTCCTGGGATTGAGCCCCACATCGGGCTCCCTGCTCCGCGGGAAGCCTGCTTCTCCCTCTCCCACTCCCCCTGCTTGTGTTCCCTTTCTTGCTGTCTCTCTGTCAAATAAATAAATAAAATCTTAAAAAAAAAATAAATCTTTAAAAAAATAAATAAAAGAGGCGTTAAGACTTCTATATTTATCAAAAAGGGCATGAGTTTTAAAATGTGGAGAAACTTTTTTTTTTCTAGAAGATGCTAATCAGCTTTAGGAGAATGAGAGGGTAAAAGGGAGAAAGGGCTCAAGGGACAACTTTTAAAATTCGGTCTTTAGGCTAATGGTCATGCCAATTAAAATGCAAATGGTAAGGTTTCTAGCTTTTGCCAGCTTGCCAAGTACCCTGATGACTTACTAGCAGCATCTCATTATGCTTTCTCTTAGTGTGTCCCGGTCCTACAAAAGACCCTGAAAGCAAGAAATGCCAGATTCCAAAGTGGGCCTAGTGACACAGACACACACACACCAAGATCCACCTTGAAGGCTGAAACTTTCAACCAGGGCAGCAAAGGTACCGCATGCTCCCCCCACCCCCATCCACGCGGGAAATACCTTTTTCTCAAAAGGGAAAGCTCACAATACAGAGCTAGGACCATCTAGTGAGCACATGACAGATGGGTCTGGATGCATAAGGTAAAAGACGGAATTGGTTTTGGTGACTCTCTGAATATTCATAGAATCTATAAAAGTCCAATCCTTTTAAGATGCAGTCTGTTAGAAATGAATATGCAACTGTACCAAATAAAAACACTGTACTTCTTAAAATGTACACATGGAGAGAACTTCTCCCAACTTCCCATTGCTGTCACATATAATTTCTGGATGAAGAAGTATTATCTGAACTTTATATTGATCTGTGATTTATATTCTCTAAGGTAGGTCCAAGAATATGCTTTCCTTTTTTTTTTCCATCAAATTACACTCCCTCTTCATCATTTCATTCATCACCAAGATGCCATGTTCAGTAAGATGTCTCCTAAGTATAGCGTCAGAACTGGCTAGCTCTTTCAAATGAGCAGGATTCCTGGACCCCACACATGGCAGCAGAGTGGGGTCCCATTCTTCAAGTTTTCCAGTTCATTATATGGAAGAAAGAGGGAGAGAAGGCGGGAGAGAGGAGAGAGAGTAAGGGAGAGGAAAAGAATCAAGTATTCAGTAAGGAAGAACTTTCATTGAAGCAGATGACTACTCCTTACAACTAGACCTCTTACAATGAAAATCATCATGTACTAGAGGATTTCTAAACCTTGTTGCTACAAAACTCCCGCCAACTAGGTGAGCAGCCATTACAACAAGCAAAGGCTTCATTCAGATCTGCCTATTCTCTCAAATCCCAGGCAGGGCTAAAGGTATTTTTTCCAAGTCTTAATTAAACAAGCTTGGCTAGAGCCAAAATGCAAGCAGACAACCAAGGTGGCAACAGCCAGGTTTACAGAAAGAGGCATTCAACGAGAATAATGTAGGTTAGGTATGCTGAAAACAAACGGATTTAAGGCTGAGGTGTCCCTTGGTCTTAACACTGCTATGTGTGAATTTTGTCAGCTTTACAGAACACTTTACTTTCATATTAATAAAAATCTTTAGTGAGCTCAACATTTGAGTGAGTCCCAACAAGGCATCAGAGACAGAAATCTGATCACTGATAAAAATGGTTTACTGAATGAATTTGGCTGTCTAAGGCCATATCTAAAACCAAATTCCACCTATCCCAGTGTTTCCCATGGTGAGGGTTTTCCAGGGCTCGTGTGAGGTATCAAGGACCACACTCACCATACCAGAACTAGTCTGTCATCCACAGTCCATATTCACGGAGAAGAGAATGCTATTATGCAAGCTTCTAAGTAGCAGACTGTGCTATTTAACTTAATATACATATATATATGTTAACATAAGCCGAATTTCTGTCATTATTTAGAGGCGCACATATATTTCAAAACATGCATGGTTCTATTTTGTTCTGTGATCTTGTACTGAAAAAAATACAGAGCAGAAAGTAAACCTGAAAGGGTCGGAAGGGGCATGTTGGCTTTTAAACACTTTGGCATACATCCCTCCTGTCCGGAGCCCACTGGCCTGAGCTAGTCACACAGCCCGAGCCTGACTGCGACCGAGGCCGGGTCACCTAAGGGACATGGGAAACAGTTGATGGGCACCACTGCTTCTCCATGCCACCCAGCTTTTAAATTCTTTGATTCTAAAAATCAAGAGGCCTCCTCCCCATCATCCTTCTTGCAAGCTTCACTCTCTGTCAGAAGGATACATGTGCATCATGTCCTTTGGTAATTTTCCCCTATTATTGATATTGGGCCAGTCCTCAGTTCATGTTGATTTTCTCACAAAATTACATCCGAAATGGATGGATCCCTAAGGACGTAAATTCCACACAAGAACCTGTACAATCAAGTTAAATCCCCACACGTTTTTCTCCATCCCAATTATGTACCATATTTTATTAAAAAAAAAAAAAGTACACAAAACACATTGATGAATGATCCAGCACATTTGGAATCTTAAACGATGCCTGTCAGCAATGGCTGGAGGTTCAGCTTCTACACTTGGCCTTCTGCCGAGTCTGTTTTCTGTCAGCTTCCTTATTTTCTTTTTAATTTTGCTAAGTGAACGCTATTTTGATAAGGGGTTAAGCAATACACAAAAAGCAGAGAAAAAATATTAACAAATGAAGCACTCTGGTCTCATCCTCCTCAGCACACTGTGCCAAGTCCTGCCCATGCCCCGCCGCAGGCTCCCAGAGCGCTGCGCCCGGGGACCGCCCGCTCTGCATGCAGCACACAGATCACTTTGACTGTGATCACACGCATTTATCTTTATTTTTAAAATCTCCTCATTGTTGCCAATGGCACTTGAACATTATTATTACTAATCCAGCTACTCCTAATAATAGTGTTTAAGTAAACTTGTCATCTTGGGAACTTTATAGACAATAGCTAATTAATTGTCAAGCATTTAATGTAACAGGATTCTAATCTCCAACCTCTGAAGCAGGGTATTTATTTGTTATAATGGTAAAACTTTTGTTTGAATTGCTTATTTATGCAATATATATTCTCTATCACCTCAATTCTAATTTTTATACCCACTTTGTAAGTAAAATAATCACATGCTGCAAGACACAGACAGTACACTTCACAAACAGTAATGAATCTCTTGTGACTTCTTTTATTCACACTACAATAGATTCTATATTACCATGCAGAGAAAAACAAAACACCATAGATTATTTCCCTTGTTTGCAAGATAGGCTCACAGTATTCTGACAGGAGTAGGAACTGGAAGGTGCAGCACGCTATGCCTTAGGAATATGAGTAAATACAATATTCTGTTGACATCTTGTTCCTGCTTTCAAACAACCAGGTATGTTACATATGAACTGTCAGAACAGCTAAATAAGTTTCTAAATGTGCCCACATTCTTTCCAGAGACCTCATCTTAAGCTGAGGCTCCCTATCTTAGCTGAACACTGTGGCAACCATTTCTTAACTCGCAACAGTCATTTCAAATCAGTTTTTTAAAGGTATAAATACCGCCGCCTTTATCTGGTAACCTTCTCCTTGCACACACCATACATACTTTCCATGTGACAATGCAAATGGTCTGAATCCTGCAGAAAACAGAAAGGTGTCAAAGAAAGAGAGATAGAATCCCTTTCTCGGGCCCTTAATGAGGTCTCCAGAGCCAAAGGCAAACCAATAACAAATTGTACTTTCCACATATTGGAAAAAAAAAAAAAGGAAAAAGGCAAAGGGGGGGGTGAGCTTGTCATCTGAAATTAATTGAACTTAGCCATGCCAAGAAAACACTGGTAATAAACCCTCCCCATCTAAATTAAGGGTTTTATACCATGAAAAAAAATAAAAATTTATGGCAGTAATTTCATCTGGGTTTTTCAAGAAGTGCTTGCTGATTTTCTTGTACTCAGTAGAAAAATCCCCAAGGAGCAATGCAGACTGCAATAAGGCAGCCTTCTAAAAAGATACCATTTAATTTCTCACTCCTCCCCTTGCACTATTACCACACTTCTACTTTTCTCTAACTCAATATTAACTCTCTCAATACAATCCTCTCGCACAAGCTCTCAGCGATATCTCACAGGGCAGGGTAACCACGCTCTATCTGCCTGTGGCCATCCCCTGCTCTCGGCAAGAGACATGCAAGCGAAGAGAACCGGCGGCCCCCCAACCACACGTGTGTATCTGTCTTCAGCTTTCCTTTATGACACCAGCCATCTTCAGTGAAGACACCAAAAGTCATAATGGCTTCCAAACAACTCCAGAACAACTCTATCACTCAACACATTTAACACTGGGGACAAGAACTGACGAACGATTTCGGCGGGGCGGCGGGGAGAAAACCGCGCACAGAGCCATGGTTCCCAGCCTGCGGACGACAGGTGGCGGGGCAGGCACTGTTGTGTGCGAGGGCCTGGCAAATCCCCGCGTACCCAAGCCCTGCCTGTCAACCAGCTGGATCGTGGATCAAGACAGACACGGCATTCGTTTTCTCATGTCCACAGACAATGCTGTGATGCTTACAATAGAAATTTATTTAAAAAAACGTAACTACATTCATAGTAGCTTTTTGTCATCATCTCAGTGAATGGACACCATAGGTAAAATGGCTAATTTACAATCCTAAAGTATTTTTCCCATTGACGAAGACAGGGAACGGTTGATGTGAGTGTTGGAATTTTCAGTGCTTTACATTCAGGCACATGTAGGCCTTCAATATTTGTTCACCTCAGGTGTGAGCACATTGTCCGTCCCCCATTTTGTATCTATTTTTTCTCTGATTCCGGCACCCGACAGTGTACCTCATCAATCATCCATCTGTTGGTTGTGCACACGACAGTACCAGTTCACAAGCTATGGTTTGGCGACTCCCATGGGTCTCAGAACCTTTCAAGAGGCCTGTGAGGTCAAACCTTCTTAATTCTAAGAAGTTATTTGCCTTCCCTGTATGTACGGTTGAGCTTTCCACAGATTACGTGATCTGTGAAATCACGACAGACTGAATGAGAAACAGATAGGAGAATCCAGAGGTCTTCTATTTATTATAACAGATATTAAGGAGACTTGCAAGGCCACTCTCCTCACTAAATTTATTTTGTTTTGGAAAATATATAGCTATTTTTCATTAAAAAATATTATTTATGTTGACATGTAATGGGTTTATTATCACTGCATTTTAAAATTAATTAATAAATAAATTTTTTTTTTTTTTTAAAGATTTTATTTATTTATTTGATAGAGACACAGCGAGAGAGGGAACACAATCAGGGGGAGTGGGAGAGGGAGAAGCAGGCTTCCCGCTGAGCAGGGAGCCCGATGTGGGGCTCGATCCCAGGACCCTGGGACCATAACCTGAGCCGAAGGCAGACGCTTAACGACTGAGCCACCCAGGCGCCCCAATAAATAAATATTGATAGATATACCCCACATAAACAAAAGCTCTCCGAGGTCCTTAATAATTTTTAAAAGTATGAAGGACTCCTGGGAACGCAAGTTTTGAGAACGACTGTTATAGAGACAGCAACATTCTGGTGTCAGCACAGAGCATGGTTTCTGTTCTCAGGGAAACTGCGGATCCTTAGAGGTACACAAGCAGATGCTAGGCACCCACCTGTGGGCATGTTGAAGAGGGGATTCAAGTAAGTGTTGCACTGGAGGACTGGGCCAGCTGCTCTCCATGGTCCCTTCTCATAGGACATTCTAGAATTCTAAATTTTAGAGAGGAAACCTAAAGAAGCTTCCTTCCAAAGTCACGGCTACTGACATGGAATATGAATAATACTTAATGTACCTTCATTTTCCTACCCACAGAACAATATGAGCATGTTAATGGGCAAATTAATATTTTTCCATGGTTGTATGGTCTTCATGTCAGTACAATATTTCCAACGTTTTGGAAGCAAGGTGACTTTTTTATTTTGCTTATTGGGTTCTTTTTATAAGCAAAGCTCTCTCTTACATGTTCAGCCACCCACAGCTTTCAAATCACACGGCACAGTACCGTTCACTCAGAAGAATGTGGGCGTTCACTCCATTCTCAAAAATGTCCTTATGGTCAAAGAGTAAGGTCAACAGCAAGGCAAACAAAGATTCTGTTGACAGGAATTCTGCAGGCAAATAAATTCATGCCAAGCCTGTGAAACGAGTGGGATGCCTTCATCTTCTGCACTGGTCTTGCTCTTGCATGGCAAGGAAGTAGGATGGCTCACCCTTAATGAGCACACTGTGCCCACAGAAACCAGGAAGTTGTTTAGAATATATGCTGTCAGATCAATGAAGGAAAAGAACTGTTAGAAAATAAAATGACTATACTTATGTAATTCAATTCGATTCAATAAACACTAACTGAGTGCCTGCTATGTTCCAGTCATTATTCTAGGTGATCATGGAGAGAAGATAAAGGAGACATAAGCCCCACTATCGAGGAGCTCACACTGGAAAAGGGAAAACAGGTAAATCACTGTAACACAATGTGATGAGTGATATAAAAGTAGGCGTTTAACACTATGGAAACATAGATGAGAAAGCAATTCATTCCGTCTTGTGGGAATGGAGTAAAACAGACATTACATATGTAAAGGGAAGGGCGAGAGGGAGAAGTTTATGCCTAACTCATAATCTCCAACCTCAGCGGAGCGTTCATCATCCCCTGATGATCCTTCCACGTCTCACTTCCATTCCTCCGTTCTCCACAGCTGCTATTTCAAACCTCCTCCATTCCTCTCAATCTCCTATGCAATCCCCTACAGCCCTACCCTCAGCAGCTGGTCTTGCCACCTTCTGCAGAGATGAGAGAGAGGCATCAGCTTCTGGCTACACAACCCACACCCAGGCCTGCTGCCCCTCTACAAGGAGGCCAAGGCTAATCTCTCCCCGAAGACCACAGCTCACCTAATCTCCCTTCTCAGGAACCTCTGCTCTCCACCCTATCCCTCCGCATCCTCCCCTCCCTCCTGATGCCTTATCATCAGCATGGAAACCTGCTTCCCCCGAAGCCCTCACAAGAGGTGACTCTTTGTTTCTTTCAATGTCCCATGAGTCCCAGGGCCAGGAGGGAGAGGAGGCAACTACCCTTGTTCCTCATCGCTACCCTGCACCTTCTTCTTCCCCTTCTGCCTGCAAATCTCCCTGCTCTTTCAAAGCTCAAGGCCGCCCCCCCCCGCCCCAGGCTGCCACCGTTATCTGCCAACCTCACACTCACTTCACCAACTGGGAAGCTCTACTCCTGGCTCACTGCCCCTCCACTCCCACTCCTGTCACCACCTGTCAACAGAATGGACACTATGCAAATAGTATCTCAGCCCATCATGTCCTCAGTATCCTTTAAGGATGCCTCTTCCTGTATTCCTCAGTGACCCAAATTCATGGGCAACTCCTTGACTTTATCAACAGAAATCAAACCTGAGCCAAAATTCTAAATTCAAACACCCCATGTTCCAACACCCCTTCCCATCCTTCCTGTTCACGTGCTTTTGCATCTTCACTGCTAAAAATTCTCTCTCATGCACAGACCCTGTCACAATCTCACAACCCCTTTCTGTCCCCTTCTGTCCCCTTCTTTGTTGAGCTGAGATTGTATGGTCCATGAGTAATCATTCCCTTGCAGCATACCCCTACTTCCCTTGTCCCTCTCTCTTCACCAGACTTGCCTGGCAAACCCCAGCACTAGATGACCCCAAGCATCCACTTCCTCTGAGCACAAACCCAAGTGACAGCATACAGCTAGAGAGAAACCACACAGTCAGACTTCATTTGAATCCAGCATGGCCCAGCAATCTTACTAGACACCATTCTCAACTTTCTAGTAATGATTTCATATTTTGAGCCTTCCAAGTTCCTCCTTTTCACCTGATGATTCCGTATCTTATTTCACCGAGACTATAAAATTTCCTCCTGTTACTACCACCAAAATGGTGAAACTATGGACATCTCAAACCTTCTTTCTCCCCCATTACAATGGAGAAGGTGTCCCTTTTCCTACCAAAGCCCTGTCCCTTCACACATACTTGACAACCCATCTCCTGTTACCTATTCAAGAACTTTGCACCTTCACGTAGATCTCCTTTCCCCTGTATCATCAAGTGCTCATAAATTGCTGGTGAAATGTGAATTTTTCCAGCTTTTTAGGAGAGTAATGAGCAATACCAGCTAAAATTACATAAAATCCATATATATATCCTTCAACCCAGTAATCCCATCCCTAGAATCTACACAAATAAGTTCACCAGCGTGTAAGGATACACACACACACACACTCGCACGAGAGGCGAGATGGGTGGAGGGAAGAATGTTTATAGTAGCCTTATTTTCAACTGCAAAAATGAAAATAAAGCAAATGCTCGCTGATAATAAAAGGCTGAATAAGCTACAGTAGAATCACACTATGGACCATCATATAGCCCTTGAAAGCATGATTAGATTCTAAAAGATCTAGTGTGATTGGTATAACTCTACTTCCTCACTTGCTTTCTTTCACTCATTCTGTCCCCGCCATAACACTGAATATGCTTTTGCAATGGTAATCATTCCTCTACGTGAGGCCAAATGCATTGTCACTTTTCTGACCATATTAGAACCATTCAAGAGTCGCATATTCCCTTCATTCCTGAAACACCCCTCTCTCAGCTTCCGCTGTACTCTGAGCTTCCTCCTACTGCATTAGCTGCTTTCTCAATTGTCTTTGCAAGCTCTCTCTCTTTCTGACTTTTGAATGCTAGCATTCCTCAGGCCTTGGTCCTGCGTCCTCTTCTCAAGTGATCCTGTCCATTCTCACGGCCTGAAACACATTTATGTATCAACAAACTTTAAATCTCTACCATAGACCAAACCTCTCCCCTAACCTCCACATATCTACATTTGAGTGCTGAGCTAAAATCTCTTATGTAATTGAATTTTAGCATGTATAAAATAGGAACTCTTAATTCTGCATGTTCTCCCAGCCCCAACCCACACTGAAAATCTGGCCCCCTCTCAGTTTCTTCCCCCTCAGTAAACAGTGTCACCATTTATACAGGCACTAACCAGACACTGAAGTGCTCCCTCTTCCCTGTCCCTCGACCCCTCAGACAATCATCAGCTAAATACATTTTGCTAGCCATCCTCTTTTCTCTACCTCCACCTTAATCTAACTAACTACTAACTGATTTCCCTGCTTCTATTCTTGCCCTATCTCCATTTGTAACCCATTCTTCACACAACAGCCATTGTGACTTTTTTTAGAACTTAAATCAGATTGCGTCATTCTAGTTCTTCCAATGGCTTCCCACTGCTCTGGAATAAAACATAAACTAATACATGTGTACGTGACCTAACTCACACTACTCTCCCCAGCTCACCTCACTGTGGTCATGGAAACCTTCTGTTCCTGCTGGTTTCTAGAATACACCAAGCTCCTTCCCATCCTCCCTGAATGAAACACACTTGCCTGGGCTCTTTATACCCTGTCTCCATCTCATCGTTCAGATTTCTTTTTCTTTTTTTTTTTTTTTTTTAAAGATTTTATTTATTTTATTTGAGACAGAGAGAATGAGAGAGGGAGAGAGAGCACATGAGAGGGGGGAGGGTCAGAGGGAGAAGCAGGCTCCCTGCCGAGCAGGGAGCCCGATGCGGGACTCGATCCAGGGACTCCAGGATCATGACCTGAGCCGAAGGCAGTCGCTTAACCAACTGAGCCACCCAGGCGCCCCTCATCGTTCAGATTTCAGTTTAAAAGGACACCTCCCCTAACAGGCCTTTCCTGACCACACTATCTTAAGTAGGTCCTCTCATTCTCAGCCATAACAGCCTTCATAGTGCTTCTGATTATTTTTATGTTTGTTATTCAATTACTAAGAAATTATTCTACTAGAATTACGATCCATGAGAACCAGGATCTCTTCTTAGCATAGAACACAGAGTCTACACACAGAGGGTCTTCAATGATCCATCACCCCAGGGGACTGGAGGGTGGCAACCAACAGAATGATCAAATTTCTCCTATCTCGACAATTCTCCTTCAACCCGTCTGTCTCCATTTACCACCATCCATCCTATTTCTGTTGTCCCAAACCTCTTGAAAAAATTGTCTATTCATGATTATTTTCCAGTTTTATTGAGATATAATTTACATATAACATTGTACTAGTTTAAGGTGTTTACAACATGATGGGTTTGATATTACTCATGATTATTTTACCTTAGACCATTCAAACCACTTCTCTCTATGCTATGCAACCGTTCTTCCTTCTGATAGAACATTCCTGTTGTTAAAGCAAATGGGGATTTTTTTTTTTTTTTACTAACCTCTTTATGACATTTAACCCTGTGGGTCACGCCTTCATTCTTAAAAAGTTTTCTTTCCTTATATGACAATTCACCCTCTTGATGTTCCTCTTACCTTCACCACTCCTTCTCAATATCTAAGGCTCTCCCTTTTCTCCTCCTTTCCTAAAATGTTGGTGTTCCTAAGCGTTTTAACCCATGAGAACTCTCTCTATATACACACTGAATCAATCATCTCACGCACCCATGTAGTTTCAGTTACTATTGATATGAAAATATCTCCCAAATATTTAGCTGAGATCCTATTCCCATGCTTCAGACCACTTGCCTAAATACCCAGGTGACACCTCTACTTAGATGTCCAACTGGCACCTCAAACTCAGTATGTTTAAACTGAACTCATCACTTCCCTTCACCAAATCTGCCCCTTCTGTGTGCTTATCTTCCATCCATCCCATGAGCCCAAGTCAAGAACCTAGTCTTTGATACATTGATGTCTCTCACTCCCACCTCCAACAACACATTTAAAATTAACCAAGGTCAGTATATTCTATCAACTAAATACTTTTTTTTGTAGGTGATTTACTTTTTTTTTTTTAAACTAAGTATTTCTTTAAACCGTCCACTGCTCTACATCTCCACTATTTAAATGCAAGCCACTGACACTTCTTGCCTAGAAATCTGCAAAAGTCTTCCAATTTTGTTCTAATCTCCCTCTCCTATTCAGTTGTCTTCAGGATCAAATCCAAACTTCTTAACCTGGCTGACAAAGCTCGGAATGACCTGGACCCTGTTTGCCTCTCCAGTCTCATCTCTCACTACTCCTTGCCTCTTCCCCTTTTCGGCTCCAACCATGACAAACTACTAATTTCCCATGCTCTCTCTTCTTGCACTCCCCATGTATTATTCCCAAAAGCCCGAGAAAGGCTTCTGCCTTCTATTCTGCACCCCTCCACCAACCCTGATCTTCCAAGACCAGGCTAGGTGATCCTCCTTTGAACTCACTGACTATCCTGTAGCCCCAATTCAGAGAACTGTAATTGCCTATTAACTCATCAGTAATCCTACCTACCCACCTCTGAACCACTGAATCAGAATCTCCAGGGTAGGGACCAGCATCTGTGTTTTTTAGAGGCTTACATGTATTGCTAATGCACAGCCAGGGTTGAGAGTAACTGCTGTACCCTCCCAGAGGACAAGAAGCATGATGTTTTTGGTTGTAACCCAATACCAGCAGAGCGCTGCCGCATCCAAGTTACTCAATAAATAGGTGGCAAAGGAAAGAAGGAAACAGGCAGTGAGTGGAAGGAAGGGAAGGGAAAGGCGGGGAAAGGGAAGGGAGGAGGAGGCAACGGATGAATTTAAAATAATCCTCAAGAACAGGTTTGAATGTTCTCTCACACATGCATAATAGGACATACTATGAATCCAATCTTTAAGAAAAAAATTTCTCTTCTGCTTTCAGTGTTACTCAGTTTTTCTTTGCTACAGTTAAACTATATTCTCTTTGCATTGACTATAAGTAAAGCATGGCAGCTAAGGTAGGTTAGGTCTAAAAGGTTCAGTACAAATCAGCTTTCACATCTATAATGCCGCATGCTCCGCCTTCTTGACCTCATAAATGCTGGCTAGACAGGCACAATGTGCAGAAGAATGCCAGCCATTTGAGCGCCTGTACTCTCCTCAAAATGCAGAGTGAGAACTCCTGAAATAAAGCAGTGGAGTGGGTTAAATGGTTCCGAACCTTTCCGAGAGAGCAATAATATACAGTGCTTTAGCAGCAAGCATGCATAAAACATAATAAAATGGCACAGAATTAACACTTCTCAAAAGAAAAATCTAATAAAACCCTGTATTTGGGGAAGAGGCATTGCACAAACAGGGCAGGAACATCTTTATATCTCCCTTGTTGCTCTGAGCGCAGCAGCCTCAGTGTATATTTGTTGAATGAATGCCTGATGAATGATGAATGAATATGGTTCTTAAAGGATTACTCACATTTTCCTCCCCTGATCAAAGAGCCAGCTACTCTTAGCCTCATGTTTCATAAAAAAAAAATTTACCAAGTGCCTAAAGCAGCTGGTAACATGCCAGCACACAGCATTCCGGCAGAACCGCATGTGCGCGGCTCTTGCATGTCAGGGCTTGCCATACAAATCTCCCAACACCAGCCCCACCAGCCCCACCAGCCAAACGTGCATAGCATGCAGTCTGGCGTGGCCCCCAGAAGGCCACATTCTTTCAGGACGCCATGGCTTTTCTCATATACTCTTCCCTCTGCCCAAAATAACCTTCCCTCCTGGGAAAATCCAACTCATCCTTGAAGACCTAGATAAACATTATTTTCTTTATGACACATTTTCTGAATTCCCCAGAAATAAATTAATCACTTCCGCCTCTGTGTTCTTCTTCCACAGTATTTTGTAAATACCTTCAGTGTATTTGAATCCCATTTGAATTACGGTGATTAACTACATATTCATTATGCACAATTCAAAGCATGAAGGGAAGCCATCAACTTTTTTCACACAGATCTGGAAAATTTTTACATGGAAGAGTAAAAGATTTGCCTGAATAGATGACAGGAAGGACACAAGGTACAATTCTGGGAAAGACTAAACCTCAGATATGTGCAAGTAGAGGAAAAGTAAATGGAATGGTGGTGTGAGGCTCTCTTCAAAGCTCAGAGTGGGGATACTGAGCTCGATCCACAGAGCAATGAAAAAACTACCACTAAGTTTAAACTGGAGGAAAGGGATGGCATGGTTCACATCACCCGCCTAATCACGGAGTGCCCGTGGAATGTGTGCACACCAAACACCATATGGTGACTATCAATTAGGTGCCATCAACTGAGATGACCCGCATAAAACTCGCTCTTCCAATAAACTGTGAGCTGTTCAAGAATAGGGATGTGGGCTCACTGTCTCTGTCTCTCCAGTGCCAAGCAAAAGGTGGGAGTTTGCTTACTGAACTGAAATGAATTCTTCTTTAGAACAACTTTACATAACACGCTCTGCAAAATTGTTACCAGCTTCTATAACAGAGCAGATGTGGGATGTAAACTACTTAGCCTGACCCTTTCTTAAAAAACAAAACAAACAAAAAAACCAAAACAATCCTTTTAGAGGCGGTAATCAACAGTTCAATAAATTTCAGGAAATACCTTCATTACCCTTAAGAAGTGAGCTTTTAACTATGAAGGGGTAGATTTTAAAAATGAACCCAGTTCATTATAAACTATTCTTTATATAAATATGGTTTTTTTTTTTTTTTTTGGCTATATAAATATGTTTAACTAACTACTACACTGATAGAATTTAAACTAACCACTATATTATATATACATATTTAACTATTACAGTGATATACTATACTATACTATATCGGTTGAGACTTAAGTATTTCCGTGTAGTCTAATGCTAAAGTTTATGATACATGTAATGTGAAGATAACAAGGTTCTAAAATATGTCTAATCTAAAAACACCAGAATTGACAAAGATATAACAAAGATCCAGTCAAAAAGCAGTGTTTTTTTGACTGGGTTGGACCATACACTCCAAGTATAAATCCCAAGGAATTCATGGCGCCCTACCCTTAACCCAATGCCTAACTCTGAACCTCATTTAAGCCCAGGGAACCTTGGGGTTTATTTGGTTTATAGAATTTTTCTTATGAGGTTGATTTAATAAAAGCATGTTTTAAGACGTGCTCCCATTGTGCTTTAAAAGTCTCATGATGCTTTCAACTGCCCTGATGTAAATGAAAGAGAAAAAATGCTCCATGGGCTGATATTAAAATCAAATTAAGAGTACTGCTCATGAAAATGAACCGAAGGAATGATTCCGCTTGGAGAGAAGAGACTCATATGAAGACACACACACACATATATGTCTATTTATGGCCATTCTCACAGACTACTATTGACTATAAAACCATGGTAGATAAGCAGAAGTACAATGTCATCGACTAGACACAGTCAGGTGGTGATTTTGGTTTTGTGGGGAGGAGGCAGGGGAGGGTTGTCTGTGCCACGGCGTGCTCATTCAGATGATATTTTTATTTTCGAAGGCTTAGGAACATATCCCAGGTTCTGAAACGCAGTATATGAGCCTTGACTATAGAAACAAATTGCCAGCTGTCTCATAAAGGACAACCTCATTTAGAAGAAGGCAAATGCCAGCACAGAACAAAAGTAAATAAAGATGGCTACATATGCTCTAGTTTCCAAGCTGGAAAGTGACAGTGGTGAGAGAGGCAGAACAGGGAAACGATGAAACACGAGGAAGAACAGGAAGAACCTATCTGACTATTCAAGCAGTTTAGCAATACAGTGGGGCAATCATCCCGTTGAAATTGCTGGTGTGGGGACGCCTCGGTGGCTTAGATGGTTAAGCGTCCGCCTTCGGCTCAGGTCATGATCCCAGGGTCCTGGGATCAAGCCCCGAATCGGGCTCCCTGCTCAGCGGGAAGCCCACTTCTCCCTCTCCCACTCCCCCTGCTTGTGTTCCCTCTCTCGCTGTGTCTCTCTCTGTCAAATAAATAAATAAAATATTAAAAAAAAAAATCGCTGGTGTGAAGATTCAGATCCAGAGATTTTAAGGCTAAAGAAATCATGGGATCCAATCACGTCACACCCTGCGGCCTGCTACCCTACAAGGCCACATAAAACTCCAATGAAGAGTGCTCTCTAAGCTGCAGTGCCCTATAGAAGCACATGGTAGTGCTCTTGTTCCTAATATGGGTCTATTCTTCTTTTAGTTGTAAATTTATCAAAAGTCCCACTTCCTTCTGCAATTTTTCATTTCTGATACAGAGTTGTAGTTGTTAATATTATTATTATTCTATGTTTTATTTCCTCGAGAACCTTCAAACGGCATGCGTCACCCAAATGGACTTTCCTGTAGGTGTTAAGCATGAACAGACTACATAGTTTATATGAACATGAAGCATGAACATGATCAGGGACCACCTCATTTCCATCCATTGAATGTCATGTATACCTATCCAAAGTCTCACATGTCCTGGGAGCCCCCATATCTTCACAGAACCAACCACTCATTAAAGGTTAGGGCAGAAAGGGGAAAGGGAATGGCCGGCCTTTCGTGACAAAGAAGGAGGGCTCGGTGATGTGCTTTCAGTGAGTGGAATAAAAGAAAAAGGTTTAAAAGGGTTAAAGGGAGAGCATGAAGAGAAGCTTAAATGTCTGATTTCACCATCCACCTTAAAAGGACTACTTCATCCAACTAAACTAAAATAGACCACCACTAGCTATTAGAGAACCACCTAACAAAGAAAGACTTTCTACAAGTGACCTCTGGTTACCCTTCAACACCGCAGCCCTTCCAAACAAACTGGCACCAGAGCAAACGTAGCCAAGAGGAACCTAACATTTATATTTTATGATTTTATTTCAATTTTTCGTATAATTTTTAGTAGATCTACTTAAGTGGATATAATTTAATTCTAAAGTATGTGGGAAATACATTTAGTCCAGTTGTGCCTGAAAAAAGGAGAGAAAAAGTAATTTTCTAGTTTTACAGATGCTTCCAGAATTCTGTCTGAAGATGGATTAATCTACAGTTACTCAGCTGCAGAATATTACTTCTATTCCACAGACTTTGTATATGAACTATTAAATCCATTAGATCGATAGCAATTCCTCCCACCTACTCTTAAAGAGCTGATTTAATGAGAACATCATTTTCTTATTCAAGGCTTTCTTTCTTAAGGGAACACAGTCCTATGTGAACAGAGTCAACATTTCCTCTTACATCATGACAACTTCATATAAACAGAGCCCGTAGCAGGGCAATGAGGCAAAATGTTGGGTGGTAAATGAGCAAATTTGTTTACAAGACACCATTATGGAATCTGAGCTTAAAACTGGACTTACAATCAGAGAAAGATAAGTATCATATGATCTCACTGATATGAGGATTTTGAGAAACAAGACAGAGGATCACAGGGGAAGGGAGGGAAAAATGAAACAAGACGAAACCAGAGAGGGAGACAAACCATAAGAGACTGTTAATCTCAGGAAACAAACTGAGGGTTGCTGGAGTGGTGGGGGGTGGGAGGGATGGGGTGGCTGAGTGATGGACATTGGGGAGGGTGTGTAATATGGTGAGCGCTGTGAATTGTGTAAGACTGATGAATCACAGACCTGTACCCCTGAAACAAATAATACATGTTAATTAAAAAATTAAAAAAAAACTGGACTTAACTTACAAAGGCTAAGATACAAGAACATCAACATTAACTATTTTCTTTCTCAAAAACCTCTCAAATGACATAGGCACTAAGTGGCATCACAAAATTGAAAAAGGAAGTGTTATTTTCATACTATTAAGCGTAGAACTGTTCACCATTAAGTATTTCAATATTCTCTCTCTCCACTTCTACAACTAAAAGATAAGAGTGGAAAGAAATTTACCCTTTTGTTCTCTCTGGACCTGCATATTAATAGAGATGACAGGGACATGTCTGTTGTTCTTGGTTTAGACAATATAAGCAGTGGGGACCTCAAGATATAGCCATCAGCTGCTAAGCTCTCTCCCCTTTGAGCCTTTATACATGAAAAGCATAGAATAAATCATAAAGTACTACTTAATGCACCAAACATTAAAAATGGAGACAGAGGGTGGATCAATGTGCATTGTCTCACAAATATAGTTTCAAAGATAATTGGTAATGTTCTCTTTTTCCAAAGAAGTGAGGGTAAATATAGTCACTCTGCACAGAGACTGATGATCTTCAGGATGTGTAAATTATACATTACAGTTACATAACAGACTAAATCACAGTCATCAACAAAAGAACATTTGGCACAATTCTTGAATTTTTATGATTCTAGCTCATAAGTAGAACTTCAAAAAGGAGAAAATATCTCACCTAAAATCAGCCCTCCAAGTAGCCTCATGCTTCATGGCTGGTAACAAGTGTCCAAGGTGAACAGAAGAGAAAGACAAACATCTTCACTGGACTAGAAAATGGGGTGGGGGGGTGCTTTTTATTTTCAAGATTATCTTAAATCAAGTAAGTAACAGGCATTCCATGAATTTTTTAAAATAGGAAGAGGGTCCACTCACCAGATACACGTAGAACTGTGTTTTAATGCTAATACACCTAATGTGATGTTATATCCCTAGGGTAAGTCTAGACATAAAGCCTGGTGAAAACAACACAGATCCTTTCAGAGCACTTTCCAAAATCTGGATAGCACAGACCAAAGGCTGGCGAAGGATTCTCATGCTTTCAATGTGGCATCCAGGGCTACGTGGCCTCCCAGTGTCCTGCCAGGGCCACCACCCACTGTAGGCAATTCAGAAGGGGTCAAGAGCAACTTGGCTAGAGACATGCTGAGAATGTCCAACTGCTCTGCCTTAGTTCCTATGACGACACAGAAGCAGGAAGTCTCCTCGGGCTTATTAGATGCACCCAATTAACATTCATCTCTGACAAGCTCATCCTTTAATCTCCCACACAAAAACATCACTCTGTAATACCTATTAAGCAGACATAGTGATCTGAGTAAAGTACACTAATGGAAAAAAACAAAGAGATCTTCGCCCAAGAAAATGGAAGAAACATACGAAGAATGCAAAAACCAAACCAACTAGGAAAAGACATTCTTTCCTTTATTCTATCAGATTGTACCTCTTCTGTCACCAATTCAATACAATTTTCTCTCTGCACCCTGAATAAAAAGCAAAAATTGCTCTCTGAAAAGAAGGTGGCCTTGTAAGAACTTTCAGAATTCAAAGCCAATACTTAGAGGATTTCCAAGTGTCTAGAGTTCCAAAGAGTCCATCAATCTTGATAAACTTGGAAAGACTAGACAATCTCAGGGTGCCCAGAGCCACTCCACTCAGTCTCAGTCATATTTTAAGATGAGTATGAAGAAGTCGATGTTGACCTAGATCCACAACAACCAATCTGATTTGTGAGCTCTGGAACACTGCCAACACTTCTTAAAGAGATTCCCAGACTAGAGACAAGTAAAACATTTAATAAGGTGATTATCTTAAACTTTATACCCTGGTATAACAAAAGCAGTTTCTGGTTCACTTGCTGAAACTAGTATGTTTCCAAGTAATTAAAAACTAAAGTACAGTTAGTTTTGACTAACTTACCTGTGGGGGATACATTCCAAGACCCCAGTGGATGCCACAAACCATGGGTAGAATTGGACCCTATATATATTGTTTTTTTCTATATATACATACACATGATACCTATGATAAAGTTTAATTTATAAATTAGGCACAGTAAGAGGTTAACAATAATAGCTAATCACAAAATAGAACAATTATAACAATATACGGTTATGGAAGTTATGTGAATGTGGTCCCTGTCTCTCAAAATATCTTACTGTTCTGTACTCACCCCTCTTCCTGTGATGACGTGAGATAAAATGCCCACGTGATGAGATGAAGTGAGGGGATGATGTAGCCATTGTGACGTAGCTTTAGACTCCTACTGGCCTTCTGATGATGATATGTCAGAAGGATTATCTGCTTCCAGGCTGCTGTTGACTACAGGTAACTGAAACCGTGGAAAGTGAAACCACGGATGGCGGGGGGGGGTGGCTGTAATGCTTTGGCAAGTTAAGTTCAACTTCAATCTTCTTAGGAATATTGGGACACAAACCTGCATACCTTCTCAGATACCTGCAACCACCTCCCTCTCCCCCTTGCCACCTCCCCACTCAGCTGGGGCCTCATTCAAGTCACTTTTGGACCTGGATGAAACGCCACACTGCAGGGCATGGGATCTACCATCCTGAGTAGCCACAAAGGACCTGGATGATACAACTTGGGAGTGCAGAGGCGTCAGCTGCCCAGTGGATAAACCTCCAACAACTAGGAACAGGAGACAGGAGGAAACCAGATAGGTAAATTCCCCCCTTTATCTTTTTTTTTTTTTTTTTTTTTAAAGATTTTATTTATTTGCGAGCGAGAGAATGAGAGACAGAGAGAATGAGAGGGAGGAGGGTCAGAGGGAGAAGCAGACTCCCCGCCGAGCAGGGAGCCCGATGTGGGACTCGATCCCGGGACTCCAGGATCATGACCTGAGCCGAAGGCAGTCGCTTAACCAACTGAGCCACCCAGGCGCCCAATTCCCCCCTTTATCTTTTCCAAGGATTACTCCGTGTATAATTCCGCCTTGTACCCTTTCAGAGAAATCCTGTTGGCAAGTGAACATGGCTGCTCAGTGCTCTGCTTTGTCTCTTCACAGCTTCTTGTGAAGGAAGAACTAGCTTGACAATACATCAAATCCATTTCTTTGCATCTTTCTTTGCTTCTCTTCCTTTTGCTCTTACCCTTGCAGACATGGATCTATACCTCTCAAAAAAAGCATCAACACTTTAATCCTTGCCTCAGGCTCTGTTTTCCTGAAACCCAGGCTTAGACATTGGGCTTATAGGAATTAATTCCAGGTGAAATTAAGAAGAAACAATTAAAATGCATGTTTCCAAGACATAATAAGAGTCAAACACTGATAAATCCTAGGAAAAAAATATTAAGCACCTAAAACCTAAAAGACCAAGGCCAATACAGTATCAAATGTCCCTGACTAAGAAAGCATTCAAATAGCAACAAGAATCACATACAGAATTTCTTCCATGTGCTCCCCCACCACCAGCTTCAGAGGACAAGATCAGATATTTTCATTAAGGAATAATGCTGTCAAACTGCACTCTATTTGTTGCCTGTTCAACATTCTTTCCTTCTTTCTTTCTAGCAGAGTCCTGACTGTATCAGTGTCCATGCCCCTCTCAGGTGAAAAGGGGGAGGGATGCTCTATCCAAGGGTATATCTTTTTTTTTTTTAATTTTTATTTATTTGACAGAGAGAGACACAGCGAGAAAGGGTACACAAGCAGAGGGAGAGGGAGAGGCAGAGGGAGAAGCAGGCTTCCCACTGATCATAGAGCCCAATGCTGGGCTCGATCCCAGGACCCCGGGATCATGACCTGAGCCGAAGGCAGACCCTTAACGACTGAGCCACCCAGGTGCCCCTCCAAGGGTACATCTTGATCAGATATCACCATGGGTCCATTACTTCACCAGTGACTGATCTGGGGTTGATGATTTCAATGAGTTCTAGCCAATGACATGTGGAGGTCTGCTAGTGGGCTTCTGGAAAAGGTTTCTTTGCTCTTTTGAGGGACAAGAAGAAAAAGATACTATGGCACCTGGATGTGATGCCTGGACTTTTAAGAGCCATCTCATGACCATGAAAGGATACCGTCTGAGGACAAAGCTGACATAGCAATGATGGCCTAAAGCAATGAGAGCCTAAAGACAGAAAATCTTAGGTCCTTGACAACGTTTGTAAGTCACAAATTAATCAACCCTGAAGCTGGCCAATCTCTGTACTTATACATAAGGAAGTATACTTCCTTGTTATTTAATCCTCTTTGGATCAGGGATTCCTATTACATGCAGTTAAAAGCATCTTCACTGATGCATAAGGGATCTGGCTGATTGGAGAAGAATCTGAGTACCTACCATCACATGCCATTATACAAAGGGTAAGGTTAGATTTGAGAAATTACTCATTTCTGCCCTCAAGAGCTCACAATCTATTTTTTAAGACATATAAAATACATGGATATATCAATTAAAGAAAAATGATGAAGCACAGATACACAGAATAAAGAAATCATTAATCTGGGGCATTAGAAGCAGCTTTCTAAAGGAAAAGAAACCAATATACATGCTTTTACATAGTATAAAGTCACGCTGTCTAAATTCAGTTCATGTAATTCAACTTCCAGAAAGCTCTCTCCTGCAGATATCTATAGTTCTATCTGTCCAGCATCCTTTGCATGTGGGAAATGCTGCCTCCTTCACTCTATGTGAGTTCAGGAAAGGGCGCCAGACCCAAAATAGGCTGGTCAGAGCAATTTCCTGGGATTTTTTTTAATCTTAAAATCATAAAAAGTGAGCACAATAAGGGTGTGAGTTACACAGGTGTATGGATTTGTCAAAAGTCAGCAAATTTAACATAAAATCTGTGCATTTCTTTATGCGCAAGTTTTACATCAGAAGAAAAAAATGTAAATAAATATTGAACGCAAAGTTAATGATATGATCTTGAAGTCCTTAAAAGGAAGTGTACTGATATCTGTAACTGACTTTGAAATGTATTTTTAAAATATGTATTACTGGATAATGGGATTGACAGATATGTGATAAAGCAAATATAGTAACATACTTATATAGTAAATCTTTTCGTTTGAAAAATTTTATAATACAATTCTTTGGGGGAAAAGCAAGCTGTGGTCCCACTCTGCGGCCAATGCTGTGAGCTATGGCCCAGGAGCTGTCTGTGGTCTTGTTTCCCAAGGTATGGGGGGGAATTGTTTCAGAAAGCAAACATGCAGAGAGAACCAGGAATGAATAGGGAGGGCTTCGAGGAGTCTGAGTTGCCCCTGGCTCCAGCTACCCCTGGGGCCCAGCTGCATCCCTGATAGTCCAGCAGTTACATCCAAGCCAAAACATTCTGTTTCCACCGAAGCTAGTTCAAGGTGGCTTCCGATCACTTACATACCAAGCAGTCCTGACTACTACACTAGCCTAAGGTAATAATAAGAACTGTAGACAAAGAAAGATGGTCACTGTAACATTATTTGTAAGAACAAAATACAGCAATGACCCAACTGTTCAACAAAAGAAAAATGGTGAAATGTTGATGGTATTTTTGATGACATGAAATAATACTCTTGATAAAATTTTAAATGAAAACCCCACAAAACTATATATATACATATATATATAACTATATATAATTGTGTATATACAAATCGATACAATTTTATAAAAAGAAAAAATAAACTTAGAAAAAAGATTCACAAAAATATACAAAATTGTCAACACAGGTTATCTGTGGGTTTAGGATTATTTTGTTTAAATGTCTACTTCTCTTGGGGCAACTGGGTGGCTCAGATGGTTAAGCATCTTCCTTTGGCTCAGGTCATGATATCCAGGTCCTGGGATCGAGCCCCACATCAGGCTCCCAGCTCAGTGGGGAGCCTGCTTCTCCCTCTTCCTCTGCCTCTCCCCCTGCTTGCGCTCTCTCTCTCTCTCAAATGAATAAATAAAATCTTTAAAAATAAATAAATAAATGTCTACTTTTCTTTATTTTCTAAATTTTCTTCAACAAGGATATATTACTTTTAGAATAACCAAAAAAGAAGTTATTTTTTAAAAATTCACTGCTATTAAAGATTGTAAAAAAATACATCTTACAGTTTGCTTCCTAGGCACCATTCCCACCATAAATGTTCACGAATATTCCAAATTAGTTACCATAACAGGTTTGTTTGAGAAATAAATGAGATAGTATACGTAAAACACTTAGAATGGTGCTCAATACAGAGTAGATGCTAACCATCATTGTTAACATCCTCATGAATATCTTGTCTGATGATCTTGTTTCTTACCTTAATAACAAAATTTAACACATCAGGCATTATTAACTCACTTGTTTTCACCTCCTCTCTATTTCTGAATATCTGTTTTTACAACTGGCCTGCCTTCTTCCTTTTATATGCTGTTTCCAAATGCCTGCTGGGTGTCCAGCCCTGTCTGAGGCCGAAGATCCCCTGCCACTGCCCAAGAGTGTGGGCCTCCTCCTCTGTGCGGCTAAGCCCACAGGCTCCACTCCGTCCTTCCCATCTACTCCAGCTCCTTGTCAGTTTACCACCTTTCCCCAAATCTTTAATCTCTCCTTTTCCACTGGCTTTTCTCTCTCTGCCTTAAAATGGACACATCTACCGTTTTTTGAAAAAAATCTTAACTTGAACCTACTAGAGCCACCCTATATTTCTTCTTCCTTTTTCACCCACACTTCTCGGACAGAAGTCCCCAAATCTGTCTTCTTGTACTCTCCTGAAACTTCACTTAGCAAGCTTGTGTATGGTCTCCTTACTGCCAGATTCAATAACAACTTCAGGTCTCATCCTGTTTGTTCTGCAGCTTCTGACACGGCTGATTGTGCACTCTGTTTGCAAACTCTTCTTTAATGTAAATCGTTCACACCATTTTGGTTCTCTCCCAATTCTTTGGCTGCTTTGTCCCATTCCCTTAAACCAGATGTTCTCAAGGAGTTGGCCTAGCTTTTCCTATTTTCTCTCTCGAAGATCTTGACTCTTCCCATGGCTTCAAATATTAGTCTCAAGGAGATGACTGCCATATTTCTACCTCCAGCCTTGACTTCTCTCTTGAGTTTCAGTCCTTCATTTCCAACTGCCTGTCAGACATTTCCAACTTGCAGTCTAAGCTTGTCCAAAAAAATCTGATATTCCCTCCACAGACTGCTTCTTATTCTGACTTTCCCTCTGTAGTTAAAAATACCAAGTGAGGGGAGAGCACATACTAGGTAGGAGGAAACCACTCAAAAGCTAACGGCAGGCAAAGCATTTCAATTGTCCATGACAATGCCTCTTGCAGACATCTCTTCCTCTCCGTTTTTACTGGGCCCACTCCAGTTCAAGTCTGTGGGATGGCTATAATGTCACCGGCCACCACTCTCACCACCTGTCTCCACCAATCCAGCAAATTTCCTCATATCAAAATTAAAATATGCTTGTAGCCTACCTGCTACAAGGGTTAAATCCAAACTCCTGACAACACACTGAAAGTCTCAGAGTTGAGTGGAAGTCTGCCTTTCTGCCCGGCACTCAAATCCTCATGCTGCAGACAACTCCGTCCCAACCAAACCAGTCCAGTCAGTGCCCTCTCCACATCGTGCAGTCTCCCTGCCTTGCCTGCACAGGGCTCTCCCCTCCTCTAAGATTAACCAAATTCTGTCTGTCTTTCAAATCTTCAGCTTAATTCATCACAAAATCTTCCATCAGCATTTTGGTCTAGAATGTTTTTTACTCCTGTTATTATTACTACACATCATGCTTACTGTGTATCAGGCACGGTCCTAAACACTTTCTCTATATATTAGCTAATTGAATTTAAATCTCACAATGCTACAAGTGGGTACTATTACTATCTGTAGTTAGCTGTCAGGGAAACTGAGGCACAGGAAAGCTAAGCAACTGTCCAGACATATAGCTTGTGAACTTGGGGGCAGACCCACAATTCACACCTAGGTGATGTGGCTCCAAAGTTGGTGTTTTTAAACTGTTGTGTTCTACTGCTTATCTGGAATTCTTTAGCATTTTTGCCTAGATCATGCTGTCCGTTTGTCAATAAGTTGCTTTGAGACATCTCTTCAATTAGTAGAAGGTGACAAGACAGAATTATGTCTTTTCTCCCCAGTTACACTACTTAGAAAGCAAGGGGTGAACCTTCACTAGTAGGGTTTCTCCTATTACTAATCACTATCAATAAATATTAATTTATAGATTTATTAAGCAAAAAAATATAAGAAAGTATCAGAAATAAGAGTAGCTAGCCAAAATTTAAAAATCTGGGGGGGAGGGTGACTTCAAACCATTTCCAAGTATAGAAGGTTTATTAGAATAAAGCTGATTATTGGCTGAGTTTCCATTTCCAGATGATAGAACAACCCATAATTATGGAATATTGGGGAAAAAAAAACTTTTTAATGGTTATATATTACAAAATGTTGTAAGATAGGCTAAGTAATTTCTCTTCTCCTTAGGACCCTCAAGAATAAAAAAATGTTGAGGTGCCTGGATGGCTCAGTTGGCTAAGTGTCTGCTCGGATTTCCGCCCAGGTCGTGATCTCAGGGTGTGAGATCAAGCCCTACATCGGGCTTCGCACTCTGCGTGGAGCCTACTTAAGATTCTCTCCCTCTCCCTCTGCCCCTACCCCCTCTCTAAAAAAAGAAAAAAAAATGCCTAGGAAAAACTGAGTAGTCTTGCCTGAAAGTAGAGAAATGGATTGTTATTAGAATGGTGAACATATAGCAAGATTTAAATCAATGTTTATTTAATAAATGGATGAGCTACCTTGACCACAAAATTACCTAAGTTGTTTCCTGTAGAACACAATTTTTATGCAGAACTGCATTCCAGTAAGTCCAACATTATGAGTCTTCTGAAAAATGTACACACTGACTATATAATATGGGGTTACTCAGTTCTATCCATTCAAAAACTAGTTCTAGTTTTGGCAGAGCTGATACTCATTTTGGTGGCATTTAGACAAAAACTTAATTCCTTCTTAAAGCCACTTTTACTTGATCAATATTATATAATAAACCACAAACAGGTAGTCTCAGTCCTCTAGCTAAATCTCTCATGACTCATGAAGACAACGTGAGTTAAGAAAGATCAGAATAAGTTATTTCCTCCTTGGGGAGGGTGTTGGTATCAAACAAGGGTAGCCAGCTATCTGACTATCTTGTCAGTAACTGGGTGATCAAGCCCTTAGAAATGGACTCACCCTTAGTAAAATTCACTTAAGATTGAAATAGGCACTAGGATGATTTATTCATTTACAATAAAAAATACCTTGTCACATGGGTGAAAGAATATATACTGGCATGACCAGCACATTCCAGTCCTGTAGTCAAACCACTTCAATATTAGTCAAAATGATAACCAGAGACTAATTTCTGAGAGGAGGAGGAAATAGATCACTATCATTTCCAACCACTTGTTTTTAATCATGAGAAATCACTACCCTAGAAATCAGAAATATTTATAGATTGCATGATCGATGCATTTTCTCTGTGTAGAGAGAATGGCATGGGGATTAGGAATGTGCTTGAGGAGTCTGTACTACTCCCAAAAAGAAAGTGAGGATTCAAATGAACAAAGGCATCAGACCAACAGCCTTACTTTTGGGACTAGAAACAACTATTGCCCTATAAAGTGCTTGGATATATTCTCGTGGAATTTATCTCAGTGAATTTCCTTTTCCTATCCTTTCACAAGCGGCCAACAGTCCTTCTGACTTTTTTTTTTTTTTTGGATATGTAAATACACACAGATTACCAAAGACTCCTGCAGGACAAAGAGCAATTCTATCCATTTCTGCTGATTCTGAAGATCTAATGTATCAGGTTAATCTTCCATTTTAACACAAGGGCAAGCATATCTCTTACATTTTTATTTCTTTTTGAGATGTGGAGATGAGGGAGTGTTAGGGAAAGTGCTTCACTTTAACTACCATGTACTGACAACATGACATTGAATTTTATGTTATGAATAAAGAAAATATTAGATAGAAGATGGAGTGGCAGGCCTTTAAAACCTGTTCTCCCGTTTAGCAAATTTTAGCTGGCACCTGGCTAACCAACTGAGACTCCACTTCCCAGTTTTCCTTGCCAATAGGTGTGGCCAGTAACACCAACAGAATGTGAGTAGAAATAACATTTCCAAGCCTTGGTCTTAATACACTGGGCATGCCCTCCTCTGCTATTATGAATCCACCAGAGGAACGATGGAAGTCACATTTAAAGATGGCAGAGCCACCTTGGCAGCCTGAGTCCCATGAGGTTATGAGAGAGAGCCTGCCTATCGGCCCTGGCCTATTAAGTGAGAAAAAAGTAACCTTCTATTTTTATCAAAGTCATTGAGTCTCTTTAACAGAATGGCTTAATCTGTACCCTTACTGATAGAGATATTGGTAAAATTAAACATCAGAGTTGCCTATTAGAACCCCCAACCACTCTTCGCAAATTCATAGTAATGAGGTACCAGTTTGGCAGGAAAAGTCACCTAGAGTGAATCTATTCCTACACACTGGATACCTAGGAATTCATTGGTTTCTTAAGATAAAAAAGTAATGGTTGAGTCCATAGTCTTAAATCCAAAAGATGAGAAAATTACACAGTACTTTGGGGAAATTAATGAGTTCCTTAGGAGCACATGCATTGTCAATACTAACAATAAGAAGCAAGTGGGAGTGGGAGGAGTGGGAGAAATGGTAAAAGTATTCATTCTGATTTTAACGCTGAAATCCAAATACATTTTAGGAGTGACAGGTGTTATCTACATAACATTTTTTTAAAACACTTCTTATATATAAGCAGGAATGATTTCTATACCCCCAAATTATTATCTACATGTTTTTTCATCAAAATTTACTAAGTCTACAGACCTTTTTTAACCAAATTTTTAATCACTCGCACCACATTTAACTAATATCAACAGTATCAACAACTAATGTAATATTAACTTTTTGTAATTCAGTTCAAACAAATATTACCAACTTCAGCCTTATTTAAATGTATTTATTCCTCTAAGCAGGTTTAATACTAATTTCCAAGATGGGTAGAAGTAAAGTAAAGAATGTGAGACTCTGGTGTCTGAATTCCTTTAGGACAGATGGCTGGTCTTGAAAGTATTTATTACCCGATGACCACTGCTCTGTTCAAGAATTACACTGTGCCACAGCCAACTTTTGATTATTTATGTTAACTGAAGGCAGAAGCACAGATGATCAAAACCAATCTGCAAATCACTTCTAGTTGGCTTTGAAATGTCTATTAATTTTTTAAAGAGATTTATTTATTTCTCAGGATAATATGAAAAATGACTTGTGTTTCCTGGGTACAAGCCAAATGATGGGAGCATAACTGAAGCCGGACCAATTCAACATGGGCATAACAATTCACCACAAATAAAATGGAAAGCATAGTAATTATAAGAGATAAATGAGATTTGACTACAAGTATTAAAAATAAAATATTTTAAAGCACAATTCCGTATTAAGCTCTATATGGAATTAGAGTCGTAGAGATGCTACTAAAGAAAAATTCTGTGCTGTATTAGAGGGCACAAGCTAAGAGAAATAAATATATCTAGCGACCCCTTGGTGGTTGCATTGCCAGTCTTAAAGGTTTCTCACAGATTGAAGCACAGGGATGTTGAGGGTATTAGTGCTTTCCTCTTAAAAGTTAAGGTTCTTTATTAATACCTATGATGAACAGGGCACGTGAATCATGAGCAAATTTTAAGTGAGATTGAAACGGTTTAGGAATCGATAGTATGGTAGGGGCATGGGCATCAAAACAGAAGGACCACAGACAAGCAGACCTTCCCTTCCTCTACCTTGCTCCTGTGCCAGTGTGCCAAAGAGCTTCTTGTTACATCATCTGATTTGGTACAGTGCCTAAGAAATTTGAGGCATTTAATAAGTGCTAAGTAATACTATTACACATAGAGGAGATACAATAAATTAATATGGAATACTCCACAGTGGGCCTCATTTTATGGATTAGGCTAGTAATTCATGACCATACTTTTGATAAATTGGCTTGTATTACAATAAACCTTATTGTATTACAACAGACTCACTGACCTACAGCATGGTACACACTTGAAAACCCCAAACCTATAAGGCATTTATTTTTTATTTAAGATTTATAAAATCATGTCCATCTTAAGATGCCTCTGGGCACTCATATGGTATAAAAGCAGATACAAAATTCCAACGAAAAGAAAAGCCAGGCTCTGTTCAGAATCACTTTTTGTTCTTTTTTTTTTTTAAGCACTAAACAAAACAGTATGTCTTATATCTGAAGGTCAACCTAAAGGGCCAACTTTATAAAGATTTATAAAATAAAAAGTCTAACCCAAGAAAACACTGCTATCTCTGGACACCAAAGCTTGGGCCAACTAGCAGGAGAGCTTTGGGGGTGCTTCACTGGAAGTGAATGTTGGCGATATCTAAAGGTTTAAGCATACATTTTTTGAAAATAAAATTACTACTCTGAATTTAACTCCAAAGCAGAACAGAGTTGTGATCTCTTTCTCCTGCTGTGTTCTAAGATGTCTAATGCTCAAGTGGCAATACTCTGCACACGGCATCACCCTCACATGGTCTGTACTGAACAGGGCCCTTTTCTTTCACATGCATTCACAGCTTGATCAGAAGGACAGCAAGCCAAGAAAACACAATAGCTGTCTTAATGCTGCACACAGGTGAAATGGTAAATTATAGAAACTTAATGACTATGTTTCTGGTAGTCTCAGGCGAAAGACTCCGAAAGTGAAATGTATATCATTCGTATTTATTCTGATTTTTATTTTTAGGCCTCCCACGCTACCCCCTCCTATATAAAAAGCATGAAAATTTTTAAAAAATGAGTGTCAGGATAATAGAATGTTTAAACATATATTATTACTGATAATAGATAATAGGTTTCACGTTTCGGTTTTTGTTTCGACTATTACGTTACGTATCTTATATAATGCTTTGCATGTAGTAGGTGCTCAAATATTTGAGGAAGGTGGGAGGAAGGACAGGAAGGAGGGAAGAATTCAAACAGAATAGAATTTTATAAAGTGAAACATGAACACAGAGGGCAACTACAAAATTTTCATTCTGGGATTGGCCAGCACCCTGAAATCTCTACTGAGAATTAGTCAAAATGCTGCTTTTTTCCTCTGCTTCTAGAAAGTTCAGTATAAAACCAGCCACTTCTTCTGCTTATATATGAGTAACTCTTCCTTGTGAGTTTGAATTCCTGAGGTTCCTAAATCACTGTTACACTTACTAAAAAGATAAAAGCAATATTTATTTTCTCAAGTAGGAAATATATAAATTTAATTACCTGTTTAAGCCATAAGTTTATATGTAGAAGAGTATAGAAAGCAGAGATGATTATCAAAGTAACAGTTATAACTCTCAGGCTAGACACACACACACCCTCTACTCTCAACCCTTCACCCTAGCTGAGCTCATCTACTCACATAGCTTCAACTCAACTATATGTCAGTAACTCCCAATTTGTATCTTCAATCAAGATCTGTTTCCATGTGCCAGTCCTTTACACCCAACTCTCTCCGGAAATCTCCATTTGGATGACTCACAGGCATCTCAAACCCAAAAGCTCTCAATACCAAATGTTTGGTGCTCCTGCACTCACCATGTACCTTTCTCCAGATAGCCCGATCTCAGTAAATGGACCACTATTCATTCAATTGTTCATGCCAGAAATCCAGTGTCAAGGGTGAGGCTTCCCTCTCCCCCACCTCTCCTGTATCTTCCACATCCACTCTATCACCATGTTTGTTGTTACTACTTTCAAAATATATCTCAAACCCATCTGTTTCTCTACATCTCCACTGTTATCACCCTAATCCAGAGATTGCAAACTGTCATCTCGGGAACCCTATCCTACCTGCAAGGCTGTTCTGTTTCATCCACCGTATTTTTAAAAACTACTTACATTAGTTGCTAATACTTACGAATTGAAAAGTTTAACAAAACAATTTGGATTTCTGGCTTCTCTTCGAAAATTAAAAGACCTGGCAACACTGCCATATAATTCCACTTGGCTTAAACTTGGTGGGGCTCAGAAGAGGCTATGTCTCTTGACATAGGGCCTATGCCCTCCTGGTTTGTTTGCCAGCCACCCCTCCACTGTCTCCTAACACTTAGGCCAAAGGCAAGTTGCCATCTATCAATGAAGTTTCAATATCATTTTGTTTACGTAAGTCTGCTCCATACTTTTTGCTACATGACCAGTGAAAGCAAATGAGTATGTGAATCCATTCCAGTGCAAGTTCACATTTAAACTGTGAATCAGATCATATCATTTCCCTAGCTAAACTTTCTAATGACTCCACAATGACTTAAAGTAAAAATATAAACTCCTGTTTCTATATATTAATAATGAAGTAGCAGAAAGAGAAATTAAGAAAACAATTCCATTTACAACTGCACCAAAAAGAATGAAATACCTAGAAATACATTTAACCAAGGAGGTGAAAGACCTGTGTCCTGAAGACTATAAAACACTGATTAAAAAAACTGAAGATGACACAAACAAATGGAAAGATATTCCATATTCATGGACTGGAAAAATTAATATTACTAAAGTGTCCATACTACCCTAAGGAATCTACAGATACAGGGCAATCCCTATCAAAATGCCAACAGCTTCTGTCACAGAACTAGAACAAATGACACTAAAATTCACATGGAACCACAAAAGACCTCAAATAGCCAAAACAATCCTGAGCAAGAAAAACAAAGCTGGAGATACCACAATTCCAGATTTCAAGCTGTAGTAATCAAGACAGTATGGTACTGGCACAACAACAGACACAGAGATCAATGGAACAGAATAAAGAGCCCAGAAATAAACCCATGATTATATGGTCAATTAATCTATGACAAAGGAGGCAAGAATATACAACGGGGAAAAGACAGTCTTTTCAATAAATGATGCTGGGAAAACTGGACAGCTACACGCAAAAGGATGGAACTGGACCACTCTCTAATACCATACACAAAAATAAATTCAAAATGGATTAAACACCTAAATGTGAGACTTGAAACCATAAAGACTGTAGAAGAGAACACAAGCAGTAATTTCTTTGACATTGGCTATAGCAACATTTTTCTAGGTATGTCTCTTAAGGCAAGGAAAACATAAGCAAAAATAAACTGCTGGGACTATGTCAAAATAAAAAGCTTTTTGCACAACAAAGGAAACCATCAACAATACAAAAGGCAACCTACTGAATGGGAGAAGGTATTTACAAATGATATATCTGATAAGGGGTTAATATAAAAAATAAAGAACTTACATAAGTCAACACCAAAAAAACAATCCGACAAAAAATGGGCAGAGGACCTGAATAGACATTTTTCCTGAATAGACATTTTTCTAAGAAGACATACTTTGGGTACATGAAAAGATATTTAACATCACTAGTCATCAGGGAAACGAAATTCAAAACCATAATGAGATATGACCTCATACCTGTCAGAATGGCTAGATTCAAAAAGATGAGAAATAACAAGTGTTGGAGAGGATGTGGAGAAAAAGGAACCCTCATACTCTATTGGTGGAAATGTAAATTGGTACAGCTACTGTGGAAAATAGTATGGAGATTCTTCAAAAAATTAAAAAATAGAAATACCATACAACCCAATAATTCCTCTACTGGGTATTTACCCAGTGAAAACACTAGGTCCCCCCCCAAAAAAAGATATATGCAGGGGCGCCTGGGTGGCTCAGTCGTTAAGCGTCTGCCTTCGGCTCAGGTCATGATCCCAGGGTCCTGGGATCAAGCCCCGCATCGGGCTCCTGGCTCCGCGGGAAGCCTGCTTCTCCCTCTCCCACTCCCCCTGCTTGTGTTCCCTCTCTTGCTGTGTCTTTCTCTGTCAAATAAATAAATAAAATCTTTAAAAAAAAAAAAAAAGATATATGCATCCCTATGTTTATTATTTACATAGCCAAGATATGGAAGCAACCTAAGTGTCCATTGATAGATGAGTGGATAAAGAAGATGTGGTGTACACACACACACACACACACACATACACACACACACACACACACACACACACACACACACAGAGGAATATTATGCAGCCATGAAAAGGATGGGATCTTGCCATTTGCAACATGGATGGACCTAGTGAGTATTAAGCTGAGTGAAGTAAGTCAGACTAAAAACAAAAATACTGTATGATTTCACTTGTATGTGGAATCCGAAAAATGAAAACAAATGAATAAGCAAACAAAAAGAATCAGACCTATAAATACAGAGAAGTGATGGTTGCCAGAGAAAAGGGGGGTGGGGGGATGGGCAAAATCAGTGAAAGGGAGTGGGAGATACAGGCTTCCAGTTATGGAATGAATAAGTCACAGAAATAAAAGGCACAGCATAGGGAATATAGTCAGTGACACTGCAATAGCGCTGTATGGTGACAGATGGTAGCTACACTTGTGGTGAGCAGAGCATAAGGTAGAAAGAAGCTGAATCACTGTGTTGTACACTCGAAACTAATGTAACATTGCGTGTTAACTATACTCAAATAAAAAAATTTTTTAAAGAAAAAAAATATGTCCACACACACACAAAATCTTGTGCGTGAATGTTTCTGGCAGCATTATTCATAGTAGCCAGAAAGTAGGGACAACCGAAATGTCCATTAACAAAAACAAACAAAAACAAAATATATAAAAGGCCCTCCATGAGGTAACCTGTCCAGTTTCATCTCCTGCAACTTTCCTTACTCGCTATGCTTTATCTGTACCATCGTTCTTTCTCTTCCTTGTTACCAAGTTTGGAAGACTTCTCTCACAGATATCCACATGGCTGGTTCCTCCTTGTCATTCAGGTTTTACCTCCCGTGTCACCTTTTAGAAAGGTCTTCTCTGATCACGGAATGTAAAGCAGTGTCCTCCATGGTCCACCTTCATTTTCTATTGCCTTATCTTATTTTCTTCATAGCAATCACTGCTACTTAACATAGCTTGTTTATTCATCTGTTTTATATATATATGTATGTATGTATATAAATATCTGTATCTATATATCTATATCTATGTATCATCCTTCTAGAATGTAAACTCCACCACAGCAGGAACCACAAATGTCTTATTTGCATTTATAATTCCACTGCTTAGCACTTAGTAATATATACTTGTCAAATAAATAATGTACTACCATAATAGCTCTTGTAACTTTAAGTGGGCTCAGTCAACACCCATTCCCATCCCCTTTTCTCATTTCTACTAATCTAGAAGCTAGCCTCTGTTGCCCGTTGGGGTGCCATATAACACATTTCAGTCACTCAACAAATACATATTACAATTGCTCAAGATGCTGGGATCAAACAGTCAAACAACCTTGCCCTCGGAAGTTTATCATTTAGTAGGAGGGACAGACAATAAACAAAATAAGCTGGTAACTTATATATGTATGGGAAGGTGATGAAGACTAAAGAGAAAATACAATGTGAAAGGGATAGAGGGAGAATGGTGAGCGTGTGAGTGTGCGTGTGTGTACATGGAAGGGGCTGCAATTTTAAATAGGGTGGTCAGGAAAGGGCCCACTGAAAGGGTGACATCAGGAAAAACTGGAAGGTGGTAAGGGAGGAGGCATTCCAGGTAGAGGGAAGAGTAAGTGCACAGGTCCCGAAGGAGGAGCATGTCTGGCATGGAAGGGCAAGAAGCCCATGTAGTTGAAGCAGTGATAAGGGGAGGTTGCAGGAGATGAGGTCTGAGAGGTGAGGGGCAGCCAGATCACGAAGGCCTTGCAGACGGCTCAAGAACTATGCTTTCACCCTGAACGACATGCGGAGTTCCTGGAAGGCTTCAAGAAGATTTTGACTTATGTTTAAAAAAGAACACCCTCTGGACTTCTATTGTGCTAATGATTGCACAACCCCATGAAAAGACTAAAAATCACTGAATTGTACACTTTCTAAAAGGGCAAATTTTATGGTATGTGAATTATGTCTTAATAAAAAAAAGGTTGCGAATGGACTATAGGCATGCAAGAGCGGGAGCCAGGGAGACGAGGCCTTGGCTGTTTTAATAACCTAGGAGACGCTGGTGGCTTGGACCAGTGTAGCTGCAGCACATTCGGTGAAAAATGGTCCCAATTCTGGATGTATTTTGAAGGTAGGGCCAACAGGATCTGCTGCTGGAGTGGGTGTGGTATATGAGAAAAAGAAATGCAGAGTGACACAAAGGTCCTAGCCAATGAGCTTTTTTTTTCCGGAAAGATGCTACTCCTTCCTGCTCGTCCTCCTCCTTTTTCCTGCCTGGAATACTGATAAAGGCCTGGAGGTGGGCCTGGGTCACATTTGGTGACCTACAGAGACAAGCATGAGGATAATAACATACCAAGGATATCAGAATGGAAAGGCAGAAATAGCCTGGCTCCTGAAGGCATTGTTGAACTGCATACCAGACGGCCAACCTCCAGTTTTCTTATAGAAGATAAATAAGCACCCTAATTATTTAAACCATGATTAACAGGGTTTCTTGTGATTTGTACTAAAATGCATTCCTAAATGATATGCATGGTAATATTTTAAAAAATATGCTATGTTTTATTTTGTTTTTAACAAAACATTTTACATTTTAACAATTTTTTTTTTAAAGATTTTATTTATTTATTTGAGAGAGAGAGAATGAGAGAGAGCACATGAGAGGGGGGAGGGTCAGAGGGAGAAGCAGACTCCCTGCCGAACAGGGAGCCCGATGCGGGACTCGATCCAGGGACTCCAGGATCATGACCTGAGCCGAAGGCAGTTGCTTAACCAACTGAGCCACCCAGGCACCCCCATTTTAACAATTTTTAAGTATACAACTCAGTGGCATTAAGTATATTCACCATATTGTACAACTGTCACCACTATCCATTTCTGGAACTTCTTCATTATCCCAGATAGAAATCTATCTATTAAATAAAGACTCTCCATGCACCACCACCTTGAGACCCTGGTAACCTCTATTCTACTTTCTGTCTCTGTTCATTTGCCTACTCCAGGTACCTCATTTAAGTAGAAGAGTACAACACTTTCCCTTTGTGTCTGGTTCATTTCACCTATCATGTTTTCAAAAGCTTAGCCATATGGTAGCATGTATCAGAATCGCACTCCTTTTTAAGTTTTAAGTAATATTCCATTGTATGGATAGAACTCAATTGCACATTTTGTTTATCCATTCACCAGCTGATGGACACTTGGGTTGCTTCCACCTCTTAGCAAACCTCTTAGCAATTGTGAATAATGCTGCTGTGAACGTCAGTATCCAAGTGTCTAAGTCTCTGCTTTCTTTTTTTTTTTTTAAGATTTATTTATTTATTTGAGAGAGAGAGCACGAACAGGGGGAGGGGCAGAGGTAGAGAGAAGAGGGCAGACACCCCACTGAGCATGGAGCCTGACACAAGGCTCGTGGCTCGATCCCATGACCCTGAGATCATGGCCTGAGTGGAAACCAAGAGTTGGATGCTTCACCAACGGAGACACCCAGGCGCCCCTCAAATCTTTTCAGTATATACTTAGGAGTAGAATTGCTGGATCATATCATTAACTTTTTATTATTTATATGCTTAACTCTTCATACATATTTTGAAACGACAGTTTTTAAATAAAAACTTTTACAGGTGTAACAATGTTTAACTTTTTGAAGAACTGCCAAGCTGTTTTCCACAGCAGCTGCATATTTTCCATTCCCACCAGCAATGCACCAGGGTTCCAATTTCTCCACATCCTTGTCAACACTCGCTCTTCTCCATATCTGTTTGTTTTTGGCAACAGCCATCCTATTGGTTTTGAAGTGTTATCTCACTGTGGTTTTGATTTGCATTTCTCTAACGGCTAATGATGTTGAGCATCTTTACATGTATTTATTGGCCATTTGCATATCTTCTTTGGAAAGATGTCTACTCGGGTCCTTTGCCCATGATGATCTTCTAAATATGCAAACCTGCTAAAAATACTTTAATAGCTTCTCCTTGCTCTCAGAACAAGGTTCAAAATCCACAACATGACCTCCAAGCACTATCAGACCTGTCCTGAGCTCACGACTCCAGTTTCATCTTGTGCCTCTCCGCCCTTGTTCAGTTGCTCCATCCACACTGCCTGGCTCTGCTTCTCTCAGTTCTTTGAACTCCTTTCCTCTCCTGATTACTTGGTTACCTCCTCACCATTCCTCAGGTCTCAGCTTAAACATCATTTCCTCAGGGAGGGCCTCTTTTCCTTCATAGCCTTTACGGTGTGATAAGTGAAATGATACAATTATCTACGTGATTGTTTATTATCTGTTTCCTCCTCTAGAATATAAGCTCCTTAATGGCAGGAGCCAGTCAAATTTTTTTTCTGTTTTATTAATAATATAACCTGGCACACTGTAGGTTTTCAAAAAATATTTGTTAAATGAATACACATAGGAAATTTCTTTCCCATTGTGAAAAATTTGTTAAGTTCTAAAGAGTTTTTTTAAAAAATCGTTCTAGTCACCAAATAATATTCCAAATTTTCAAATTTTGCAGTGTAAATTATATAATACACTATTATACCATTATTTTTGATACTTATTTAGTTACACCTCATTCAGTATTATGTGTCCTGTAGCAAATCTTCAAGTACACTATTCTCTAGAAACATACCACAACATTCATATGTTTTATTTTCAGTAAGGAATGATAGAATTATTTCAATTTCACTCATTTTCACTCCACCAAAATGGTACAGATTTGCCAGGCTGAAACAATTCATTTCCCTTCATTTACACACTTATCTGTGAAGGCAGCATGAAGTATGCCATAGGAATCATCTCTCTTCGAACCCTATTACATATGCTTTGTAATTTACTGGAAATTGAAATCATCAGTAATCATTTCGTCTTGTTCCCTTGTCAGGCTAGAGTCCTTTTTTTAGAGCTTTCTTTTCAGGTTTTGCCAACACATTTTTAAAAGTCATTTTCCCAGGGCACCTGGGTGGCTCAGTCGTTAAGCGTCTGCCTTCGGCTCAGGTCATGATCCCAGGGTCCTGGGATCGAGCCCCACATCGGGCTCCCTGCTCAGCGGGAAGCCTGCTTCTCCCTCTCCCACTCCCCCTGCTTGTGTTCCCTCTCTCGCTGTGTCTCTCTCTGTCAAATAAATAAATAAAAAATCTTAAAAAAAAAAAAAGTCATTTTCACTCTTCTTTTAAAATGAAAATGTGCCTACAAAGTTCAAAATTTTAAAATAGTACGTTCCTAGATCACGCCTTAAAAAAAAAAGAATGGAGCAATTTCAAAGCAAAATTTCTTTTTTGTCCCATTCAGGCATTTATCTTTCCCTAGAGAAATGTAAATGAGTAAAGAGGCAAGGTCCATACATAAAAAGAAAACAGTATACTAAGATGTTTACCAGAAAACCACCCTATGATTCAAATATTAAGGGTCATTGTCAACATATTTAGGCCAGGAGCACAATCTACCTTTAAACTGTTGGAACTTGATGGAAGGGATAAAAGTTTGACATAGTATTCCTCTAAAGAGAGCCGGGTAAAAAGATGAGCAATAAATCCATAAGGAAGTGGATACGGGCAGGCAGACATTATAGAAAAGGCACTAGGAAAAATCAATAACTGCAGAAAGGGACAACACAACCCCAGGGTCAAAGGGACCTGTAAATTCTAAGGATTTAAGATCTTTTGGAAGGTTTTCATTGAACTGGGGGGAGGGGTGTTTTTCCCCAAATCCAGCTTCTCAGTTTAAAAAAAAAAAATGAAGGTTATCTTCTTAACCAGAAGTTCATAATATTTTTAAAAAGCAACCCACAGTGTAACTCCTTTTTAATGCCTCTGTGCCCAGTTCCATAAATGTGCCTGGCACTTCAAAGTCATTCATAAAACAGCCCTGGGCATTCCCATGAGCTATCAAAGTTTGTAAGATAAAACACAATGCTAAGACGGTTGTCACAAATCCCGGTTATTTACCTGTAAGCTTTTCTTTATGAAGCTCTATCACCCCAAGTAGCTATTATGGTTAAATGGATAATGATGTAAAACACCTAGAATGTGCTGGCACAGAGGAAGCACTCAATAAATATTAGCTCTCCTTCTTTGTGCGCATGGCATTGTCCCAAGTCTTAGGAAATGCCATGTCTCCAAACTGACACTCCTGTTAAACTGATTTGGAGGACAGTCTCTTTGTTCCCAAGCAGGGGCTGGCTCAGTATTTCTGTGTCTGGTTTGAGGATCAGAAAGAAAGCAAGATTGCAGTAGGTCCTAACTTAGGCATTGTCAAAGTAAAGGAAGGAAGCAACCCGAAATGACAGCTGTCAGGAGAGGGAAAAAAATCTTAATGGTAATAACTAGGTTTCCGCAAAAATAACTTTTCCCAGACAATTGATAGCAGAAGTGACTATGTAAGCTAAACTTCCAGAAAGTAGGGAACCACTGCCCTACTTCTTTCCTTTCTTTCATAGTTAAGCTTCTCAAAAATGCGATCTTATCCACACAGTTCCCAGTCCCCTCTTCTCTTTTGAACCTACTCCAATCAGGCTTCCATCCCACCACTCACCTAAAACTACTCCACAAGGGCACAGGACCTCTGTGTTGCCAAATCCAGTCATCCAGCGTCAGTCTCCTTCTTACATGACCTCCTGGCAGCACAACACAGTTGGTCACTCCATCCCTCGGCTCCCAAGGCTCCATCCTCGCCTGACTCTGCTCTGGTGTGCTGGATCTTCTGTCCTCAACCTCTTAACATTGACCCAGTCTCGCAGATGTAGGACACACCTTATGCTGATAATTCCCAAATTTATAGATCTAGCCCAGATTCCCTTGGACTTTAGATATAATTTAAGAGCCTCTTCAACATCTCCACCTGGACATTTAAAAGGCATCTTAAATCTAAAATGTTCTGAGTTACTCTAAAACCAACTCTTCACAGTCTCCTATATCTCAGTTGCCCACAATTCCATCCTTCCAGTTGTTCAGGCCAAAAGCCTTGGTGTCACCCCTGATTCTTTTTTCTTCTTTCTTATCCCCAAATCTACTGGCCAATGTCATTAGCTTTACCTTCAAAATATATTATAATCTAAAGCATTTTTCCCTACCTCCACTGCTTCTACCCTCATTCAGGTCACCACCATCTCTTGCTTAAATTATTCTTGCTACCTCTGCCCCTCTCCAGCCTATCCTCCATCCAGCAGTTAGAATGATCCGATCAGATGATTCGTCTGCTCAACACCCTCTACTGGCTCTCCATCTCACTCAGCCAAGCCCCACAAATCTGGCCCCTTTCCTCTCTGATGCCATCTTGTACTACTTTCCCTTCTGTTCCAGCTCTCATGGCCTCCTAACCACTCGTAGAGCACAGCAGCATATTCCCAGGTCAGGGCCAGGGGCTGTTCCTTCAGCCTGGAACTCTCTTTGCCCACATTGGCTTGTTCCCTAATCTTCTTGGGGTCACTACTCAGATGTCACCTTTAAAATGAGACCTTGCCTATTTGAAGTTGCTAACCCTACCCCATAAACATCCTAGTCCCTCTTCCCTGCTTTACTTATTTATTGTATTTACTTCTCTCCCCATTAGGACATAATATCTCCACAAAGACAGGCATTTTTGTGCAATTTGTACTTTGCTGAATCCTCAATGCCTACAGTACTCAGGTTGTTCAGATTAGCCCAGGATATTTTCACAGGGAAGGCAATGTTCAGTCATCAGGTGGGGTGAGTTCATTCTGGGCAAAGGCAGATCATGTTTAAGGATACGGAATAATGAACTAGTATTGGGTAGACCTGGAATCCATAAGCAGTTTGGTTTGGTTGGCTTAAGGTTTCAAAAGGATGTGAGCCTAGAAAACAACACAGAGGTCTAATACTTACTAAGCATGTACTACGTGCCAGGCATTGCTTTAATTCCTTTACACTGTTTTTAAGCAATTCATCCAATACAGCAATCCTTCTCATACAAAGAGGCCACTACTGTTCCCTGCGTTTTCAGGTGTGCAAACTGAGGACAAAGAAATGAACTGGCTGGCCAAAGCCACTCAGCTAATAAGTGAAAGATAAACTTAAAGCCAGGCAGAGAGATTCCAGAATTGTACTTCTAACCATTACACCATATTGCCTCTGTGCTGAGGATCTTGGATTTCATGGTATAGACAAGGGTGAACGACTGAAAGGTTTTACACTGGGAAATAACAAGATTAGTTTGTACTGTAGGAAAATGACAAACTACAAGGTGGAGGATGGACTAGAGAAGGTCAAAGACAAAGGCTGTTAGCTAGGGATGTCCAAGCTAAAAATGCAGGATTTAAGGCAGGGAGGAGAGAGAAGGGAGGGCAGGTTTTAGAAATACCCAGAATGGAGAAATTATTAGGAGTTTTGATAGTGTTATGGCTGAGAACATAGGAATTCCTACTCTACCATTCACCATTCTCTCCATATATACTTACATTAAAAAAATCAAAAGCTGAAAGAAAATCAAAGTATCATGCTATCATTATTTAGTTCAACTCCCAATACTATGAAGCAGGAATTTAGTGAGGCTGGATTAGAGCATTTGGCTTAGGATCAAGATACAACTAAGGGCCTCTACATTTCCATAAGTCTAATTCTGTATCTTGGGATCTTCCCATCTTCAGGCCAACCACAAGTGCAGGAACCTGAAGCAGTGTCCATCACACTCAGGCTTACGTGCATAGGGAAGGAGAATGAGATGATCATGAGATGAATGCCTGGTTACTTAAAGTGCTTTGGTTCAACTTACTACATTGACCATATGAAAGGAGGAAGTATAAAAGTAGTCCAGAAAGAGAACGCGATGGCAGAACCACCTCATGGAGGCTAGAAACCCTCAGGAGGGAAAACAAGATGGCAAGGCCATCCAACTGCAGAGATTAGGGAAATGAAAGGCAGAAGACTCGACAGCTGCATGATATGACCCACTGGTCAATACAGCCAATGTCCTGGACTCTGAGCCCTTCAATTAGCATATTGTTAATATAGTAGAAGGGAAAAAAAGCCACCAGACACTAAATGTGATGAAAATGAAGGGGGCAAAAGACAAACAGGGTCACCACACCATGGTCTGTCAATCTTAAAGTAAAATGAATTCCAAGACAGTGATGAGGGGACTATAATTTTCACTCAATATTGAATAGAATGGAGGGAGCAGGCCGGTCACTGAAACAGATCCAAGAGAAAAGTTGCTTCATCTGCCAGCATTACCTCAATTCTAGCAGCTTTAGGGCTAACATTTTGAGTGTCGGAAAAGAAAAAACTGGATAGACCATACACCTCAGTTCCTAACATTAATGGAGGAGCAGGACACATGGCCTCTCCAGAACATCATGAACAAAAAGTCTTTTAAAAAGATTCTAGATAATGTAGGATTCTGTCTGATGTAAGAACCAAGAGATAATAATCCTTCCATCCCTGAAAAAACAGAGATGGCAAGACTTCCCATTAGTAATCTCGCCGAATGATCCAACAAAAAAGATATAAACTGATTACTAAGCTAAGGGAAGAGGAAGTTCTGCATCCAGCAGCTTTCTAGACTGTTCTTAATATTGGGTACATGGAAGACATTCAACAAAATATACTGGTTTAGTCTTCTAAGTGTCAATTTTTCTGCTATAGAGGTTTACCCCTCCCCACCATTCATACCAAATGATCCCTCTGGGAAAGCTCATTAGGCTTACCAAAGAAGTATGCTTTTCAGTTAAAGGAAGTTAATAATTTTAATACAGCCTACCTGTCTTTAAAAACATATAATACCAGACAAAACGAGAATTTACCAATGTATATACTCACAGAAAACAGGAATAGAAAAAACTCTTCCAATTATTCAAAAATCGCCCCAATGCCTGACGTTATTTCCTTTAGGACTCAATTGGGCAAAAATGATGGAACAACAACAGGCAAGTCTACTTTAAAATAATTATATTTATACATAATAAATTTTACAAGATTTACATAGTACTTAATTCAGTGATCTGATAGTATGAAAGATTAAGACATACACAACTTTCAAAATTATACATTTTATTTAAGGTTGAAAGGCACAGCTTTTGGTTGTGTTTCATTCTGATGCATCCCTGATATGTATAAGTAACTGCTTCATATATCACAAAAGAATATTTTTGCTTCTCGTAAGCCCGAATGTCTTGTAAGGAGGTTTAACTGAGTGCTCCCCGCACTGGACTGTAACCTCCTTGAGGGTTATATTGCTGGCTCCTAGAAGGCAAACTGTAGAGAACAAGTGTGCAATAAATACTTGTTGACTAAGTGAATGAAAAAAAACAATGAATGATGTTGCCAATGTGTGATCTGGAATAGTTCCCTTGATCTTGGGGTGAAACCTTGGCAGGGACATGGAGTGTTTTATAAAAAGGGACCTGAACACAGAAGAACTAGTCTAACAGAGGGAGAAGACCTTGGAAGTTCGGAGGGAAAATCCTGGAGGAGAAGGCAGCCAACAAGATTGGGCACCGAGAGACAGGAGTGCCCAAGGAGAAAATACAAATAGTAGCGTGTGGGAAAGACAGTCTAGAAACTTGCCTTTGCCTTTCATTCCCCCACCCCCATGCCCTCCTTGGCCAGGTAATTCCTTTTACTCTTTACCCACCTTATCTCCATTAAACGTCCTCAAGTACTGTGTCCTTCTTTTGCACTGCACTTACCACAGTTAGAATTTTACATTCATCTATGTGCTGCTTGATGACCTAGCTCCCCTGCTGGTCTAGACTCCATGAAAGTGGGGACCTGTCTACTTGTTGCTCATCCCTGATTGCCAAGTGCCCAGCATAGTGCCTCATTCATTAAATATTTTTCAAAGAGTAAATGAAAACTAATGTCTAATCCAGATTTTTAAAGGCATTAATAATGGGATGAATGATGTTAAACCTTTCCTAATCTCTCCCAGGGAAAGCCTCAGAACAGTCTACATGGGTCATGAATGCTTTTGTTGGAAAGGGCTCTTCTGGAGGAACTGGAAACTGTGCTGAGTTTCATATCTGGGCAACTTGATACAGCACAAATTCAGCACATAGGATAAAGGAGACCAAAGGCAGAGAAGCTGTAAAGATGTTAAGTCTTGGGATTTTTCAGATATCTTAGGGGAAGTTTTGAACTTTCTAAGACCAGGGAGTTGGGGGTTTGGGGCACTCTTACCCAGACTGCATGGTGTCAAAGACTCCAAGTGACCCCTGGATTACACATTTATTAAACTGGACCCTTAAAAGCTCATTTAAAAACACAGAGATCTAGGCAGAAAGAACATTACCTATCAGCTTCAATGGAAATAATGGCAACAACAACAACAAAAAACCCCAAACTCGATAGAGGTTTAGACAGTAAATATAAGAAAAAAATAAATTATGTTTTTGAGACTATTTCATACTCTTATAAATACTGCAAACTTACTATAAAGGAAATTTTATTAGCAAATTCTGTTCTTACAAGATTATTAAAACACAATATAAAGGTTATATGACTGTTCTTAAACCTCATTTGGTCATCAGACTAAACTACCCCAAGAATCTATCAATCAATTTATTAGATAAGTCAAGAAGCAGTCCTTGAATGTCAACTATGGGCCAAGCTCTGGACCAGGAACAAGAAACCATCAATTATTCAGTCAGCCAAATGTAATTCCAACCTGATAACATATTTCCCTAGTTTTATAATAGAACAGAAAATACCATGGTTATAGATCACTTCACCTCATTTTCTAAAATTTTACTATGTATGTAATATAATGCAAGGTATGTGTGGGACAAAAAGATGGCCAAAACCTGCCCTGAAGGAGCTCTCACTTCAATACATACCTTTTTAAATTTTCTAAAATAGTTTCTAAATAATCCAATCTAACAGATTTACACTGATTAGCTAATTGGATGGAGGTTAAAAGGAAAAAAGTGAAGTAGGCATATCAATGAATTTACCTGTTTTCTTCTTATAACAAACAGATGGTATACTTTGATGAAAATACATTCTTAATCATACTAATAAAAAGAAACCATATGGTATTGAACCTTTTCAGCTCTAAGAAGGTGAATCTTAGAGTAAAATCCTTGGACAAATATAAATTAAGATTTATGGTTAGCATGATATATGAGCTACATGATTTGCCATAAAATGGAAGAGAAGGAGCCAGTCACACATGTCATACTTTTCAGAGAAAAGCAATCTCACAACTATTAAGAGATTCATGACATGTCCCTCACACAGGTACTATAGACAACTCCACAAATCCTGCAAATGTTTTGTCCCCAAATCAAGAGACTTATCTAAACCACACAATGACTAATTCAACCCCTCTCAAAGGGATGAACTTTTCCAATAAAGAAAAATAAATTGAAATGCCAGCTACTTTAAATCAAGCACTTAACGAACGTGTTGCTACTTAAACTGCACAGATAAATATTCTGGCCTAAGTTCAAGGGAAGCATGAATGTAAATGGGGGTCATTATGAATGAGCTCTATTTGGAGAATGGCTTTAAGGTATACATTACTTTGCAGGTCTCAAAAAAACAATCTTCTGGTTTTGCTTAGAACAGGGCTTGCATGTTGGTGGAAGTTACTGGAAAATTAACTATGCATTCTACTTTCAACTGATACATGTTCTTTACACATATTTCAAAACCCAGAAAATACTGAATTCACTGATACTGCCACCACCTTGGGGTATGACACAGTCTCCAAGACTTTAAAAAAAAAAAAATCCAAAAAGGAATGTCATTTCCAGAAATAATGGGCATCCAGAACCTCGGGCTGTAGTGAAAGCAGCCAGCAGGGTACGTCGGCTCCACTCTTGCTGTTTCAGCGGAGCCTGCCAAGTCTATCAGTGGGCCAAATGAAGGCTGGTGAAACTACAGACACGTTTTTCTTTTCAAATGGATTAGGAAGTTCCAAGATGTATTCATGTCCGAGTCTGAGTAACATTAAAGCTATGGGCGATGTTACTGAAGAGAAACAAAGACTTAAAGGCAATACCAAGGATTCCCCTCAACCACCCCCAAACTGGAAATCTTATTTAGGTAATGCCTTTTGATTTAATAAGTAACCTGAAGTCCAGCATAGAAGTGGAATCTGTTGGTTAGTCATTCTTCTAGAAGACACTATCACTAATCGGGTTTCTGTTTCTTTGCCTCACTGGTTAGAAGACAATTTGATTCAGGATGAGTCCCCCTATCTCTAACTCGCCACGCCAGTGTCTGTTGCGGCTTCTCATTACCAGCATTACTGGAGAGGAAGAGCATACAGAAACATAAAGACAAGTATATAACCCGTAACGGGAGGTTCTCGTGATTTGAGGACAACAGATATATGAAAAAGGACATTTAAAGTCAATTCACTTAAAACAAAGACCAAAATTTCACAATGAATGTGGGAAAAAAGAGTTTCATTAACTTAAAGAATTGTGAGGTCAAATATAAGCATATTTGATCTTCTATTTAAGTAAATTTAAATAATAAATGCAACTCTGTGCTGACCCAAATAGTAGTACTAATAAACAGTTGCTCAATACCATTTGATATAGTTCTTCTAACATTTCCTCACTAACTTTCCCAGCACAATTATAGTGACAGATTCTTCCAAAAATACAGACATCACCAAATCTCCTTTAATTTTTTTATAGTGAGATCTTTCTCTTAAAATGCCTACCATGTCATTATTTTGGTGGATTTTCTCTTCTTTGGTCATTCGCTGGTCTAACACTGCCAGATAACATTTGCCAATGACTTTGCACACAAGTCTGGCGGTTCTTCATTACTTTTCTTGATTTCATTAAATCTTTAATTCCTGCATTTTTGCAAAATCTGCCATTTGACTCTACAATTGAGGACAATGGTTTTACATCTTTGCAACAATCAGTGAAACAATAACGAATAGGATGGGCAGGGATAGGATTCATCAGGGATGAATATTTGAGTGGGAATTAGTTTTACACGTGGACAGTTCATCAGCGAACATTTTTATATTATGATGACTTCTGTTTCCCTATGCAAGCTTTGTGACTGCAAGGCATGGGAAAATGTATTTAGATAACAAGGGGAGTCATATAGGAAAGGCCACAGCCATCATAGAAATGCTTTTGCCTCTGGGAACTAGAAAACTTTCTCAGAGGACTATAAGTAAATCCAAGAAACAGCCCCTAACATTTTACATTTTAATACTGCCTGTCTGTATGCCGTATCATCATAGTATAAATAGACTGAATAAAATGATATCTAGTATGCATCCTACTCTTTGATAATGGAAATGATTTTATTCTGGCACATTCACTAACCATAGCAGCAAAATTAGAATCTTGACTTATTAGTTTAAGCATCCAAATGCATATCTGGCAGCTGCAAGAATCTGGATCTACTGAGGCTACTCAGTGCTTCAAAAAGATTTAAAAATATGTAGCATATGGATATTATCCTTGTTCTATAGAGTGTGTGAGTGTGTGTGTGTGTGTGTGTGTGTGTGTGTGTGTGTGTGTGTTGATCGCCCTGCAGGAAAAGCTATTACTTCAGAATCCTGAAGTCCAAAATAAAACAAAATTTTTTATCTTTGAAGCCTCACAAGAAAACAAAGACAATGCCACAAGATGATAAACAGAGATGGGAAAGACAGCACTGTGAGTTAAAAAAGACCTTTAGAGTGAGACGGACCTGGTCCTCAATCCCATACGTTGTGTCCCAGCTGTGTGATTGTAAGCTCACTGTGCTCTCCAAGTCCCACTTTCCCCATATGTGAAATGCAATGGTTGCTTAGCTCCCAGCCAAGACCAAATGAAATACTTAAAAGTGTCTGGAAAACTGTGGGCAGTACCTGTGCTATAAGCCATGGCTTAGCTGAATAAATACCTCCTTCTTTCGGGCATTATGACAGCACATAAACCTCCAGAAGTCTCTGATGAGGCTCTACCTATCTACCAAAACAAGGTGCTCTGATATCAGTATGTAGAGTTTGTCAGAATTCCTTCATAAAGCCAGTCTTATAAATAAAGCTACTCCCTCCCAAAAATGAAGTCCCAGACCCCAGCACATATCTGCTAAGCCTTACAAATAAGAAGGAAGAAGTTATTTAGATAAGTGAATGGATTCTATCTCAGTGACGCTGTACAACACCTTACTTAGATCCTTCTGATTGTGAGATCTTGGGCAAAGCTGAACCTCTCTGAGGGTTTCTAAAATGAAAATAACCAAATCTATCTTCAAGAATTATTTTAAGAACTGAAAAAAGTAATTTATATAAAAACACACAGTACTTAGAAGGCATCCATCCTTATTACCAACATACCACAGATAATGTCATTTTTAAAATAAGATACCAACAATTTATATTTTAAAAAAAAACAAACAAAAACCTCAAACCTCTAGAGATCAATACATGAGTCAGAGTCCTTCAGACCCACATTCCATAAGGTATATTTTAAAACACACTATGACAGCAATAAAACCCATTCCTAAGGTCTGTTCCAAAGATGTCATATCTATTGGTCATGTCTTCTCTAAGATGACAACATAAATATGAAACTGATAAAACCAAGGGATAATGGTCAAATAATGAGTACTGTTCAATGACAATGGTCACAATAATCTCTCAGCTGGCCAAGCAATGGAAAAGTCTGCAAACACTGCAGTGCCCTTCTAGGTATGACACGGGCAAAGGCAACAGGTACCATCAAGGCCATATTTTCAGTTTCAATTAAACCGACTATTTTTTCTTAGTTTGCTTTCTTTCCAGAATCGGGGTGTGCGCATAGGTTTACGTAAGTTTTATATTTGAAGATAAGCCTCAGGATCTGTTTTCAAGAGCTCTAAGAAAGCCAGGAAACAGCTACATCTTCTTCATAGTTAACAGGTCAAAAGAGTGGTTCTCTACACACACTGAAAAATGACAGTGCTGGTCAAGGCAGTGGTGTCGCATAAAACAAAAACGAAGTAGAAAACATCCTTGAAAGTGAGCAATTATCATCATCGTCCCAGCAGCAATAATCTCTAGACTCTTCTTCCTGAGTGTCTGCAAATACTACTTTCTTGCCCCGCCACCAGCTACTGCACCGGACTAGCCAAACTCCCACCCATGCCCCAACCACCTATTTTTCTGAACGTGAACCTGAGCAACGGAATGTCACCAGAGACAACCACACAAGGCAGGAGGAATCACTACTGGCAGATCATGCTTACCAGGCTCAAAGAAACAGTCAGACTCACAGACTCACTCACAGTCTGCAACAACTATGCGCATCCTGCCTCTCTCCACTCTACTCAAACCTCCAAGGTCCCTTTCACCCATTGCTCGTGTGGACTCCATAGCTCCCAAACAAAACAGAAGCCATCACACTGGCACTCGAAGCCTGGACTGGATTTGTCCCCTCCTTCCTCCCTACTGTCGTGCAAAATGAAGGTGTCTCTCAATCCACTAGTTTTCTCTCTCCCTCTTCAATCTCTCTCTCCTGGATCCTTTTAATCAGCATTTAAACGTGCTTTCGTACCTCTCATCCCTAAAGCACATCCATTTCCACCTTCCGTCCTGTCTCTTAATTCACCTTCAGTGCCAAGTTTCTCAAAAGAGTTATCCATTCATTCTTTCTCTATTTGCTCACATCCCAGAGCTTTTTAAGTTCAAATCTTTTTAATTAAAAAAATGATGTTACAGCAAGCATAACAAAAAGTAAATAAAAATCGAATACTATCTACTTTCCTTACCCCATCTTTATTTTCCTTAAGTAATCAATATTGAAGTTCAATGTGTACCCTTCCACACCATTCTCTATCCTCCTATAAGTCCATGCAGACATTTATATACATATATAAGGTAGTTTGCTTGTTGATAAAAGAAGCATCATAATTAACACATGATCTGCATTGTGTGTTTTCATCTAACAATTTTTATGGAAATCCTTCTAGGTCAATTCATGTAGAAAGAATTAATTCTTTTTAATTTACATGAATTCCCTTCTTGATGGGCATTTTGGCAATTTACAGTTTTTTGATGCCTACAAATAGTGCTGCAATCAGCATCCTTACATACACATTTTCTTTGAATGAATTTCACCAAGAGGAGAACCTGCTGCCTCAATGAGTATACGCACTTTACATTTCATGATCCATTATAAATTTATTTCTTTAACCGACTCTAACCTGGCTTCTACCCCCACACCATGTCAGCTACTGCTAAGGGGGGCGGGGGCAGTATACTCCATGTTGCCAAGGCCAAGGGATACTTTTCCTTCCTCATCTACTTGATCTCCCAGTGACATCTGGCATCTTGACCTGTCCCTTCTTCCTGAAGCTACGCTTTCCTGCTTGTCCTCCTGTTGGCTGCTCCTTCCGCATTTCCTTTGCTGGCTTCTCCCCTCCTACTTGATCAAGTTCTGGAGCACTCAGACTCAGTTCTAGGTCCAGTGTTCTCCTTCTGTGCTCGATCACATTCTATCTTTTCTGAAGCTAATCAACTCCCATGGCTTTAAATACCATGATCTAAGACAACAACTCTTAAATTTCTTATTTCCAACCCAGACCTTCTTTTTCAGCTCCTAGCCTGTATATGGAACAACACTTCTTGGAAGTCTCCCAAGCTGAAGAACACATCTCAACTCCATCCATTTCTCCCTAACTTCCCTGCCACCATCCTTATAAAAGCAACCACCATACATCTCCTAAACTATAGCCAAGGCCTCCCAACTCATCTCCCACCCAAGTCAACCTACTCCCCACAAAGGAGACAGGTCTTTAAAAAACTTAAGTCAGATCATGTCACATCCTTGCTTAATCACCTCCCTTAGGACTACACATTCGCTAGACCACAAGCTCCTTAACGTGGCCCTGCCAGTCCTGAACAACCTGGCCACCACCTACCTCTACCTCTCTACCTCACCACCACTCTCCAGCCACAATGACTTATTTTCATGCCCTTAAACAGGTCAACATCTCTTCTCCCTCAAAGCCTTCCTGTCCCTGCTCCAAACGCTTTCCCTACTTTCCCAGCTTTTGCTTTGCCTACTTTACTGCTAGTCATCAGGGAGGTCTCTACTTAAATAGCACTTCCCTAAAAGACCTCCCCAGACTCACCCAGCTGAAACTGTGTTCTTCTGTTATACCTCCAATGCTCGCTTGTGTCTTCCTTCTTTGCCTTTATCATAGCTTCCTTTACTTGTAATTATTTTGTTTAGTATCTGAATTTCCTGCTAAGCTGTAAACTCTACAAGGGCAGGGGATTTGTGTTAAAGGCTCTCCACTGGAGCTCTACTACCTAGCACGGTGCCTGTCATGTAGCAGGCACTTGACAACTATCTGTTCAATAAATGAGGAAAACATATTCGTATTTCAACTGGGGAGATTAGGGAAGATTTCCTGGAGGAAACGGCACTTCAGCTTACTACATGAATGGACCAGATTTCAGTCGTTAGAGATGAAAGAAGAACATTTCTGAAAGAGGAAACTGTTTGAGATCAAATGTTTGATACTAGTTAGAGATTTTGTAATCCAAAACCCAACACAATCTTGGCACCACACATAAAATAAAAATCTCACTATATAAAAGCAAAGGCGGGGGGGAGGAGCAAGATGGCGGAGGAGTCGGAGACCTAAATTTCGTCTGGTCCCAGGAATTCAGCTGGATAGGGATCAAACCATTCTGAACACCTATGAACTCAACAGGAGATCGAAGAAAAGAATAGCAGCAACTCTCTGAACAGAAAAGCAACCACCTTCTGGAAGGTAGGACGTGTGGAGAAGTGAATCCGAGGCGATATTCGGGAAGATAGTTGGCGGGGGAGAGGGCCTCCATGGGCCACTTCTGGCAAGTGATAGAGCCGAGGAGCACAAAATTGAAACTTTCAGAAGTCTGCTCCACTGAGGGACGTCGCTCTAGTGGCTAAGCAGGGGGTGGAATCCTCATGGGACACTGTGGTCTCAGGACCCTCGGGGTCACAGAAAGACCAGGGGTGCCTGAGTGTGGCAGAGCTCCCAGGTATTGGAGCGGGGAAGCTGGCTGCAGAGACGGAGCCAAGGTGTGGGCTCTCAGCTTGGGGTTGCCATAAACCGTGATCTGCGGCACAGTCGGGCCACCGCTCTTCCAGCAGGGACCCAACAAGCGGCAGATCCGGGGAGACTCCCCTTCCTCCCCCGGGAGGAGCGGCGCGGGAGCGCACCGCAGGGATCTGCTGGGTTTGGAGACTCCAAATGGGGTCGGGTGCCAAACACTCGGTCACAGGCCGGGTGAGCACGGAGTACGGCCAGAGAACAGGGAGATGGGAGTGACTGACTGCTTTTCTCTGGGGGCCTCACTGAGGAGTGGGGCCCCGAGTTCTCAGCTCCTCCGGGGCAGAGGTGGGAGGCCGCCATTTTCACTCTCGTCCTTCAAAGCTGTACTGAAAGGCTGCAGGGAACAAAAGCTCCTGAGAGCAAACCTGAGTAGATTACTTAGCCCGGACCGGCAAGGGTGGGGCAATTCCACCTCCGGCAAGGACATTTGGGAACCACGGCAACAGGCCCCTGCCCCAGAAGATCAGCAAGAACAGCCAGCCAAGACCAAGTTTACCGATCAATGAGAACAGCAGAACTCCAGAGCTGGGGGAATACTGCACATAGAATTCATGGCTTTTTTCCCATGATTCTTTAGTCTTTCAAAGTTTTTTTTTTTTTAACTTTTTAAAAAAAATTTTCTTTTTCCCTTTTCCAACCAACATCTTATCAATCCCTTTTTTAAAAAATCTTTTTTATTTTTCATTTTTAGAGTCATATTCTATCCCTTCATAGTAGTTAACCTTATTTTTGGTATATATATATATAAGTTGTTCTCTCCTTAAAATTTTGGGATACAGTTTCTTCTAACAGATCAAAATATACCCTAAATCTCTAGAGTATGGCTTTGTTCTAGTCTCCTGCCTGATCACATTCACTCCCTTTTTTTTTTAAATCCTCTTCTTTCTTTTTTCAACCAACTTCTTATCGATTCCTTGTATAAAATCTTTTATAATTTTCATGTTTACAGTCATATTCCATCCCTTCATCATATTTACCCTTATTTTTGTACATATATAAGTTTTTCTTTCTTTAAAATTTTGGGAGGCACTTTCTTCTAACAGACCAAAATATGCCCAAAATCTAGAGTGTGGCACTGATCTACGCACCAGCCTGATCATATTTGATCATATTTTGTTTTTTGTTTGTTTTTATCTTTTTCTTTTTCTATTTTTTCTCTTTTTTCTTTCTTTCCCTTTCTTTTCCCCCGGTTTCAGGTCTCTTCTGATTTGTTTAGTGTATATTTTTCTGGGGTTGTTGTTACCCTGTTAGCATTTTCTTCTCTCATTCATCTATTCTCTGGACAAAATGACAAGATGTAAGAAAATCACCTCAAAAAAAAGAACAAGAGGCAGTACTAACTGCCAGGGACCTAATCAATACGGACATTAATAAGATGTTGGAACTAGAATTCAGAATGACGATTTTAAAGATACTAGCTGGGCTTGAAAAGCATGGAAGATATTAGAGAAACCCTTTCTGGAGAAATAAAAGAACTAAAATCTAACCAAGTCAAAATCAAAAAGGCTATTAATGAGGGGCAATCCAAAATGGAGGTTCTAACTGCTAGGATAAATGAGGCAGAAGAGAGAATTAGTGATATAGAAGACCAAATGATGGAAAACAAAGAAGCTGAGAAAAAGAGAGATAAATAACTACTGGATCATGAGGGCAGAATTCGAGAGATAAGTGATACCATAAGACGAAACAATATTAGAATAATTGGAATCCCAGAAGAAGAAGAAAGAGAGAGAGGGGCAGACGGTATAATGGAGCAAATTATAGCAGAGAACTTCCCTAATTTGGGGAAGGAAATGGGCATCAAAATCCAGGAGGCACAGAGAACCCCCATCAAAATCAATAAAAATAGGTCAACACCCCGACATCTAATAGTAAAACTTACAAGTCTCAGAGACAAACAGAAAATCCTGAAAGCAGCTCGGGAGAAGAGATATGTAACCTACAATGGTAGAAACATTAGATTGGCAACAGACTTATCCACAGAGACCTGGCAGGCCAGAAAGGACTGGCAGGACATATTCAGAGCACTAAATGAGAAAAATATGCAGCCAAGAATACTATATCCAGCTAGGCTGTCATTGAAAATAGAAGGAGAGATAAAAAGCTTCCAGGACAAACAAAAACTAAAGGAATTTGCAAACACAAAACCAGCCTTACAAGAAATATTGAAAGGGGTCCTCCAAGCAAAGAGAGAGCCTAAAAGTATCATAGACCAGAAGGAACACAGACAATATACAGTAACAGTTACCTTACAGGCAATACAATGGCACTGAATTCATATCTTTCAATAGTTACCCTGAATGTAAATGGCTAAATGTCCCAATCAAAAGACACAGGCTATTAGATTGGATAAAAAACAAGACCCATCGATACGCTGTCTGCAAGAGACTCATTTTAGACCCAAAGACACCCCCAGATTGAAATTGAGGGGGTGGAAAACCATTTACCATGCTAATGGACACCAAAAGAAAGCTGGGGTGGCAATCCTATAGCAGACAAATTAGATTTTAAACCAAAGACTATAATAAGAGATGAGGAAGGACACTATATCATACTTAGAGGGTCTATCCAACAAGAAGATCTAATAATTGTAAATATCTATGCCCCTAACATGGGAGCAGCCAATTATATAAGCCAATTAATAACAAAAGCAAAGAAAGACATCGACAACAATACAATAATAGTGGGGGACTTTAACACCCCCCTCACTGAAATGGACAGATCGTCTAGGCAAAAGATCAACAAGGAAATAAAGACTTTAAATGATACACTGGACCAAATGGACTTCACAGATATATTCAGAACATTCCATCCCAAAGCAACAGAATCTTTGGGATGCAGCAAAGGCAGTCCTAAGAGGAAAGTATATACCAATACAAGCCTTTCTCAGGAAACAAGAAAGGTCTCAAATACACAGCCTAACCCTACACCTAAAGGAGCTGGAGAAAGAACAGCAAATAAAGCCTAAACCCATCAGGAGAAGAGAAATAATAAAGATCAGAGCAGAAATCAATGAAATAGAAACCAAAAGAACGGTAGAAGAGATCAATGAAACTAGGAGCTGGTTCTTTGAAAGAATTAACAAGATTGATAAACCCCTGGCCAGACTTTTCAAAAAGAAAAGAGAAATGACCCAAACCAAAAAAATCATGAATGAAAGAGGAGAGATCACAACCAACACCAAAGAAATACAAACAATTATAAGAACATATTATGAGCAACTATATGCCAGCAAATTAGATAATCTGGAAGAAATGGATGCATTCCTAGAGGTGTATAAACTACCAAAACTGAACCAGGAAGAAATAGAAAACCTGAGCAGACCTATAACCACTAAGGAAATTGAAGCAGTCATCAAAAATCTCCCAACAAACAAAAGCCCAGGGCCAGATGGCTTCCCAGGAGAATTCTACCAAACATTTCAAGAAGAATTAATACCTATTCTTCTGAAACTGTTCCAAAAAATAGAAACGGAAGGAAAACTTCCAAACTCGTTTTATGAGGCCACTAATACCTTGATCCCAAAACCAGACAAAGACCCCATCAAAAAGGAGAATTACAGACCAATATCCCTGATGAACATGGATGCAAAAATTCCCACCAAAATACTAGCCAATAGGATCCAACAGTACATTAAAAGGATTATTCACCATGACCAAGTGGGATTTATCCCTGGGCTGCAAGGTTGGTTCAACATCCGCAAATCAATCAATGTGATACAATACATTAATAAAAGAAAGAACAAGAACCATATGATCCTCTCAACAGATGCAGAAAAAGCATTTGACAAAGTACAGCATCGTTTCTTGATCAAAACTCTTCAGAGTATAGGGATAGAGGGTACATACCTCAATATCATAAAACTCATCTATGAAAAACCCACAGCGAATATCATTCTCCATGGGGAAAAACTGAGAGCTTTCCCCCTAAGGTCAGGAACGCGGCAGGGAAGTCCACTATCACCACTGCTATTCAACACAGTATTAGAAGTCCTAGCCACAGGGTGCCTGGGTGGCTCAGATGGTTAAGCATCTGCCTTTGGCTCAGGTCATGATCCCAGGGTCCTGGGATCGAGTCCCGCATTGGGCTCCCTGCTCCTTGGGAGCCTGCTTCTCCCTCTGCTTCTCTCTCTCTCCCTCTCTCTGTCTCTCATGAATAAATAAATAAAATCTTAAAAAAAAAAAAAAGAAGTCCTAGCCACAGCAATCAGACAACAAAAAGAAATCAAAGGCATCCAAATCAGCAAAGAAGAAGTCAAACTCTCATTCTTTGCAGATGATATGATACTTTACATGGAAAACCCAAAAGACTCCACCCCAAAACTGCTAGAACTCATACAGGAATTTAGTAAAGTGGCAGGATATAAAATCAATGCACAGAAATCAGTGGCATTCCTATATACCAACAACAAGACAGAAGAAGGAGAAATTAAGGAGTTGATCCCATTTACAATTGCACCCAAAACCATAAGATACCTAGGAATAAATCTAACCAAAGAGGCAAAGGATCTGTACTCAGAAAACTATAAAATACTCATGAAAGAAATTGAGGAAGACACAAAGAAATGGAAAAACGTTCCATGCTCATGGATTGGAAGAACAAATATTGTGAAGATGTCAATGCTACCTACAGCAATCTACACATTTAATGCAGTCCCTATCAAAAGACCATCCACTTTTTTCAAAGAAATGGAACAAATAATCCTAAAATTTGTATGGAACCAGAAAAGACCCCAAATAGCCAGAGGAATTATGAAAAAGATAAGCAAAGCTGCTGGCATCACAATTCCGGACTTCAAGCTCTATTACAAAGTTGTAATCATCAAGACAGTATGGTACTGGCACAAAAACAGACACATAGATCAATGGAACAGAATAGAGAGCCCAGAAATGGACCCTCAACTCTATGGTCAACTAATCTTTGACAAAGCAGGAAAGAATGTCCAATGGAAAAAAGACAGTCTCTTCAACAAAGGGTGTTGGGAAAATTGGACAGCCACATGCAGAAGAATGAAACTGGACCATTTCCTTACACCACACACAAAAATAGACTCCAAATGGTTGAAAGACCTCAATGTGAGACAGGAGTCCATCAAAATCCTAAAGGAGAACACAGGCAACAACCTCTTTGACCTCAGCCACAGCAACTTCTTCCTAGAAACATCGCCAAAGGCAAGGGAAGCATGAGCAAAAATGAACTATTGGGACTTCATCAAGATAAAAAGCTTTTGCACAGCAAAAGAAACAGTCAACAAAACCAAAAGACAACCAACAGAATGGGAGAAGATATTTACAAATGACAATCAGATAAAGGGCTAGTATCCAAAATCTATAAAGAACTTATCAAACTCAACACCCAAAGAACAAAGAATCCAATCAAGAAATGGGCAGAAGACATGAACAGACATTTTTCCAAAGAAGACATCCAAGTGGCCAACAGACACATGAAAAAGTACTCAACATCGCTCGGCATCAGGGAAATCCAAATCAAAACCTCAATGAGATACCACCTCACACCAGTTAGAATGACTAAAATTAACAAGTCAGGAAACGACAGATATTGGCGGCGATGTGGAGAAAGGGGAACCCTCCTACACTGTTGGTGGGAATGCAAGCTGGTGCAGCCACTCTGGAAAACAGTATGGAGGTTCCTCAAAAAGTTGAAAATAGAGCTACTGTACGACCCAGCAATTGCACTACTGAGTATTTACCCCAAAGATACAAATGTAGGGATCCAAAGGGGTATGTGCACCCCGATGTTTATAGCAGAAATGTCCACAATAGCCAAACTATGGAAAGAGCCAGGATGTCCATCGACAGATGAATGGATAAAGAAGATGTGGTATATATATAAAATGGAATATTATGCAGCCATCAAAAGGAATGAAATCTTGCCATTTGCAACGACGTGGATGGAACTGGAGGGTATTATGCTGAGCAAAATAAGTCAATCAGAGAAAGACATGTATCATATGACCTCACTGATATGAGGAATTCTTAATCTCAGGAAACACACTGAGGGTTGTTGGAGTGGTGGGGGGTGGGAGGGATGGGCTGGCTGGGTGATAGACATTGGGGAGGGTATGTGCTATGGTGAGTGCTGTGAATTGTGTTAAGACTGTTGAATCACAGATCTGTACCTCTGAAACAAATAATACATTATATGTCAAAAAAAAAAAGAAAATAGTAGGAGGGAAAAATGAAGGGGGGGAAATCGGAGAGGGAGAAGAACCATGAGAGACTATGGACTCTGAGAAACAAACTGAGGGTTCTAGAGGGGAGGGGGTGGGGGGATGGGTTAGCCTAGTGATGGGTATTAAAGAGGGCATGTTCTGCATGGAGCACTGGGTGTTATACGCAAACAATGAATCATGGAACGCTACGTCAAAACTAATGATGTAATGTATGGTGATTAACATAATTAAAAAAAAAGCAAAAAAAAAAAAGCAAAGCAGATGAAATAGCCGAGTGTCACCATTTGTTTCCTAAGTACTAATTCTGCAAGTAGCTCAAACTGGCTCCCTCACAACTCCTGTCCACCAATATCATCCCACCTCCTGGCCACCTAGGTTCCAAACTTGGAAGCTCTCTTTGCCTCAACTCTTTGTCATTAATATTCCATAGTCAACCAGTCATTGAGTTTGACTCGTTTTTCCTTTGAATGTCTTTCAGAGCTATTCTCTTTCTCTATTTTAACCAAAGACATCCTAATTCAAGCCCCCTTCACATATGGAATTATCACAACCTTTTCCTAAGTCAGGGTTTCTGATCCTTGGCACTGTTGACATTGTGGGTTGGATAACTCTTTGTGATAGGAGGCTGTCCTGTACTTTGTAGGAAATTTAGCAGCATCCCTTCTACTCCCGAGATGCCAGTAGCACCCTGCCCCTCAATTGTGACTGCCAAAAATGTCCCTGAACGTTGCCAAATGTCCCCTGGGGGGGGGGGGGCAAAATCACCCCCAGTTGAGAATCACTTTCCTAGATGACATCACAGAAAAAGCCCTCTAAAATTACCCAATCAAAACTCAACCCATTCTTTTAGGCCGACTCAAATTTCGTCTTCTCAATGAAAATACAGATGCTTATCAACAAACAGATGCACAATTAACTTTACAAACAATAAAAAATCTGCAAAATAAAACAAATGAGAAACCAGTTTGCTTATCAGCTTGACAAAAGATTAAAAACAATGATAATGCTCATTGTTGATGAGGATATGGAGAAATAGGTCCTATCATATACTCCTGGTGGGAATAAACTGGTATAATGCTTTTGGATGGCATTTATCAATATGTTTTGCATTTTAAGATGATCATATCCTTTGACTCTGCCCATATGAAGAGATAATCAGATAAGTATCCAAAGACTAGAGTGTTCTAGAATAGTAAAACTAAAAACATCCTAAGTCCCTCAGTAGGGGATTGTTAGGTAAACAACAGCAAATTCAGAATATTGTGCTATTAAAAGGGATAAAGCAAATGTTTATGGACTGACATGGAACAACAGCCACAGTGAATATAAATATATATGTGCAAGGTTTCAAAATAGTATATACTCCATAATACCACTTTTATAAATAACATGCTTATGTATGATTGAACACAGAAGACTAAATGAATATTTGTCAAACTATTAACAAAATGTCTATCCTCAAATCATATTTTAAATGTATTAGAGGAACTGTTAAGTCTTTAAAAATCTCTTGGAAAAGTCCAGTTTAGGGAATCTATGCTTTAAATTTTTCAGTTTACTTAAAGCAGGCTTATACATTTATTTTCCACCTTTATTTCAGGCAAATATCCTGAGTTGGAATATTCTGTTCTGAGCCACATTTTTGCCCTAGAGAAATCAATGGTAAAAAGGAAGTTTACAGAGAAAAATATATTTTTGTGCATGACAGCTTACCGGTGTGCTGCATCCATGAATCATACTGAACGTATGTCCCTTGAAATCAAAGAAAACAATATGTTTATACAAAGAATGTGCCCCAAAGTTCCCCAATAAAGGAAAGTGTTTAATCAAAATATTTGTTGACAGCTGGTTAGTGCTGATTCTAAAGTAGAAAAGAAAATCAGTGTCATTGTAGTCTTTTGTTTTGTGTACAAGAGCCGAATATGCAAATCAGCCCAAAATGGAGACTCATTATCTGTTTTACACTTTAAGTGTGATTTTAAGCACTGTAGGTATATATACACACACACACATCCAGAATACACATATATCTCAACAAACCATGCACATCATCTGTTCAGAACTGGGAAACGCATGCATGCTTCTACAACATTAAATGGAAGGCAGATGGCAGGCACTGATCAACAGAAATAAAATAAAATCCTTCTAAATCCTACTCCCTCTCACATTCCTTCTAATTTTTTTCTTTAGAAAAATATCAAGCAGTTCTTCATTACTGTTGATTTGCAACTTCAAAATTACAATAGGCAATGCAAAAGAGGATTTCAAAGAGGGAAAAATGTCTTTTGGCACAGATTCTCTTTCATAGTCTTAGGCAAGAGATAACGCTAACTTTGAAACTCATAGCATACTGTAGTTTTATCAGTATCTAATGTGTAAATTAGCTCTTTCTATAACCGGAGCTTTACCTTTCAAAATACATAATTACTGATCATTTTAGTCTGCATCACATTTCTTTTGCAGGGTGAAAGAACTAAAACAGCTGTTATATCCTAATAGCTTCATAATGTGCACAGAATTTCTAGGACTATTAGAAATTAAACCTACAGCTTCCTATCAGGCAGAACATATTCATGTGTATATATGACCCACATTATTTGGAAGAACAATGATCAACTTATGAAATTATAATTTGAAACATAATGAAGTAAGACTGCTAAAGAAAATATTACACTCATAAATGGGGTCAAAGCTGCCAGGCCACACTGATCGGTTCCCCCACCTTTCCTCACATTGATCAAGTCCCCTCGGCTGAAGGAAGTCCAAGTGTTCATGCTACCACCATTCCTTGCAGGGATCGAGCCCTCTATTTTCATATTGGGAGATGAATTTTTAGAAGGTGAACCAAGTTTGGCATGTTGCCCAGAATTTCTGGCAGCAGACAAGCAATCTGGTTTCACTTCTGGTCCGCTCTCCCCTGAGCCAACCTTGTATCCACAGAAAGCACCCTGATCTAGGGAACTTGTACCATTTATTATGATCACTGAGAAAGCTCTGATGGTTTTATTAACCATGGGACTTGTGCATACAGTCCTCTATGAGCATATTTTCTGTGGAAAGAAATATTACAAAATCTTATTTCCTAGTATCTCCTTCTAACACTGGCAAAAAAACAGCAATGTTAAAAGGATTTTTCCAGAAAAATAGATTATTATTCAGGCACCTTCATTCAGAAATGTTAGAGGGCTAAAGAGATTCACCAACATACCTGATGAGCAACTACTACCAAAGGAATATACAGTGAGGTCCAGAGACAACAAAATAATTAGAGAGGCATACAAGATATATTATGTAATTAATGGCCAAATTGGGTGATTTAAGCTATAAATGCTAAAAGGTCAGAGCAATCTCTGCTAGGCCGTGTGGGGTGAAATGTTAATATACATAGGCCTAACTCTCCACTGAGAAATTACTAACTACTTAACCAATATCTTCTTTAGATTACCATTTCCAAAGTAAACAGGATCAGAAATGACTATGTAATTCACAAATAAATCTGTGTCTAAGTTCTTTTTTCTGACCTCCAAGATCTGAGATCTAGCTGTCCTTCCCTCTTCTTGATCTTTCAAAAAGCAAAGTCAGTGAAGCTTGACTCCATTGATAGCATTTTCTGATTCACTCTAGAAACTGTGTGGGAGGTCCTGAAAACTTTTCTCACCATTTCCATTGATGCCTGGGTTCCGGTTCCCAGTTCCATAGCTCACCTATGCTGGAGGCCCCTCACTCATATTAAGGAGCCCAGAGTCCCAGATGGCTCTGTATTCTATTTCTCCCTCGCTTTCTACTTGACAGACCCACAGTCCCATGCCCAGTAGCTCAGACCCTGGCTTCCTTGCTCAGGATTTCCTAAGTTCCATAAATAAATGTAGTACAAAAACAGGTTCCAAAAAGAGATCTCAAGGAGGAAAACTGATATACTAATGTCATTTTCTTTACCGGTGGCATGTACTCAACAATGAAGTACCTAAGGAAATGCATTATTTTTCTAAGCGAAAGACACATTCACTCAAATCCTGGCTCCAGAACAGGTCCTTTTTCTCTGCTTCTTGGGAATTTTTACTATTCTCTGAGTATTATTTGTGAAAATTAACCTAATTTACAGTTCTCCCCATGGAGTCTTCTAATCCTGTTGAAAGAAGTTTAAAAAAAAAATAACTTTAGGGGCGCCTGGGTGGCTCAGTTGGTTAAGCAACTGCCTTCGGCTCAGGTCATGATCCTGGAGTCCCTGGATCGAGTCCCGCATCAGGCTCCCTGCTCAGTAGGGAGTCTGCTTCTCCTTCTGACCCTCCCCCCTCTCATGTGCTCTCTCTCTCTCATTCTCTATCTCAAATAAATAAATAAAATCTTTAAAAAAAAATAACTTTAAATAAAACCAAGTCCCAGATCCCTGAAACAATTCTACAAGGTCACATAAAGAGAGAAGGATTGTTATTCATGTACACGTCTCAGAGCTTAGGGAGGTATGGGAAGGTAAGTGGTAAATAGACGACTTTGACTGGTGAGACAAAATAAGGCATTTTTAATAAGAACCAAGGATGAAGTTAGGGAAGCAGAAGGACCCAATGATGGGAGAGTTTTGAGAAAAGAGTTCAGGTCTGGCCAAATCCAGTGCAGATTCTGCCTTTGGCAAGTGTCCTGCATACACAGGACATCCTTTCTCCTTTTGTTTGCCTGCTCAATCCCTTGGTCCTTTACGACTGAGTTCAAACCCTCTCTTCTGTAGGAACCCCCACAGCTATGTTCCTGCATAAGCTATATACTCCTTTATTATTACACTTATCGATACTTTACTTTAGCAATCCTTAGAAGAAGAGCAGACTGTGTCCTGTTCATCCTTTTATGCCTGACAGCTAACCTAAGTGCCTACAGTATAGCAGGTGTTCAGTGCATGTTTGTTGAATGAATGTCCACATGAATAAAGGCTGTAAGTAACAGAGTAGTACTGAGGAGAGTGAAAGCATGAGAAAAAAGATTCTGACGCTCAACCAGAGAGCTGCTGTCTGAACTTGATCCTGGGCCTAACTGCTTAGGAAGCAACTATCAGCACCACCAAATATAGTTCTTGCCCTTCCAGAATGAAAAACAGACAACGGCTGTTTGTGGCAATAATAACAGGTCATTAGTGTTATTAACATCATCTCATACAATAGGCTTATTAAAAGACACTAATTTACATTCTAAAATTATAAAATAAAATGCAAAGGAAAAGGACAACCCTGTTGTTTTCTCATATTCCAACTCCTCCATTGTACACACAAAAGTTCGGTGTGTTATTACCCTTTAAACAAAATGAAACAAAAAAGCCTGGATGCAATTGAATAACTTAAGCACAAGCAGCCGTGTCTCAAAGGTCTTACTGAATATAAAACACAGCGGGTTTTTTTTTTTTTTTTCTTTTGGCCTAATAAGAGGATTGTAGGTGAAAATAAATAGAGAATTTCTAAACCTTAAAAAAGAAAAACAGCAATTCAGGATGTGAAGAGATCTCATGAAGAGACTCCATAATATATAAGTATATTTCTAAACACAGTGGAAGCAAAACAAATCAGGAGGTAAGAACATCAGGCTCACTATGTAATAATAAAGTCTAAAATGATCTTATTAGGAACTAAAGGGCCGGAGAATTCAAAGCTCTATTGACAAACTGACAAAATATACCTAGATAAAGGATTGCTACACTCCCTTTGGAGCATTTTAAAAGTGAAAACGTCCCCAATTGTTCAGCATCCTCATCCTCCTCATCCACAGGGTCAGTAGCCTCGTAGTCGGGGCGGCTGTGCCCAGGGCTAGCAGAGCAGGCTGGGGCCACTCGGGGCCCTCTCTCCTGGCATTCCTGGAAACTGCTGCTGCCCAAGAGCTCCTTCAGGGCTGTATGTCTCCTCCTCGGCTACACCAGAGCTGATTCTTTACCTCATATCCTGCAGAGGCAATGTAGGACTGTGATGTTAACTGTGCGCTCCGAGGGACCTGCAAATTTAGCTTCTCTAAGGCTCAATTTCCTTGTTTGTAAAATTAGGTGGTTAGTGGCATTTCTCTCGTGGAGCTATTGTGAGGATCACACAAGGTAATGATGTGTCTGGCCAGAGACGACGCTCAATCAATGTTAGACTGTCCCCTTCCTGTCGCTCCCGAGCTCCTGTAATCTTGTCTTTTCCTCATCCTCCTTTCTTCTGCTCCCTGATTCCTTATAAATATTTAATGGCTCAATCTCCTTTGAGTTCCTCTTCTATTTATTTCAAAATTCCAAAGGAAGATTTAAAAAAAAAAACCTTATTTGTATGAAACTGAATAATTGTCCTACAGAGGCCCACATATGTGCTACCCTGTGTAGATGAGGAGTCAAGAGCCGGCTAGTACCTGCATGTCTATCTACGGACTTCGGACGTAATTAATGCTTCACATGAGCTGAAAGACTTAAATGGTACAAACAGTTTCACGCGTTACTTCACAAATCACAGACTTCAGAACAATTTATATATAAATACCGTTTGATTAAAAAAGAAAAAAAGGCAATTTCAACCTCTCTTTGGCCACAAGTAAAACTGTTATGATTTAGTGACACCATGTGGCTACATTTTGCTTTGCAGTCTTAGAAGACAACGTTCCTCTGAGTGCAGGGTTGCTCTATGCTAGTTCAATTATGACATCAGCGTTGTAGGTAGGGGTGCAATTCAAACTAAGTAGGAATGAAAATGATTACTTTTTTAAAGTGAAACTATTCCTTTTTCCTTTATATCTGAATAAGGCATTTCTTGAATTCTGAAGAGGACAATCACATAAAGAAAGTAAAGGCTCAGCATAGTTCTAGCTACAATTCTAAAGCATCCTGGTCAACCAATGAATAATGTAAAAGTGCCTTCCTTTAAAAGTAAATAAATATATCAATGCCCAGTTATGGGGGCAGGGGAGATCAAGAGAGAAAAGAAAGACACACAGCTTTTGTACCATGTGAATACAGTTGGGAAAGAATGCTTCCATAAATAGCAATGTTTATTTTCTCATTTGTTTTATGTCCTGTAGATCTACAGCACTGTGTAGGTACTATAATCTAATGAAGATGGGTAAAAAAAAATTATACTGCTCTAATGATGGCAGGGATGAGGATGGACCTGGAATGTATGGTAGCAATAAAAGAGATTAAAGTGCCCTATACCAAAACACAGTACAGTTTTACTATTCATCTAATGAGGCCTCCTACAGTAGACCCGTTACTCCTGATTAACAGTCAATGTACACCGAAAAAAGGCTAAATATCTAAAACAATGACCAGAAAATATCACTCCTTTCACCTCAGTCAAAAATACCATCTCCCCTCTCGGGCCTTCCCGGACCACCTATTGCAAATATCTCCCCCCCACACCCACACATGCCTTCCCCTGAACCCAGTCCCTATCACAGTACCATCTTTACAACACTTAAAACGATTTGATATGTTCTTCTTACTTGTTGAGATTGGTTCCTCCCAGATTCCATGACAGCAGAAACCGTGTTAGTCTTCTTCAGGTGTTGTGTCCTGGGTATCAAGTACAGCATAACACAAAGTAGGAGCTTATTTTGGAATGAGTGAGTGATGAATGAATGAACAACAGATGAATAAATGAAGAAAAATCTATTTCCTTAGCTGGTGAAGCATGCCTAAATTTCTTGTTGTACGTGAGAGTAGAACCATGCTAGTGAGATGTTTATCATCATTTATGGCCTCTAATGCGACCACTGAGACCAGAAGACAGGCTGGCAGATGCTCTATAACACCCTTCCTTTTCTCCATGACACATTTGGCACATTATAATATCTCATTCTAAGAAAAGAAAAAAAGGAGGGAAGGGAAACTACAATAATTAAAACACTTTCAGCTATAGGCAAAGAAATCAGTTAAACAGAGTAGAGTATATGCTAGAATTTAGTGTATGATAAATATGACTATTCACATTCCTGTGGTAAGTAACAATTATTAAATAGTCCTCATCAACTGACTATCCTTACCTAAAAACACACACAAAAAGTGTTCTGGCTGAATTAAACATCTAGATATAAAGATGAAAATAACAAATAGTAGAAAAAACTTATAAAAATATAACATTCTTTAATGCTGGGGTGAGAAACACCTTTCTAAACATGATTGCAAACCACCAGAGATCAAAAAAAAAAAGAATTAAGAGATTGGACTACATTTTTTAAAAAGTAAAATTCTATATGGCAAAAAGTACCAGTAAAACAGTAAAAACTAAAAACAAATTGCACAATACATGACAAGCAAAAAGACGGTATATATATATATATCAGTATATCAAAATAAAGTTCTGATAAGACAGAAAAAGATAACTGCCTCAGAATAAAAATATGCAGAAGATAAAAATAGGCTTTTCATAAATGAGAAAGAACAAATGGCCATTATTAAACAATACTGTACCTCACTGATGATAAAAGAAATCTAAATTAAGATTTTTTTTTTTTAACAAATCATAGCTCACATTGGCAGTGTTGACAAGCCTGCAGTGGTTAAGGGCTCAGAGACAGAGCATTTTCATGTGCTATTGGTAGAAACTGGATACAACTTTACCAGAGGACAAGCTTTACCGATATTTAAAATATGTCCTACATTATAATTTGATAATAAAAATGTCATGAACAAGACATTTCCATGGTGGTACTTAAAAACAAAATGAAAGGCAGAAGCCCGGTCTTGCTTGAACTGTGGCCATCCCTCCAGGGCCTTCTCTGGCCTCTCTTCAGTAACTGCCCCTTCGGACTCCGCTCTCCTGTCTGCCCAGCCCCTGCAGCAAAGGCGTTTGCTGTCTACTCTTTTCTTCCCTCTCTCAACAGGCTGCGCTTTCAGGTGCTATTCCTTCCCTCAACTCCTGGGTTTTGCCCCAGAAACACTTTTGTGATTCCAGCTACCAGCCATCTGCAGGCTCTGAAATCCACCTCTACCCCTCACACCCATGTTTTCAAGTCTTCTCCTATTTTGGCAACATTATATGGCTGCCAAATTACCAGCACCCTGTTGAGAAACAGCCAGAAAGTGTTTTAAAACACCTCAGGGCACTCCATATTTGCCACTCCTTATTAGTATTTTTTGTTCAGCCCTGGGCTCTGGCATCCAGGAAAGCCGTGGAAGGGCTTGAAGAGAGCTTCCTAGATAGCCAAGAAGACAATGTAAAGCTGAAGCAGAAATGGCCTTTTCCTGAGAAAGAGAAAGCTGGTGAGACAGAACACGGTTCTGAGAGCATATGAAAGACCATACTAATAACATGGACAAGTCCCTTTTCTTCATCCCCAGGAAGGAGCTGAGCGGGGGGAGTTATTAGTCTAGGCTTTTGGCCACACAGAGCAGTCCCCACTTAACCTACAACGCATTCCTAAACAGGACCCAGGAGGACAGAGCAGATCATTTCTGTCCGTTCACCATTACGGTTGGAGCAATCACTCTGGCTTTGAAGCCTGACGTTATCCTATCTATTGCCACTAGATAATGTCCACTACTTAGTGAGGTGAAGAGCGGACTGAATTGCATCCCACAGATATATAAATGGCAAACTGTATGCCATATATATTTTGCTACAATAAAAAAAAATGCTTTACCAAAATGAAAATACATTAAAACTGTTGGGAACACACCACTGGGCAGGTTATAAAGATGGAGCAAACCGTTTAAGGCATGTTTTGGACTGCTGTGTATGGACTGGCAATCTGGAAACGTGTCGGGGAGACTAGGCTCCTGAGGTCAGGAAAAATTTCCTCACAGTGAGCACCACCACGGCCAGAGAGGATGGCAAAAATGGCTCTTTTTCTCTGAAGGTCAAACACCAGTTGAGAGTCTCAAAATTTAGGGAAAAAAAATAATAAAAACAATTTTAAAATAATAAAAATAATAAAAACAAAAAAAACAATAAAAATAAAAGCCACTAGTGACTGAGCCTCTACTTTGGGCCAGGTCCTGTAGTCCATGTTTGTACACATGCTATGTCATCTAAACCCTCCACAGCAGACTCATAAATGCTGTTGTTATTCCTGTTTTTTTACTGGTATAGAAGCAAGGGCTTGGAGAGGCACAACTTTACTAAGATCACCAGGCCAGGATTTGATGAAATCAGAGAGTGAGAAGAGCTCTATCTAACTCCATAGCCCATGTTTTTTTGTTTGTTTTTGTTTTTTTTACTACACAGTGCTAATTTACATGCAATCCAGCCAAGACTCAGAGAGAGGTAGGTAATCTCACACTCCCCAACTCACAGTGTCTCTCTTCTTTTGTGAATATATTTGATGTAATCTTTCCTCAATACATGATACTCATATCTTTCAGGATTAACATCAAAATTCAGTTTCCTCATGAAAATATAGAAAGTTACATTTGTAAACCATGTACCGAGACCTTTCTAGCAGTGATACACATTTTAACAAATACATGGATAAAAAGTACCAATGAATATATATACATATTAATACTGAATCCATCTCTCCTCATTATACAGTTAGTGCCTTGACCCCATGAACCCTGTGCTAACATTTAGAGTACTTACTGCATACTAGATCATAGCCTGAGTATCACGCAAGAATACTAAAAGATCACAATCCATACTCCTTACTTCCAAGAAGTTTTAATTTTAGTATCAGAGGCAAGACAAATACTCAAAGGATACTGAAAAACAAAGGTGACATACAAATGTGCAACTTAACTAAATAAGGCAAAGTGAAAGAATTTATATGTGCCCAGTGAAGTCCCTGGAAAATGTGTATTTAGAACATTATTTAGATAGTCAATAAATGATTGTGAAGATAAGAAACACCAAGTATAGGGGCTCCTGGGTTGTCAGTTGGGTGACCAACTCCTGGTTTCGGCTCAGGTCATGATCTCAGGGTCATGGGATCCAGCCTTGTATTGGGCTTTGTGCTCAGCATGGAGTCGGCTTGAGACTTTCTCTCCCTCTCCCTTTGCCCCTCCCCCCTGCTCTCTCTCTCACTCTCTCTCTCTCTCTAATAATAAATAAATAAATAAATAAATAAATAAATAAATAAATAAATCTTACAAAAAGAAAAGAAAAGAAACACCAAGTATAAGACACCCTTGGATAATCAACGGAGACTTTTCTTAGGTTCATTTTTAAATATTACCCAAATCCCAACCTATTACAAAAGGCAGAGTTTATAAAGGAATGTAGTAATATATGTTAACATGGTTATAAATCTTTTTAATTTTATTTCTTAACTAATATGGATATCACGACTCTTTCCTTTTCCTGTTGTCACTATCTCTAGCATCACCTTTGCTCAATTCTTCTTGACCACAGCTGGGGACTGGCTGTACCAAGATAAAAACCAGCATTATGAGCACAGCCAATCTCTGTAACACATAAAAGTTACATCAACAAAAGCAAGGCCACACAGAAGAAACAAAATAACAAATGGGGAGTATAAATAAATAATGCCCATTAATAAAGAAGGGGAAGTATATTTTGTAAAAGCCATAGATCATGACTGAGGGCACACATCTCCCCCTCCATGCAGCAGGAGTTTTCAAGTGGGTAAAGCTCACAGACTCTGTCATGGCTAGTATTCTATTCATGATGATTTGTTCTGGGAGTCATGTTCCTCTTGTTTCAAATTAAATGCAAACACACAGTCCTTCAGTCTACATCAGATGCTTTGGTTGCTATGCTGCTTATTTTTTAATCCAATACAACCATAATAACCTGAGTCAATGCAGACTCAATCTCCTCCAAGCTGGGGCCCCTCTGTCACTCTCAAAATATCCCTAGGCAGCTCTGAGATACAAAATCTTCACTCAATTTCTTGTCCCTCTCATTTTAATCCATTCAAAACTCCTCTGATAAAACAGCAACTGCCAGACCTGCAACACTTTAGTCTCTCTTTGGGGAAATGAAATTGATTTTCTTCATTTTCACACAAGAGGATCCCTGGGTAACAATATTGTGTCCAGTCACACCCATAATAATAAAAAAAAAATGTAGGCAACATTCTTTATTGTACCAGAACACTGAAAGGTTTTGTGGAGTTCCTTTGGTGGAGGTAAGAATTCAGCCTGATGCTGTTAGATCGTAAGTTTACTAAGTATAAGGGTGTCTTCTGACCGAGAGAATAAGTGCTATGGGGCATCCCCACCTGTTCCAAATCAGCCACAGTGGGAGGTCAGCTGGGGTCATGGATGAGGGTGGGGACAGAAGGGGGTAAGAGGCCAGATCCACATTGTCCCTTGTTTACACCCACCATACACCTTTCCTTCACCTCTTGCCACACCGGACTAAATGAACCAATCATTTTCTGCCTTTGATCTTTTGACTTTAAGGTAAGGAATACCTGAGGGCAATTTCCAAGGGGAAAATTACAACAGGAAAAAAAAAAAAAAACCAGCAGAATTTCGGGGCCTCTGTCTACCTTTCCCAACTCTCAAATTCATTAATTGTACGGGTTTTATAGAATTTCAGAAAGTTTAAAAGATGGCTTAAACCTAAAGGAACAGTATGAAATATCAGAACAGTAGCTCATCAACACTTTTTAAAAACAACCTTCCATGGGGCTACAATGCATAAAAACAATAAAAGCTAAGGTGCTCTGGCTGAAGGGAGGCTGTGAGCCTGGAGCCCCACCAGCTCAACCTCCCCTGCTCCAAACCCAACCCACTAGACACACTTGTTCTGTCAAACTCTGCTGATAAGCACTGACCTAAGAAAAGAACACAGATATTCAGAACGTGCACACTAACATCCAAAAATCTCCTCCTGGCCCTGAGGACTACCGGGGAAGCCTCCAGAAATATCTCCCGTGGCGTTTGTGGGAAGAACGCAGCCCCTAACAATCACTCTGCTTTCAGTGTCTAGCATGGAGCTTAAAGAGCATCTCCACTTCTCCCGTGTTCTCTGTCCCTTCTTGTTCACTGCATGTCTTCTGCATAAGTATGGCACAAAACACTGTGGATAAACAGTTCCACAGTATACTCTAGAATTAAGATGCTTCATTTTCCATATTTTCCCTAAGTTTTTTAGTTGGGATGCATCTGGTAGCTGATATCCTGAAAAAGTCTTCTTCTTTAATGTAGCCCGTTTCTCAAGGTTCACATCTCCTTAAATAAACATCAAAATCATTAATTAGCCAGGAGAACTAACCTGCAGACACGGGCTGGAAAATACAACTTTTGCCAAGAACGACACAGATACTGTGAATGATCAATCACTCTGATCCAATCAAGTTCATCCATTGATACTTCAATGAAGTATGAATAAGACCTATGAATCAAAAGGAAAAACACAGAAAAAAGCACCATATTAAAATAACAAAACCAAGTTATACTTCAATAAAATGTTAAAAGATACAAAAAGTTACATACTGTTGTAACACACATTTTCTCCATAGCAATCCAATTATCATCAGAACTTTCTGCCTAACAATCAAATGCTGATAATACTAAAATCTGTATAGATCCCGCTATCACAGCATGCACCACAATGTACTGAAATGACCTCTCCGCATGCTTGTATGCCTTGTTAGATCACAAGCTGCCTGAGAACAAGGAGCATGCCATAGTCATCTTCATCTGTTCAGGGCCTAGCACCCTGTTGGGCACATACCCGACACGTAAGACATTTGTTCCTTTTCAAACAGAGCCAGGATGCCTTGCTTCCGCTGTACTAGCAGATTCAAGCCATGACAGAGAGAGGACAGAAAATCGAGAAGTCTGAGGTGCGACTTCTTCTACCCTCCCTAGTCTGGGTGCTCAGCCCTATTCTCTCAGGACAGCCAACTCAGAATGGTTCCCTGGAAAGGCCAGCTTATCTCCTGCTCTCTCCCAGTCTCCCACCATCCCACACAAATATGCAGCCTGAAGAAAAATAAATGACATGGGTGAAGAGATAATGCGCGTTTCTTTTGGGGACAACATAGAATTTGGCAGCTAATAATCTGGCAGTAATGAAAATAGCCCATCATCCTCCCCTAGTCAGCTACCCTGGACCATTAGATGCTGGTCCCATACTGAACAAATCTATATTCCCCTGTCATAAGCCAAATTTAAATTTGAGATGCAGTTATTACTTGTACTGTAATATCAACAGGAACAATCTCAGAAGATTTAGGTGACCATAAATGTCAGCCTGCAACCAACAGTTGTGACCAGAAAAGGTCAGCTTATTTTGTGTCATCCCCTCATTTTCTGCTGTCCCCTCACTCCCATTCATTTTATCGCTCAGTCTCAAACTGGTTATAACCTTTTATTGAACCTCTCTGGGTTATCAGTAATGCAGGATATAATTTTACAACACATGTCAGAATATTTTGGGCTTAAGATTCCGAATTTTTTACCTTTGCTTAGAATGATAACTTCTGTGAGAAAAGAATTGCTACGTGGTCAAGTTAAGTCCCCCATGAATGTAATGCACGCACTAAAACAAAGTGGCCTATAAGTATTTAACATCATGGAAATGGTAACTACTTTCAGTCTCAAACATACTAACCTTTTCTTTTATTATCTTTATACTAATTTCAGTATTAATTAAATGAGTGAATATACGTAAAGCTTTGAGAACAGAACCCACCACATAAAAGTAATGAAAGTGCTATATAAGTATTATTGTTACACTGTTATTATTAATCCAGAGACTTTTGGAAATGATATGTGAATTAGCTCCATTTTGCCAACTAAACTTCATATTATATCCAACAAGAAACATATCAGGAAATATATTCTTTTTTTTTTTTTTAAGATTTTATTTATTTATTTGAGAGAGAGCACAAACCGGGAAGAGAGGCAGAGGGAGAGGGAGAAGCAGACTCCCCGCTGAGCAGGGAGCCCGACATAGGGCTCGATCCCAGGAACCTGGGATCATGACCTGAGCCAAAGGCATATGCTTAACCGACCGAGCCACCCAGATGCCCCTAGGAAATATATTCTTAATAAAGGAGAAACAGATAAAGATAACCTGGGCACCTCGAACACTCATCTCTATGGGAAATGCCGACTCCCACTTTGTGAAGTTTCCCTCATATTTGGTTCAAATGGCCTAAAAGGCCCAAGTGGTGGCCTGCGGTGCCAAGAGAAATGAATTACCATGCAAAGGTATCATCACCATTACTACTATGTCCTCCATGACCAGACTCAAAGAGGCATGAGTAGGGCCTAAGAGACTCTATACCACTTTCTGTGTATGTAGGGTTTAGGTTAATGATGGGCAGTGATGAGAGAGACAGTTCTTGGTCACCCAACTGCTCTGGTACTTTTGAGCATCACGGATGAAACCTAGAAACTATGGTGGGTGAAAGTGTCAGAGGTGCATCAGGGAAGGCAGAATCTTGAAGCTGCTACAAAACTGGGTGGTTCCAAGGCTAGAGCCCACCAAATATTTTTCACAAACTTCCTTTGTTTTGAGGATGATTATTTATCCACACATGAAAAGACAATTTTTTTCTTCATCCATAGGATAAAATGCATTTAAAAAGTTATAATATTCAAAAGTAAAGAATCAAGTAAATAAATAATGGTAACCCAGAAGGTGGAATACCAAACAACCATTAACAGTAGTATTTTAGAGGACTATTTTAAAGAGTAGAATGTTCACAATGTATTAATTACAAAGTGAAGTTAACCTTTACACATTTCATTTTTATTTTGTAAAACTATGTGTGGTTTTACAGGTTTCTGTTTTGTGTATGTGTATGTGTGTGTGACTAGTTAAATATATACAAAGTTATATAGATATATACTAGTTAGACATATATACTTGATAGATATATACAAAGATTATTAATGGCCAGTGAGATTACTAATGATTTCTACTTTCTTCTTGGTGCTTTTCTATATTTTCTACGTTTTCCATGATAAACACATATTCATTACTTTTATAAGCAGAAAAAAAGCAAAAAACATTTCTTTAAAAGGAATATAGCCTTTAACTCTTCCCCCAGAACTAAACTTCAAGAGAAATAGTGAAACAATCCCAAGGAAATAAACCACCAAATTTGTAAAACCAAAATTAGGCTGACTCAATCAAACATAATGTCATTTTCTGTCCAAGTCATGCTAATCACTCACCGGCTATCTCGGTCCCACAGGAGTATCCGTATGTGATTGATGATAGATGGCTGACCTAGCTTAATCTCAATGCCAGAACGGCAGTCATCATCAATTGGGTGCCTAGAAAATCCATGATCCAAATCATAATTTTGAGTATCGCCATCTAACAAGGCGGACTTCAGCTCGCCTTTCACAACCTGGGCTCCATACTTCATGGTTGCAATATTTTCTTCTGGGACTACAATTAAAAACAGAAAAAGCAAGGGCAATGGTTACTTGGTAAATTATTCTATATTGTGGGCAAAAAGACAAAATTCTAGCATTCTAGTTGATTCTACCATGTGCATTTCATTTAAAAATGGCAGAGACAAGTCTGTGGAGATAGAAGATGTGAAATGTCTATGAGGATTAAGATACCACCCACAGTTTACATTTAATGACACCACCAAAGCCACAGAGTGCCTAAGAGTAATGTTACTAAGAAAAAGTTGGTAATACTAGAAAAAAAAATGTACTAGGACAAACAAATCAGCTCTGAGTTCACTCTATTAGTAGCTTAATTTAATATCTACTGGACAAAACTGGCATAGAAGATGACATGTACCTGCCATTTGGACTGAGGGCAACATATAAAAGCAAAACAGACAGACCAGATATCTGATAAAAGAACAGAAGACGCATTCCAATACAGCAGAGCTGCTGGACATGGACCATACACAGACATGCTGAAGCAGTTAATCTAGCTTGATCACCATCTAGCTAAAAAAACAGTAACATGTGTAAAAGAAGGTATATTTGCACTTCACCTGAGCATTTTTAAAAATGAAAATTCAGACTGTCATTCAAAATCAGTATTATGGTTATAATTAAACCCTCTCCCCTCTCCCACACTAGATTTATTAAGTGTCAGTTGTTCCTGGAACTCTGAAGTCCTCTACGCAAAGCTTACTTCACAGATCTGGAGCCTGTCCTCTAGGTGCCAACGTTCTAACTGACACTCTCCATGGAGAGACAGGAGGCAGCATAAAGTAGATGTGAAGAGCTTGAGCTTCAGAGTCAGAGTTCAAATAGTGGCTACACCTCTAACCAGGCGAATCACTTTGGGGAAGTCATCTTCTCTGAACTTCAGTCTCTCCAAGAGGGCAATACCTAGACATGGGTGTTTTTCTTGTTGGAAGGATTAAATGAGATGATGTTTGCAAAGCACATAGTAAGCTCTAAAAAAAATTATCAGAATTATTATAAAACATATACTAAAAAACACACAATAATAAGAGAACTAAGCAAGTTTATAGACTATAAATAAATGCTGAATTCTCACAGTACATATACATCTTGTCTATGTGATTTAAATAGGGGAAAGTGTGAGCTATAATTAGGCTCTTAGGGAAAGGGGGTAAGTAATTCATCACTGCATATTTCTTCAAAAATGTGGGTTTTAAAAAAAAATTTTTAGGGGTGCCTCAGTGGCTGTTGGTTAAGTGTCTGACTCTTGATTTTGGCTCAGGTCATGATCTCAGGGTCGTGAGATTGAGCCCCACGTCAGGCTCCTCGCTGGGCATGGAGCCTGCTTAGGATTCTCTCTCTCCCTCTACCTCTGCCCCTCCCTCCCCCCTGCTTGCACACGCTCTCTCTCAAAAAAGAAAAAAAAATTAATTAAAAACATTTTTTGAACAAAGCCAGGTAAAGGGAATGACTCCAGAAGATGACAATAAATGCAGCTGACAAATGGGGGCTGGGGTGGGTCTATTTAACTTGCAAAAGGGTAAGGCAATTCAGAAAAAAAAGCAAAATGAAACCTAGTCATGTTCAACCTCTGTTGTGCTTAAGTGATACAGGTTTATAACTTCCTGAGTTCTATTAGTTCATGGTAATCATACATATTCTTCATATTTATTTCTCATTTAACAAACCTTATTAATTCCTTTGATTCACTCCTCAAAATAACCCTTTGAGTGAAATACTATTACATGTCCATTTCACAGATAAGGAAGTAGGGGCAGAGAAAGGCTGGATGAACTTTGGTGCCTACGGTCACACAGCCAGCCAGTAACAGAGCTGTGATTAGAACCTAGCAGTCTGCCTCCAGGAGCCCTGCCTGCCACCTCCGTCATAAGGGTTTCTGACGGGAAGACCATATTTTACGCCCTCTCTAATCCCTTCCCTGTAAGGTCGCCTGAGACTCAGAGGGAAAAAACAGAGTCTGATATAGTTTAAAATCAAACAAAGTTGTATTTAAAGTGAGAAGACCTACGTCTGAGACTCAGGCTCTACCACCCACTGCCCCTGACTGAGGCCTCTCAGTCTCTGAATCTGAATCTGTTTTCTCATCTACAAATAACGCTGTGTCCAACCCACCCACTGCGTTACTGTAAAGATCATACTACACATAATATATGCTATGGTACCCTGTAAGTATAAAGCATTCAGTCAAAAACACGTGGAGGAATCAGTCTGTACCAGGTACCATGGGAATACCTCAGAGAGTGAGACACAGATGGGCCCTGCCCTCCTGATGTCCCCAGTCTAGAGATGAAGCACTTCATAAGGCAAGCAAAAAACATTTCCCATTGACACTTTTCAGTGTCAGTAATGTGTAACCCTTGGTAAACAGAGATCTCTGTTCCCTTCTTGCTAGGTATAAAATGTGGGGGTCTGAAGTCTGTCGCTGCTGACCACTGGTAGCATCTCCACTAGTTCTCACACCACTAGTCAAGACCATGCTGAAAAGGGGGGAATTCAAGCTTTCGGATTTAGAAAGTGCTGCTACCCTTTGATTTTCTCTAAACATAAGCTTCTTCATCTCTAAAATTTATCAAGCTTGGAATAACACACAGGCACAAGGATTTCAAGTGACTGTAACTAAAAGTCTAAAATGGAAATGAAATTGCTACCACAAGTCTAAAGTCCTCTTTTGAAGTTTATTTCGAGAGTGCTTGAGAACTTTTCTAACTATTCTTGATACAGATTCCCCGAAAGTACCTTTTACTTTAAAATGGGAAACATTTACACAAGTGGAAATTCTCTCATGGTGAATATAATCTGAGTATCTCATGGGATAAAAATACAACTCCAAGTATTTGTGTGTGTGCGTGTGCATGTGCAAAACCTAAGTTAAATTTAAGAAGAATTTAAGAAAAAAAAGTGATCATGAGATAATTCAAGTCATAATAAAACAACTCAAACCATAAATATTCTGCCTGTATCTATCAGTAGAGAACAGAGCTCTCAAAAAAATATAGGGTGCTGGGATTAAACAACATAGCAGATAACAACACTTTTCTTTACATTTGTAATTTCAGATGCATTTTACAAACATGAAAAAAAATTAAGCATTTAAGTTCCATAGCTAGGCAGAAACAAGCCAATTATTCGAAAGGAAAGCTGCGGAGAAATGGAGTAGGACCTGCTGCCAGCAACGCAGTGCCAAAATCTGAGCAGTGCTCAGCTAATTATCTTGTGTTTTCCTTTAATTGCGTTATGTTCTTAATCACCCTTTGTTGAACTATCTACTACATCTAGGCTGAGACAGTTGTCCACTCCTGATGGGTCATTTGGAGCCACACTTGGTTCTCTGCCCACCGCAATCTCTTTACCTAATTCTGCACCCCAAATCACCTTGTACTCCCCAACCTGACTTCCCTGAACGATGTGTGGCTTCTCCCTTCCAGCAAATGTGGCATGACAAAGGGCTTTCTTGACAGCTCCTGTCTTCCCTAACTCTCCCCATTATCTCCACTCTCTGCAGGCCTCCTTTCCACATTTGATAGTACTGGTGCTCAAACACACCAAACACAAAACAGCAACAGAAAATAACCCAGGCAGGAGACTCTATAGAAGAACACTGGCTGTGTGAATCAGATCAGCACTTTGGTTCTGGCTCAGGCATCGATTTCACTCAGTTACTTTAGGCAAGTTACTTACAAAGATCACAGAATGAAAACTTCTAAGAGCTGAACGGGACCTTCATCCTATGTATTTAAAGAAAAAACAGTTCCTAAGCCGCCTTCTGTGTGCCGGGCGGTGCTGGACTCAGCCCTCCAGCAGTTCATCATCTCATACAGACAAGTATGTATCAGACATAAAATGCCTCCACAGATGAGGACTCAGGAGGGATTCTTTGTGAATCCCCTAGTTTATCCACGAAGATACTATCAACTATAGTTGGGAAGATAAATAACATATATGTCAAAGAGTTTTAAAAATATTAAAGTTTCAGGGGCGCCTGGGTGGCGCAGTTGGTTGAGCGGCTGACTCTTGGTTTTGGCTCAGGTCCTGAGATCAAGCCCCACGTCAGGCTTTGCCCTCAGCCGGGAGTCTGCTTGAGACTCACTCTCTGCCTCTGCCCCTCCCCCTGCTCATACTCTCTGTCTCTCTCCCTCTCGAATAAATAAATAAAATCTTAAAAACAAAACAAAACAAAAGAATCTTTAGAGTGGAAGCTGTGATATGCTCCCTGCTATAAACATGAAGAAACAATATTGTCCTCTTTCCCAAAGTCTAAAATCTGAGACACACAAAACAAAGTATAACTCAGCCTGAACAGAAAAAAAACTAACTTTCAAGGCAGAAATACCTCCATAGTTAAGATAAAACTAAGCATTAAGGGAACGGTCTGAGTGCAAATTGTTCAAATACCCTAAGGAAAAAAATAATTTCATTAAAAATTAATTCCTTTCCCCAGGTGTATGTACAAAACTAGTCAAAACCACCTTCCCAGAAAGACTAACCATCACTGGTAAGTTAAACCATCCTTTGGATCCTCTTTTTTTTTTTAAAGGAGGAAAAAAATTATTGTAATTTGGTTAAAATCCTCAGGATATGCAGCTCTAAGAGTTGAACCTTCCAGTAACCAGTATTAATAAACTCAAAGAAACAGTATCTGTGTTGCCCCTAATCCAGAATAGAACCTCTCCATAGTTCATGTAAAGTCCCAAAGACACAGAAGCTACACCCAGGGGAGAACAAAGAAACAAACAAACAAATTTGGTCAACAGTTTCAAAATAAGTGTAACTATCTTTCCAGAAGAGTCCAGGAAGACATCTGAAATTTTAGACCATGTTTTCCTAACAGTGAAGAAATGTGATAAAAGAAAATAATGGTATGTTTGGATAACATTTACTTAGAGAATAACTAACCTATCTTTTTAGGAGCTTATAGGGAAGTCATAAGCATCCTTAGTATTGATATTATGGATTTTGCTATCCATATAGTTAAAAAGTCAGAAAACCAGCCTATTTCATCATTTCTCAAGGTTAGAAGTTAGATAAAAGATTCCCAGACATTTGTATAATCTCTTCCTCGAGATCCCACTGAATTATCCCAAAATGAATAATTTAACATTTATGAGTAATAATTACAGTAAATCTATCAACCCAGAACTGAGTGTGCTCAGCTGTTTGATTACTCCCTTTCATGGTAATCTCACGGCTTTATTATAACCCAGGTGTGACACCTCCAATGACTAGCTGGTCAATTCTAAGCTACCACTAACTACATGAAGTGTCAAAAGCATGTCCTCACTCCTGCAAAAATGTCCCAAGACTATCTCTATAATGAATCCAGTTATAGGGCCCTATCAACACTTCAAATAAAGCTAGGGCAAGAAGGGAGAAAAAGAAACTTATATGAGTGGATCCAACAATTAGGACTTAGAAATTCTAAAATTACGCTACTCATCTTGTTACCTCTCCCCCTTCCATCCTCCCACCCTCTATCTAAGGCTGACCCTCTCCTAGGGCCACTCTCTAGCACCTCCAATCTCCTCCCAGATCTCTCTCAAGCTGTTCCCTCTAGCTGCCATACTATTTCTCTACTGCCTTTCACTCCAGTTCACACACTGGATGGTCAACATATTATATTTACTATCTTTTTAAACCCATGCCTAATTCCCCATTTAGCCAAGCTTCTGCCCAGACTACTCACCAACCGACCACAATTTATATCCCCAAGTTTTCTCTCAATTCTCATTCTTCTGATTTCCCAGCATCACTAGATACCAGCGACCACCCTCTCCATATAAAAGTTCTCTCCTCTGTTGGCTTCTATAACCCTACCCCATTTTCTCCCTACCTCTCTAATTCTTCTTTCTCTACCTTCAGCCCCCTGGCTACTGGTCTTCTCCAAGTCTCAGACTTTTACTTCATTCTCTACACTCTACCCCAGGTCTCAACTCTTTCTTCACCAGCTCTGACTGCTTTCTAAGCACCAATAACATGCTTCCACTGCTATCAGACATTTCTCCGTGCATTCATTCACAGCATCTATACAGCATCTTAAATGTTGAGGATACAAAGATCAACAGACCTTACAAAGATCATCTCTGCCTTCAGACCAAAGACAAGTTAATAAAAATGTTTAAAACAATGTGATCAATGTGATAATTCCTGTACAGACATAGAGAGATGAGGAAGAACACAAATAATGATAATATAACAACGGTTTCCTAGACTGAGTTCACAGACATTATTTGCACACATTATTTCAACCAATTCTCATAACAATATGGAAACAACAGGAAATGCAGGACTAACAGTAAAATTCCTATGTAACTTAATACCAGGTCATACAATTAATAAGTGACTCATTCAGGATTTGAAGTCAAACTTGTCTGGCTCCAAAACTAATACTTTTTCTTCTATGCCCAATGAAAAGAAGTCTAAATCTGGTGAGTCACGAGAGAAGTCCAGACTAAGGACACCTATTTAAGACCAATCAGTATTCAAGAGAATGTCTGAACACGGTCAAGGAAAAGATCACTCAGGAAAATGACTAACATGGGACAGAACTTGGTACTTAGATGTTACAGAAACCTCAAAATCAGTAAGTCTAAAATCAAGCTCAGCATCTTCAGAGAACTACTAAATTTCATTAATGCTAAGACACATGTTTTTTTTCAAATTTTAACATTTCTGAAATTGGTATATAGACATGATGGTGTGTCATGGTTTAAATGGCAATACTGTTTCCTTTCTTAGTGGTACATAAAACAGTGGCACCTCAGAACTTCTGGTTTCTTAGATTTGATAAAATAAGGTAACTTCCTCCGAAACTTAATCCTCAAATTTAAATCCCTTAAACCACCAAGATCTAATTTTTTAGAATAATATCTCCTTTATACATACATACTTTCCCTTTTCCCTACTGCCACTCTAGTTTACGGTTGTATCAACCTCATGCAGGTCAACACCCTCCTCGCTGGTCTCCCTGAACTGGTTTTCCCTATTCTAGATCATCAAGTACAGCACCATGGATCAAACTTTCAAAACCATCATCGTACTCATGCATCTCTCCCTCTCGAAAATTAGCTTCTCATTGTGCATAAGCAAAATCCCAAGCTAGTTTGAAAGACTTCCACAATTTTGCCTGAACTGACCTTTATAGACGTCGATGTTTATGAATGCGAGCCTTCTGCTCTAGTCCACCTCTTCTGTTCCTGATCCTTCAAATGCTCTACCTTGTCTGTCAAACGTAACCAGTCCTCCCATCAGAACACACTCCACCCAATGCCACTCATATCCAAGGTCAGGATTCACCTCAGGCTTCATAATCTCCATGAAATCTCCCTCAATCCTTCTAAGCCATATCCTCTTCCGAAATTTACAGCATGTGCTCACCTTTGACATGGTTGTACTTAACTTTTCAGGGGAGTATATGTCTTATTTCTGCAAGGATATTAAAAGGATCAAAGGTGGAGACTATATTTTGCATTTGCCCATCATAACTTAGTGGTTCATTACACAGCTGACCTAAACAGGTCTGCCTCTCCTCTCCGCATCTTTCTGTGTGATGCTGGGCAAGTTACTTAACCTCTCTGTGCTTCAGTTTCCTCATTTGTAAAATGGAGACAATAATGGTACCAACTTCAAAAGGCTGTTTTAAGAATTAAATGATCATGTAGAACTGTTATTGATACATACAAGCACTTTATAAGCACTTCATAATTGCTATTATTTTTATTAATAAGATCACATAAGTGTTGGAAATGTAACACAAGTGTTAGCTATTACTATTATTTAGAATCTCCATGTTCACAGTACCTAAAATTATAATAAGTACATAGCATATACTCAGTGCTGATTTGATGGAGAAGGTCTTAGCATGAGAAGAAGCTTTTCAGGAAGTGTCTATTTCTGATTTTCTAGGGAATAGCTGAAGAAATCTTTCCAGGAATGGCAAGAAATACCTATTTGGGAGTCTACAAAGGCTCAACAATCTCTGGGGGAATCAAGAGGAGAATAAGAGGAAGCAGAGCTATATGTTCTTAGACCCACACATACCACATATACCTGCAACTAGAGTTTTGTAGCTCATTTTGTAGCTGAGACTGTCAGATGAGGGAGAAAACATCTTCATGAGATGAGGATAAACAGGTACTCACTGAGCATGCCTCTGTAATTGAGGTCCATATCCCGGCTCTCTGATCGAACTTTAATAGCATCCAGAATGGCATCGGGAGACAATAGTCCTGAAGGCCTCACAACGTTCAGAAGTTCAGTGAGGCTCATCAGAGGCAAACGCACAGCCTGCATGATTTCAGCATGATTCTCCTTTGAATTGTGCTTACACCAATTTAACAAGGCTAGGAAAATATCTTTCTCTGGGGCTGCAAATGAATCTCTTAATACGATGTTTAAAAGTGCTGTCTGAAAAGGATAAAAAAAAAAAATTCCAGTCATTACGGAGCTCAGCCATGTGCATGATCAATCAGCAAAACCTCACAGAACTGTGAGGATCACTTATACCTCAACAACTCTCTTCGACCATCTTCTTTCTTTAATCTTTGTGCCATGTACTCTCTTGCCCATCACGGCTCCATGAACAGCCATGGGCATCTAGTACCACTACATCAAATGTCTAGTCTTTCCCACACATGTGCACCTATCTTCAATAAAACAAGAAGAAAAATGGCAATACGAGGAGCTGTCATTCCATGCAGGCTCTCCAGGAGAGCTTACATTTATAAGTCGGTAAGATACACCTGGCATTTAAAATTTGAAATCTTCTGTTCCACGGTATTATTGCACTCCCATATTTCTGGTTCTCAGACTTCCAGACTGACCTCCAGCAACATTGGGGTAACCCTCAAAGACCTTGCCTCCAAAAAATTAAGTAGGAGAGTAAAAATCATAGTTTACACTCAGGCCAAAATATGTAGCTTTTCAAATAGGTTATCTCATTTGAAATATTCAGGTCCTCAGAAGAACATAAAGAGGGAAAGGCGAGACTGGGGTTCAGAGAAAGATTTGGGCAAAATGGTCTATTTTTTTGAGCCAGCAAAAAAAAAAAAAAAAAAAAAGCAGTGACTTAAAACATCCGATGACACCTCAGATCTCCTTTATGAATTTTCCCTCCACAATAAGGAGTTATTAGTTGCACCTCTCTGTTGGAGAGATACAAAACCAAAAAACAGTATGCAACACCACAAAGGCACTTGACAGGCACCACTTGGAAAACACCACTCTGCATAGAACCTACCAGAAGAATCTTAAAAAAGAAAACAAAAGCAATTTGTCTCTCTTTTATATGATCTACATAGAGTCTCAGCAGCTGGAGGCGGGTGGCTAGACAGATGACCTCTTCCAGACCGATGGTTTTTATTTTTTTATTCTTAGTCTATGGCTCTCTTCCTACTGCACGGATCTAAGTAACGCGCCGCATGCCTGTAAAGTACTTGCAGATGTCGACACACCTTAGAAAGGGAGAGGAAGCCTTCACTGGAGAGTACCTCCTGAGCATTTCTGTCCATAAACATGCAGCACATGCAAGTTAACTTGGGAAGCGAGTAGAGGCTGGCAACATCAAAAGTCATGCAGACATTCTGAATGTTAAGTATGGTGCAGAGATACTCAGAGGTAGAATCCTCCAGCTCTGGAAATCCATATTTATGAGCCAGGCTCAAAAAGTCCAGCAACACCTCCTCCTTCTCATCTGTCAGTGTTGCCCGCCCCGTGTAGATGTACTTAAGCAGCATCGTGAACGCTTCTGCAGTGGTGTCTTGGAGAGGGATTTCTGCTTCGGGCTGAGATTCTCGCATCCCACCATACAGTAATGCTCTGCATGTCAGAGAAGAAAGGCATGAGGAAAACCTCAAATAAGAGTTGCTACAATATTATGAAATCATGCTTATCAGTATCTTGCAAACATAAATTTGTTTAATGACACAAAGATTCAGGTGAAGAAATGCATAGTAATCATTTTAAATAGTTCTCTAAAGAAAGAAAAATAATTTATAAACTATTTTGGATTAATTCTATAAACAACTGGACTAATGAAATATCCTGAGAGCTCAAATATGTAATAAACATTCATTAAGCAGAAAGATCAAAGTGCTCTTTTGAAAGAAACAGCGAAACCCATATAAACATATTAAAGGTCAATAAGGTGGTTTAAAAAGTAAAACTCTGTAGGAAAAGATATAATCAGATAAAAACAATTATACCCAATCAGGTGCCATTCTCCCCTGTCAGACTGGCAGAAATTAAAAATCCTGTTAACTATTCAGTACTACAAAGGCAATGGAATAACAGGTTCCCTCATGCACCACTTTGAGCCCATAAATAGGCACCCCTTTGGGGAAAGTAATTTAAGTAATTTCTATTCAAATCTAAAATGGGCATACCCTTCAACTCAGTAATCTCACTGTTAGGACTCAATTCTAGAGAAATAATACAGCAAAGTAAAGATATATGTATAAGAATATATAGTGAAACAATGGAGGGCCGCCTGGGTGGCTCAGTCGGTTAAGCGTCTGCCTTAGGCTCAGGTCATGATCCCAGCGTGCTGGGACCGAGTCCCGCATCGGGCTCCCTGCTCAGCAGGGAGTCTGCTTCTCCCTCTGCCACTCCCCCTGCTTGTGCTCCCTCTCTCTCTCTGACAAATAAATAAAGTCTTTAAAAAAAAAAGAAACAATGGAAACACTGAAAAAAATCTTAAATGTCCATCAACAGAAACATAATTTTAAAAACGGATATATACTTCTGTGCAGCTATTACAGAGATAAAGGAGATCAATGTATACAGTCTTGGAAAGATATCCAGGATTTAGTATGTAAGTCAAGTTGCAGACCCAGATGTGTTGCATGGGATTTGTTGCACCATATGTGTGTATGCACATAGGTATAGAGAGATGTATCTATTTATATTGAGAAAAATCAGGGGAAATTCATTTTACACTGTTAACAGAGGTTGTCTCTGGGGAGTAGGATTAGATGGCTGGGAGGGGAAAAAAAAACTAACAAAAAGTCTACAAATATGGAATATTTGTAGAGGTTGAATTCAGAGATTGCAAGAATTTATTGTTATGCTTTGTTACATATTTTTCATAGAGGAGAAAAATACCAGTGTTTTCCACAAGTGACTTGAATCCTCAAAAAGTAATATACACTTACCGAAAATATTGGCACCTCGCTGCTAAAATTACCCTGTGGGCAGGAAAACGTTTCTTTTCCACAACAAATGTGACATCGCCGTATTCTTCCCCAATCAGCAAGGCACCAATATGTTCAGACAAAATGTGCACATGATCAATTTCCCCCACTGCAGTAAAGGGGCGAAGAGGGTGGCTGTTACTCATCTTGTAGAAAAGGTGATAGTCGTTGATCTAGGACATAAAGAAGGGATAAGAATTAGTGGGGGGAGGGAAGTACACTTAGAAAATCACATACCATAAACATAGCTAAATAAGAATTTAAACTACTTTAAAACAAATCACATGAGAGAGACTGCATCATTACTTGCATCTTTATCAACCAATTTATTCTCGGAAGTAATTCAGCCTGACTCCATGAACTCCAGGCCCTTCAGTATCTTATCACACTAGGAAAACAAACATGCCAGGTGTCCAACACAAACAGCACTTGGAGCCATCATATTCTAGAAAATTGTACCCCGTTACAGGTCCCCTATTTCTCAGTACCTCAGGAAGAGGAAAATCAACAACCAGAACTCCTCTTGTAGCACAGATCTATTTAATGAGGTTGGGTATAACTATCCCCAGGAGAGTCATCTAGGCATAGATCTAGACCTAAATCATAAGCAGAATAAACTAAATCATCAGATTCCAAATACCTTCAGAGGATTTCGTCTGAAAATATCTTAAATACCTTCCAAAAAATTATAATCTTCTAGAGTCACAAAAATAGCCTGACATTTATTAATGAAATCTTAACCCCCCTGAAAAAAAAGAATAACCCCAATATGTTTCTTAAGACTGTATCTTCTAATTCAAGCTCGCAGCTCTGATATGAGGTTGCCTGTGCTTACCACAACATCATTACATTTCAACTTATTTACAGGCACTTCTTTGCTTTTGTATGCAATGCTTTTCTACGGATATAACTAAAAATTGAAACATTAATTGAAACATGATTAACAGCCTTATATGTTAGAAAGGGGAGTTATGTCCTTTGAAAGCTAAAAGTGGTCATATGCTTCAATCTCTCCAGTATTTGCAGGTACTGTTTTTTCAAGGGTAAGTAACCCAGCAAGTGGGTAGGAGCCTTCACTGGCATTCAGATGCCCCAGGTGAAGACGTGGCTGACAGCTCAGAGATGTGCCAGCTACCCCTTTATTGCCACTCCTCTACTGCACCAGAGACCAGGGGAACTGAGACAGATGTGCCTTCTTCACTAGACCTCCGCACCTTCTTGAACTGTCCACTTGGACCACGATTAAAGCTTAAATCACTCTTAATCTTTAAACTTCCACATCTAGATCCATTATTAGCAAGGTGTATGAAAAATTTTATCCCTTTATCCCCAGAATCTGCAGTGAAAAATCCTTTCGGTCCAGGTTCCCCAGTTACATGCTACTCCATGTCCACCCCCAACAGAGAGAGCAACAGCAAGGACTGTGACATAGAGGGACATGGCGCATGAGTTAGGCAAGGAGACACCCACCCCAGGTAAATGGACAAGCTCCTGGCCCCCTACAGAAGTAGCATCAAAGGGATAGCAGCATACTCCCCAAGGCAAATCCCTCTTCTTCAACTACAATCTCCATTTGAAAGCCTTAAAAACTGAATCATCTCCAGTCACCTGTGTAGAAAGACCAAACTCAGCTTAAGAGGATCTATTTAGGAATGTCAGCAAACAATGCATGATTCAATTGTTTAATGCATGATATAACAGTCTAATATAGGAGTTGGCAAACTTCCTGCAAAGGGTCAGATAGTAAATATTTTAGGCTTTGCAGGCTATATGGTCTCTGTATAGACCACTAGAGCCAAAAACAGACATAGACAATCAGTAAATGAATGAGCATGGCTATATTCCAATAAAACTATTTACTGAAAAGGGATGGATTTACCTCTCAGGACTACGGTTTGCCAAACCCTGCTCTAACATATGATCAAAGATTGGCTGTACTCTAGACAAAGGATCGGACTGTTTCTGGTTTTTGTTTTGGTTTCTGGCTGGGTTACCCAACTGGTGTTCAAAATAATGTGGTCATTTCCTGTGTCAGCCATGAAATTCTGAAATCTACTGGTGCCTGACTTCCAAACCTCATTCCCCTTCAACATGAACTCTCACATCACTATCCCATATTTCAGTGATGGTGCATGGCTCTAAACAAAACAGACTCTTTCCCTGCCTGAAGAAATGCATTGCATATACCCAGTGAATATATTGTCTGGTATAATATTCGTTTACAATTTCATCCAGGTCTTAAGTGAGATGAAATGACTCTTGATGAGAAATGACTGATTTTTGGTTAACTAGCTCAAAGGTAAATTTATAATTCTTCAACTGATACATAATAAACATCAATATTATATATATAAATATGTACCTTAATAGGTTCTCCAGATCTGTACTTCTTAATACATACAACTTCTTTTTGCTAAATTTACATTTTAATCATGTTTTTCCAATTGAAGATATAAAGTGAATATTGCCAGGTATAGAAAACAGCCAATTACTATGGGATAAATACAATTTTTATTGGCATACAGAAATAATTTTAATTAGACCAATGATTGTCAATGAGCTTACACACATTGGAATCACATGCGAAGCTTTAAAAAAAGGGGCAGAAAAAGACACTTGCACCCCACACCAGAAACTGTGACTTAGTTGGCCTGGAATATGGAATCACTCTTCCGAAGTGATTCTAACGAGCACGCTGAAAAGGAACCACTGACTTAGACTCCGTTGTTGTAGTCACATACCTTATTCAGATGCACAAATACACAAACAAAATATCTACTGAGAAAATATGTTGAGGATTTGATTCCATTCTGAATCTTATTGCAAAGAGGCAAATGGTACCAACAAAATTACCAAGGCCACAGCTCATAAGCAGAAAATATTTGAAAATACTTTTGCCAGATGCCAGAGCTTAACTACAAAGTAATAGTTTGGGTCCACCTACCCGTATTTTAAAAAGCACGTTTTAGAAACACACATCAATAAAGTTAATTTTTTAAACCTCCAACTTTAATTTGACAAATAAAATTCGAAAAAATGTTCAAGTTCATGGAGTACAACTGTTTATTGACTTGTTTCTTAAGCTTTAAAATTTATTCTATCACTGTCAACATATGTGATCCCTGACAAATTTTCTAACTTCCATGAGATTGTTTCCACACCTGTAATGACATGGTTATAGATTTTTTTAAAGTTATATTTTATAACTTTGCCACTGACTCTTAATATCACTGTTTTGGCCTGACATATGAACTCTCGTGACTCAGCATATGATTGTACTCATGACTGTGATTTATTACAGTCAAAGAATACAAAGCAAAATTAGTAAAGGTTTTGAAAAAGCATATGGGGCAAAGTCTGAGAACCAGACATAAGCTGCCAAGGGTCCTCTCGCAGTGGAATTACATGGGATGTGCTTAATTCCCCCAGCAACAAGTTGTGACAACACATGTTAAATGTTGCCAACCAGGAAGCTTGTTGGAGACTCAATGCCCTGAGTATTTATAATGGATGCTGTCACAATAGGTAGCCCCTGTCTGGCACGTATCCAAATTCTAGACTCCCAGAAGGAGAGTAGTGTTCAACATAAACCACAGTATTTGCACAAACTGCTTAAGTGAGCCACTCTTATCAATTGATGGCAGGAATCCTTCTAAACTCTAAGTTTCCATCTAGATGCCAGACAAAGGCCAACCTTGCAAGCAGGACTTCCTAAAGATAGCAGTTCAGTCCTGCTATGTTACCCATTTTCTGTATATTTCCAGAAACAATTAGAGGGTCTAACAATGTTAGCAAAAGCACTGAAAATAAGGAATCTAAGAGCCTAACTTATTTACTTATTTAATCTTTGGTTTGGAGAGAGGAATACCGAGAAAACAGCCTACTCTACCTGCCCAAATGTATTCCTGACCCCTGATCTCCCATTATGCCAGATCCAAATAGTTTTAGGGATGCGTTTCTTCAAAATTTCAAGGATAGGGAGCACTGGGTGTTATACACAAACAATGAATCACGGAACACTACATCAAAAACTAATGATGTATGTGGCTGTCCAATTTTGCCAACACCATTTGTTGAACAGACTGTCTTTCCATTGGACATTCTTTCCTGTTTGACGAAGGTTAGTTGACCATAGAGTTGAGGGTCCATTTCTGGGCTCTCTATTCTGTTCCACTGATATATGTGTCTGTTTTTGTGCCAGTACCATACTGTCTTGATGATGCTACCTTGTAATAGAGCTTGAAGTCTGGAATTGTGATGCCACCAGCTTTGCTTTTCTTTTTCAACATTCCTCTGGCTATTCGGGGTCTTTTCTGGTTCCATACAAATTTTAGGATTATTTATTCCATTTCTTTGAAAAAAGTGGATGGTATTTTGATGGGGACTGCATTAAATGTGTAGATTGCTCTAGGTAGCATTGACATCTTCACAATATTTGTTCTTCCAATCTGGACCATTTCCTTACACCACACACAAAAATAGACTCCAAATGGTTGAAAGACCTAAATGTGAGACAGGAGTCCATCAAAATCCTAAAGGAGAACACAGGCAGCAACCTCTTTGACCTCAGCCACAGCAACTTCTTCCTAGAAACATCGCCAAAGGCAAGGGAAGCATGAGCAAAAATGAACTATTGGGACTTCATCAAGATAAAAAGCTTTTGCACAGCAAAAGAAACAGTCAACAAAACCAAAAGACAACTGACAGAATGGGAGAAGATATTTGCAAATGACATATCAGATAAAGAGCTAGTATCCAAAATCTATAAAGAACTTATCAAACTGAACATCCAAAGAACAAATGATCCAATCAAGAAATGGGCAGAAGACATGAACAGACATTTTTCCAAAGAAGACAGCCAAATGGCCAACAGACACATGAAAAAGTGCTCAACATCCACTCGGCATCAGGGAAATACAAATCAAAACCTCAATGAGATACCACCTCACATCAGTCAGAATGGCTAAAATTAACAAGTCAGGAAACGACAGATGTTGGCGGGGATGCAGAGAAAGGGGAACCCTCCTACACTGTTGGTGGGAATGTAAGCTGGTGCAGCCACTCTGGAAAACAGTATGGAGGTTCCTCAAAAAGTTGAAAAATAGAGCTACCATATGATCCAGCAATTGCACTACTGGGTATTTACCCCAAAGATACAAATGTAGGGATCTGAAGGGATACGTGCACCCCGATGTTTATAGCAGCAATGTCCACAATAGCCGAACTATGGAAAGAGCCAAGATGTCCATCGATAGATGAATGGATAAAGAAGATGTGGTATATATATAAAATGGAATATTATGCAGCCATCAAAAGGAATGAAATCTTGCCATTTGCAACAACGTGGATGGAACTGGAGGGTATTATGCTGAGCAAAATAAGTCAATCAGAGAAAGACATGTATCATATGATCTCACTGATATGAGGAATTCTTAATCTCAGGAAACACACTGAGGGTTGCTGGAGTGGTGGGGGGTGGGAGGGTTGGGGTGGCTGGGTGATAAGACACTGGGGAGGGTATGTGCTGTGGTGAGCACTGTGAATTGTGTAAGACTGTTGAATCACAGACCTGTACCTCTGAAACAAGTAATACATTATATGTTAAAAAAAAAAAGAAGATAGTAGGAAGGGAAAAATGAAGGGGGGGAAATTGGAGAGGGAGACGAACCATGAGAGACTATGGACTCTGAGAAACAAACTGAGGGTTCTAGAGGGGAGGGGGTGGGGGGATGGGTTAGCCTAGTGATGGGTATTAAAGAGGGCATGTACTGAATGAAGCAGTGGGTGTTATACGCAAACAATGAATCATGGAACACTACATCAAAAACTAATGATGTAATGTATGGTGATTAACATAACATAATAAAAAAATTCTAAAAAATAAAAAAAAACTAATGATGTAATGTATGGTGACTAACGTAACATAATAAAATAAAATTTAAAGAAGTAAATATAAAAAAAATTTCAAGGATAATTCCAACGTTATTTAAATAATTCCTGTGCATATGGGAAGTAGTTTTCTGCTACTTCTTATAAAGCCAATTTAACCCAGACAGGAAGATGCCTACACCCACACACTTAAAAACCAGCATAAATAACAAAAATCCTATGTAAAATATTGGAAAACAGAATTAAGCAGAAGGATTCATGGCAGAGTGGGTCAATTCCAAGGACAGATAAATATTAGGAAAAATAAGTCATTGAATTAAAATGTCAAAGTGGAACAAATCATAAAATCATAATTAGCTCAATAAAAGCTAAAATATCTTTTTTTTAAGATTTTTATTTATTTGACAGAAAGAGAGACAGCGAGAGAGGGAACACAAGCAGTGGGAGAGGGAGAAGCAGCCCTCCCGCTGAGCAGGGAGCCTGATGCGGGGCTCAATCCCAGGACCCTGGGATCATGACCTGAGCCGAAGGCAGACGCTTAACGACTGAGCCACCCAGGCACCCCTAAAATATCTTTTCTTAATATTTTTAAAAGATTTTATTTATTTATTTGAGAGAGAGAGAGTGCGTGTGAGAGAGAGCATGAGCAGGGCAGAGGGGCAGAGAGAGAGAAGCAGACTCCCTGCTGAGCAGGGAGCCCGATGCAGGGCTCGATCCCAGGACCCTGGGATCACGACCTAAGCCAAAGGCAGCCGCTTAACCAAATGAGCCACCCAGGCGCCCCACTAAAATATCTTTTTAAACAATCACTACTAAGTTTATTTTTAAAAAGTTCTAACTGAATAAGAATAAAAGGATACTTCCTTTTATTAGGATATTAATACTTCCTTAACTTGATACATACATATACACACATACATAGCCTAACTGTAACAGATAAAAGCATTTGGTTAATAATAAAACACTAGAAACATTCCTAGAAAGTTCAGAAATAAGACAAGGATGTCTATTCTTATCACTATTAACAAAAGACAATGCAATTAATTGAACCAAGTTAAAGGTAAATGGATTAGAAAACAAAGAGGCAAAATAATCACTATTTGCAGATAATCTGACTGCCCATATGAAAAATCCATGAGAATCAACTGAAAAAAATCTGAGAGAAAATAAAGGAGGTTCACTAAGGTGATCTCATAAAATTATTATATAAAAATGTATCCTTCCATGCCAAAAACCACCAGCTAGAAAATACGAAGAAAAAAATTTGCAATTTTTAATTGCAAAACACATCCAATACTTAGGAATAAACTCATAAACTCATAGAACTCATGGAATAAACTCAAAGTCTATCGAAAAATTTAAGAGAAATAAATGAAGAGACATACATTGTTTGGACACAGAAAAATCCATTGTTTAAAGAGATCAATCATCCCTAAATCACTGTATGAAAAAAAGCACATTCAATATTTTATTGTATTTTAAACTTTAAAATTCACGAAAATATTCTTGGTAGGGGTAACAGTTAAAAAACAATAATTTGACAAATGTGCACACATAAAAAATTGAGAATGAGAAGTGAGATTTTTATATTTATCAAGAGGTGTTTTAAGTTGAGAAACACAGTTCTAATTAATACAGGAATTAAAAGTAATCCTGATCACAATCACAACAGAGTTTTTAAATTAAATTGGGATAAAGGAGTTCATCTAGGAAGAATAAATATGTAATTTGGTATATATTCTGGAAAAAAAAAAGAACAATGGGGGGCCAGCTTAGTGGATGAGAAAGCAAATCATAAATTGGAGCAATTAGAACAATGTCATATTAGAGAGACAGATCACTGGAACATATTAGTCCAGAAAAAAACCCAAATACTATACACAGGAATTCACTATATATATAAAAATACAGCATTTCAATTCAGTGGGGGGAAATATGGAATTTTTTTTCAATAAAAGACATTGCTGGCTAGCCATTTTTTAAAAAGTAATCTGGATATTCACATAAGAACACAGAATTAAGTACATAAGGATGGCAACCTCAGCACTTTCTGTAACAATAAAAAATTGGAAAAAACTTAAATGCCCATTTAAAGGTAACTGGATAAACAAATAATGGTAAATCTATATAGTGGAATATTATACAATGATTTAAAAGGAATAAACTCAGATAATACTGACATTGAAAAAAATCTAAAATATATGTATTTATATGGAAAAATGTATTTACACGGAAAAAGTGTATTACATGGAAAAACTGCAAAACTGTATTATAGTAAAATGTTATTTTGTTAAATACATTTTTAAAAAGCAAACATCAAATTGCTAACAAGGGTTAACCCAAAGGATCAGGGTTGTGGGAAAATTTTATGTAGCACACTATATAATTTTGTAATGTTTGAATTTTTATAAGCATGTTTTATTTATAATAAAACTTTACACAAGTATTTTAATAACTTTGGCCACTAAAATTACAAAATAAATTAGTTTGTGTATGAGACAGCAAGTGTTTTAATTTGCCACAACCAGTAGTACCTGATTTAGTGACTAAGAACAGTAAGCAGAGGGACTATATATTATCTCCACAGATGAAAATTAATTAACAACTTGAAGACAAGGACAAAAAGTTCATTACATGAAGACAGACATTACACTAAGGCAGGAATGAATATAAGATACCTGGGTAGCGTGGCCTCCTAGGACACCCTATCTGATGCATCCTGACTAAAGATCTTCACCTTTGAGATTTTCAGTATGACTTTTTCTAGACTTAAGGCACATTTTTTTTCAGATGCAAACACAGGGCTGAGATTTGCTCCTGTTGACAGCCCAAGTCTAAATTTGCTGATGTTCACAGGACAGGGCAAGGGTAATCTATTCACTCAAGCTGTTCCTTCAAGGTGGGAGGAAGGAGAACAGGAAGGCAGAGGCAACAAGGACCTACTGGAAGAAAGGGCAAGAATACCACCACCAGGAAATGGTGCCATTTGTGATAACATACAGTATCATTAGTTGAGGGTCCTGGGACTTCATATTTACCAGGGATGGTGGTATAGAAACTACACCCTTTCATGGCTGGGTAACTTTCATGGGTTCAAATGCATTAAAAAAAAAAACTAAAGCAGCAGTACTAATATTCTCAGGGCTACTGACTATTTACTATGCAATAAGAAACCCACACCCATTTGTTCTAACCAAAATAATGAACAATGTCCATCAATAAAGAGAGAGTGCCATATGTAGTTTATACTGTTGTAATGTTATAATTACCTCTTAAGGAGTCTGAAAAAACCCAAGTCGATCTAAATATCAATTTCTTTACTTAAAACTCACTTCTGGCAGAACTGTTTACAAACTTTTCCTTAAGAAAGGGCTTTCCACATTTTTTAAAGTTTATTCTCCAGAGTGTAATCAGGAAACAGACAAAGAGCAAACAAAGTTCCACCCGACGGAGATGCCAATGAGTCCTTGGATGTTGTATAAATCAATCTCCCCTGGGAAGCCCTCTCTGCCCCGCCTACTTCCTGACTGAAAGGCCTTTATGGGTAAAAAGACCTTCTGCTCTTTAATTGTAAAATATAAATGATCTCTCTCTTGAGGAAAGCGATGGCATTTACAAGCATATGGTTTAGCAATTTCTTTCTGCTCTTGGTACCCATGTGGTGTGTAATTTGAAGCTGTATTCCTTAAACTTTAAATTAATATTGCCTGGGGAGAGAAAGGATATCCTGGCTGCATCTTAAGCACTCTCAAAAAATCACATTCTACTTTCTCATGGGAAGGATACCTCACTTCTTTTGATATATACTCTACCCTTGTCATCCAAAAGTCTGAATAAACAGGTGTACAGTGACCATACCAGTAGATGTAACCTTGATTCTGATATTCTGCAAATCTACTTCTAAACCTTGCAGAGGAGTCCTGTCATGGGGGCAGTAAAGGGCCCCAGTGAGAAACATGACTGAGGTTCACAGGCATTTTCTGGCTTCAGGATTCCCCAAATGTCTTTCCCTGGGAAAGATGAAATGATTTCTAACGTCCAGTCCCATTCCAAATTCTTGTCACTCTTACGATTTTATATGTTTGTAAATAAATGTTTATAGATATGCACAGCTTGGAACACTTTTTTTTAAAGATTTTATTTATTTATGTGACAGAGAAAGAGACAGCTAGACAGGGAACACAAGCAAGGGGAGTGGGGGAGGGAGAAGCAGGCTTCACACTGAGCAGGGAGCCCGTTGTGGGGCTCAATCCCAGGACCCTGGGATCATGACCTGAGCCAAAGGCAAACGCTTAACAACGGAGCCACCCAGGCGTCCCAGCCTGGAAGACTTTTAAAGCCTATAATCATAACAAAAACATTTGACAAGATTATTTTATTGAGAGTGTATATAACTCCATTTACCAATTACCACATTGATTCTCCACTTATTTGTCAAGGGACAAACTAGTTTCTGAATCTGTATGTAATTCATCTGATAAAAGATTTACTGAGGAAAAAAAAAAAACATTTATTGAGCTCTGTTCTATAATACAGGCCCAGTGCTAGGTGATAGGAACACAAAGATTAATAAAAGATAAAGTTGCTACCTCTGAAGAACTCACTGTCTACTGAGAAAGCTAGGACTAGATAACAAATAATGTCAATTCTACAACTAGCAAGCCATAATTTTATGATTTTTAGAAAGTAAGATAGTTATCAGTTATCTTCTGTAAGTACCATACTAAAACAATGACAACTATGCTGAACAGATTATTAAATGAACAGGAACTCAGAAAATTATGTTATACTCTTATATCAAAATAAAAGTTAATATTCAAACAATTGGCTACTTGTTCTCCAAAATGGGATGCTCACATCCCAAAGTGAGTACAATATAAGCCATAGGAATTTGGTAAGAAAACCTTAACACTTCTATTAACATATATATACTTTAAAGATTTTATTTATTTGACAGAGAGAGAGAGAGCACAAGCACGGGGAGCTGCAGGCAGAGGGAGAGGGAGAAGCAGGCTCCCCGCTGAGCAGGGAGCAGGATGCAGGGCTCAATCCCAGGATGCTGGGATCATGACCGGAGCTGAAGTCAGACACTTAACCAACAGAGCCATCCAGGTGCCCTGACCTGTATAACCTAGAAAAAGAAAAAATTAAGCTTCAGCAATATTTAATATGTGGATGGACCTGGCCTCCTCTCATGATCTGCATGTCAAAAACAGTCACTTGTCTCATAAGGTAAAGTGTCTAGAGAATTCCACGAAGAGGCAGGGCTCAAGGAAGTGTTCTCATTTGTTCAAGGACATACTAGGTTTACCTGTGCCTGCTTATGTGAATTTTCCAAATGTTATCTGGTTTTAGTTAAATTATTGCTCACAAGATAAGTGAACTAAAAAAGGTTCCTGCAAGGAATCCACTGATTGAAGATAATGTAACATTGTCAAAACAAGAAAACAAGTAAATGGCCATTATGATAACTCTACTCCTAGTAATCAGATTTTATAAGAAGGTGACCCCTGCCAATAAGTCCTAGAGACTTAATGCATACTACAGTGAATATAGACAAAAATATTGCATTATAATCATCAAACCTGCTAAAAGATTTGAATTTAACTTTTGCAACTACTAAAAAGAAATGCTAATTATGTAACATGATAAAGGTGGTAATAATGGCCACAATGGCAATCATATCACAATATATAAGTGTATTAAATTAACATGTTATACACTTTATATTTTTTTAAAGATTTATTTATTTATTTATTTATTTATTTATTTGAGAGAGAGAGAGAGAGAGAGCAGAGTGAGCAAGAGAGAACACAAGGGAGGAGGCAGAGGGAAAGGGAGAAGCAGAATCCCCACTGAGCAGGGAGCCCGACATGGGGCTCCATCCCAGGACCCGGGGATCATGAACTGAGCCGAAGGCAGATGATTAACCGACTGAGCCACCCAGGCGCCCCGCATGTTATACACCTTAAATCTATATGTTATATGTCAAATATATTTCAGTAAAAAAATGACTCCAACATTTGAAATAATATCATTTGAAATATATACTACTATTAACAATGAACCTCCATATAAAAGGCATTAAAACATATGTTGAATAAATATTGGTTAAATGTTTTAACCCAAAGAAGCTTAAGACAAAAATTACAATCTAGTAGCAAATTAACCATTTTGCAGGACACAGAAAGTTTCTTTCATGTAATAATAATGGTTACTATCTACAGAAGACTTACTATAAGCCGGGCATAGTCCTAAGCATTTTATACACACCATCTTATCTAATATTCAAAGAACTGGCTTGGGAAGGTACTGTTTTTTATCCTACTTTACAGATAGGAAATTGAGAAACAGACAAGAGTAGGCAATTGTCCAAGGACACAGACAATAGCAGATCCAAACCAAGGTCTATCAAAGTTCTGAACTTAGAAGAGCTATGCCACAGTGACACAGGAGAAGTCGGAAATGATTCTGACTCCGACTCCTGCCAACTAGCTCCTCTTCTGACCAGCAGTTCTCAAACTTTTTTAAGACACCCTATTCAGACTAGGTAAAATATGCCATGGGTGATAAGAATGAAGTGTCCTTTTTCAAGTCAACTGTTGGAGATTACATATACAACTTTGGAGATTACATATACATACTAATATAGGGAGAATAATTCAGACTCAGCTGCAATGTAGTTAAATTCTAGTTACTGAAAAATTACAGACCAAGAATATTAATACAAATATGCATCTATATACACTACAGGATTAAGTGAAAACCTATAACAAACTAAACTGATAATGATACAACTGAACAGTAATATATAATTAAAAAAAACAAGAATGGAAACAACTGTGAAAAGAACAACAAACTCAACTGATAATCTGTATCTTTCTGAAAATGTAAAATAATTCTAACTTATGCACGTTCATATGCGGAACAGGAGCTCTGCAATGTTGCTACAGAGTACACAGTAGCCAGAATTATTAGAACATCAAATTATACACCTGAAACTAATATAACACTGTATGTTAATTATACTTGAATTAAAAAATAAGTAAATTTTTAAGGGGCACCTGGGTGGCTCAGTCGGTTAAGCATCTGACTTCAGCTCAGGTCATGATCTCAGGGTGCTGGGATTGAGCCTTGTGTTGGGTTCCCTGCTCACCCAGGAGTCTGCTTGTCCCTCTGCCCCACACCTCATGCTCTCTCTCTCTTAAATAAATAAAATCTTTTAAAAAAATAATAAATAAATAAAATTTTTAAAAGGTAGTAACGGCACCTACATGTCATTTATCTAGGTACATATTAAAATACTGCTAAATTTTTTAAAAAATTAGAATCCTTTATAAACTCTAGTATTATGCTAATGTGGATTTATGAATGCCACATTTTGCACACCCTTAATGCTTCACTTGATTGGTTTTTAATAAGTTGCCAAAGGATATATATAAATGAAAGACTATGAGATCAACTGACACTTGCCAATGTTTTTTGATCAGGGCTAACCAGTGGCCTTGGGCCATCTTTTGAGAAGCATTCTCCTAGACTAGGCAATTCTCCTGGCTCAGTTTGGCAACGATATTTAATTTTGTGGTGGTTGGGAGAAGTTATTCTATTATTCAATTACAAAATATTTTAAATTCCCAAGGCAAAGCAGCCCAATTTATAATTTGCAATATGAATTTTAATTTCTCTTGAATTCAAGCTATCTTCAGTTTCTCTGGATCCAATCTCCAAAACAATCTTTCCCAAATACCTGCAAACAAACAAATGCATTTAAATCAGGTATCCTAGAATAAAAAAAAACAAAAAACAAAAAAACATGTATCATGACCAAAGTGAGCTTCAATCTGTTATGTTTTAAAGTTTCTCCAAATACTGAAGCTTGCTTCTTCTTTCTTCCCTACAAAGGACCTTCTTGAGCTTGTACTTCAGAAAGGCGTTAAGGTGCAGAAACATCACCAGATTTTATTAACCTAAATTCTGAATGTTTACCCAAAGACTTGCATTATCCAGCTAACAACCTTCCCTCAGTCTCTCAGCTCTTGTTTGTTCCACTGTTTAACTCTCTATAAGGCAACCTCTACATGATGGGATGACTTTTGGGAATGACAAGTCACAGACTGCAATTCTAAGAAGTAACTATCACAGTTCTCAGAGTTTATATAACTATTCTTTTTCAGGTTCTCAGCCTTATTGGTCCCAAGTCCATTGAAAACTTCATGAACTGTATGCTGGGAGCAAAAAATATATATATATATGCACCTAGAGCCAAAAAGCAATGAAAAAGTCATGATGAGTACAGAGGTTATTAGTTGTAATAATATTTGAAAATACAGGACAAGCCATTTCTGTTTAATTTCTTCAGTGGCAACTTAGGGGTCTGTAATATTCTTGCCCAGATTTAAATTACATTATATTTTCCTAATTAATAAGCGTTATTATAGCATGAACTCCCATTAAAGCAGGGGGATAATCAATTGCAACATTTTAATTTCTTTGTAGCAAAGCTACTGTGAACATTTGCATTACTGTCTGTGTAAAGGAAATTGGCTTTTCATTTGTAGATGTTATATAAAAATGTTCTACCGTGCATACTTTGATGCAGTTTGTTAAACCCCAATATCCAGGCTATTTTCTGTGAATTGGGAATTTTAAAAAAAGATCAAGTCTGAGAAGTTAGTTCACCTAAAATCTTGGATTTATAAGCTTATTTGTTGCCATTCTAGAACAGAATCTAAAGGAAATGTTCACAAATTATACTAATCTTCCTTTTGTTTTTTCCCCCTTCTTCCATTTAGTTTTATGGGCATTGTCTTTATTCCTTCAACATAACATTCTCTACTGCAATGGAAAAAAAAAAAGAATAAAAATCAGAGAAATTATCATCATGTAGACTAGGAATTACTGTCCTAAATGACAGCCACTGATCCAAATTTGTAACCAAAGCCAAATCTACAGCCAAATCAAAAGCTATAGTGTGCATGTAAGAATAAGGGAATGAATAGCAGATGTCAAGCAAATAACTTTCATCTTAGCAACAGAAAAACTTAGGCAAAAAGTTCAAGAAGTCTATGCCTCTTAAGATTAGTAAAATGGACTTTTCCTTTAAAACTGTTACCCTGTCATGTTCCAAACTTAATCTTACTCAAATCTTCTACAAACCCCTTTGAGTAAGCAAACATGTGGCCTGTCTTTCACCCTCTTCTGGTGCATGTATAAACTGCACTTACACTGCGGGAGAATAAAACCCATAAAACAAGAGAAAAATGTATGTTTTTTTCATTCTGTTTTAGAACAAAAACTCTAAAGGGTAGTGTATGGGTCTTCTATATTCTGTGCACTAATACCCCCAAGATGCTACTGAATAATTGATGAGCTTATGATTAGACTGCTATCCTTGGTTTTGAACAACATTCATGGACCAAATTTAATTCACATCTAATATTGAATTCTATCTCTTTTATCATGATCAAAATATGCATCAAGGCTGATCTCTGTTCCTTAGAATTTCATCAGTCGATTCTTTACCTAAAGTCATTATCTTGATATGTGACCAGCTCAGCTACAGCACCAACTAGGGATGTCACTGACACAAATTCTCACAGCCCATCAAGAAAAGATACTAGGACCAAACCTTTATAACAGAAACAAGCCTACAATGCAGGTACCTTAAGAATAAATATATTGACACAAGAGGAGGAGAATCTATTCATACTTTATAAGCAGAATATTTCTGAAGGTCATTTCTAAGAGAAAAAATAAATTGTGATTAATAAAGTTTTTAATGTTAAGTTGGATTTCATTTAATCGAAATGGCATTACAACATTTTTTGACAAACATAAAATGATCGAATGTAGCAGAAATGGTGTTAAATTTATAAAGAAAGAAGCAGCTTATGTTTTACTTGGTCAGCTGGGTGGGGTTTAGCTGCTAATAAGGAAACAAGATTCTTAAAACACTGTGCTGTACCATGAGTGTATCTAAAGTAACCCATACGCTCTGTAGATAAGGTGGGTTTTAAATAATGGAAGAAAGTAGCTTTTTAAGGATATTAAGTAAAAGAAGATGTTCCATACAGACAAGATGGCAAGGGCAGGAGTCTTACGGCAATATCTGAAAATGTGAGACTGAAAAGGAAGTTTGTTTTGAGTAACAACAGAGAAGAGATGGGAACAGATACACAGTATGGTAGAACCTTACAATATAAAACCCGTCTAAAACTAAGATGCCTCCAAGGGAACACAGAGCTGAGACTCAGAAGTACTCATAAGTTCTGCTGAGTAAGATCTAGACAAATCATTTCAAGTCCCGAGACTCAGTTTCTACCTTGGAAAAGGGGTAAGAGTAGGGGTTAGGCAACATTCTGTGGTAACTTCAAGTTCTAAAACTCTAGAGCTAAATCATATGTGTAGGAAACAATGCTCTTATAGACTGGTGGAAGTATAAACTGGTTCAGCTTTTTGGAGGTCAATCCGGCAGAATTCACGAAATTCCTAAATATCCATTTCCTATAACCCCACAATTGTACTTCCAGGAATATATAAGGTTATAATTAAGCATTGCTTCTAACAGCAAAAAGCTAGGGGACTAAATATCCATCAGTACCACAAGAGGAAAATAACAGCAACAATCTTCAGGGAGGGGAATGAGTGTGAGGGGCCCACAAGGGGATGAGTGGGAAGGTTTACATTTAAACTCCATGTACTTCTGAAGTGTTTCCTTCTTTTAAAACAAGAACTGATTGGGGCGCCTGGGTGGCTCAGTAGGTTAAGCATCTGCCTTAGGCTCAGATCCTGATCCCAGGGCTCCTTGCTCAGCAGGGAGTCTGTTTCTCCCTCTCCCTCTGCCTGCCACTCACCCTGCTTATACTCTCTCTTTGTGTCAAATAAATAAATATTAAAAAAAAAAACAACAAGAACTGATTTATCTTTTACATAAATGGCATTTCAAGAAATTTTAGAAAGTATTAACTTAAAAAAAGGTGATGAGATATTTATGTTTATCAAAAGGAAGCTTTTATTTTTCTTTAAAGAAAAGGATGAAAACCCCAGATCTGAATTTGTTGCACTTTACTGAGAAGCAATTGTGAGGAGAAATGAGCAAATGCTGATGCAGAGAGAAATTTAGCAAATAACAGATTTTTAAGAGTTAGCTGAAAATGAGTCAGAACACAAATTCCCAGGGAACAGTGGCTAGATATTGCTCCCTGGTGTCCCAGAAGGACAACATTCAATCAATAAATATTACACTGAAATGATCCAAGCAAAGGCTGTAGACACAAAGGTACAACTCTGTGTCATTCTCAGGGATTGATTATAAAGATATATGTGCTCATCTTAAAAATACCTCTCAACTATTTATAATGAAATGTTTTCGGGGCGCCTGGGTGGCTCAGATGGTTAAGCATCTGCCTTCGGCTCAGGTCATGATCCTAAGGTCCTGGGATCGAGTCCCGCATCGGGCTCCCTGCTAGGCGGGGAGCCTGCTTCTCCCTCTGCCTCTGCCTCTCTCCCTCTCTCTCTCTGACTCTCATGAATAAATAAATACATTTAAAAAAAAATGTTTTCATTAACAAGTTTTCCCTCCCCCTAATATTCAGCAGGTATTTGATTTCTTAATTTCCACTTACTAACCCAGGTTATACTCCTGTATCACACTTTGCATAATGTTTGTCCTATTTCTCAATTTTTTCAAATATTTTTAAACTTACACAACTTTTATTATACAGCACCTTTCTTGGTGTTTTTTTTTTTTAATTTTTTTTTTTTTTTTAAGATTTTATTTATTTGACAGAGAGAGACATAGTGAGAGAGGGAACACAAGCAGGGGGAATGGGAGAGGGAAAAGCAGGCTTCCTGCTGAGCAGGAGCCCGATGTGGGGCTCGATCCCAGGACCCTGGGATCATGACCTGAGCCCAAGGCAGACGCTTAATGACTGAGCCACCCAGGCGCCCCTTTCTTGGTGTTCTTGAAGTCTCTAGTGATGTATGGTTTTTTCAACTGTAAATTCCATTAAGTATTTGAATGGAGCATAAACAAACATTAACAACAGTATAATCCTAAGAGTCAACATTCCCTTAGAATCTCTGAAATAGCATTATTCTATTTTTCCCTTCACAAAAATATAAAATTCCTGTTGATGTGCTTTTTAGACAATGCAAAGCTTTGCCTTTTCAGAACAAAGGAAGCCCATTCTTTCTGCACTGCTGTTAGTTTGTTAGGATAAGCCTGTGTTGCTTAATTATAAGGAGTAGGACCTGCCAGAACCAAGTGTCGAAGAATTGAAGTCCATGAAGGAAACGATTCAAATAGTTCTAGAGATAGCTGCTTCTCAGCTGACATTCAACTCAACAATTGGCGAAGGCTTACTATGAACCCAGGTACAGCGGGAAGGAAGTAACAGGTGATGAACATTACCCAATAATAGGAACTAAAAAAGTTCATTACTCTCTTTCTGTGCTGTAACAGCTGTAACTTAAAGATCACAAAGCAGGGCGCCTGGGTGGCTCAGTCGTTAGGCGTCTGCCTTCGGCTCAGGTCATGATCCCGGGGTCCCGGGATCGAGTCCCACATCGGGCTCCCTGCTCGGCGGGAAGCCTGCTTCTCCCTCTCCCACTCCCCCTGCTTGTGTTCCTGCTCTCGCTGTGTCTCTCTCTGTCAAATAAATAAAATCTTTAAAAAGATCACAAAGCAAATGATCACTATAATTTCTTCTCCAACCTTGCCCCCTCCACAATTTACAAAAGATGACATTCCAAAAACAAGTTATTTAGAAGCCCTAGAATGCTTAGTCTTTTCCACAGAAACAATGTTGCAATATCTGATGGCCAGCCACAAATGCCCATTTATTCCCAAAGTACCTTAAGGAATGGACCACTAGGAAAACCACAATGAGTAACAATATGGGAAAATGCTGAGTCTCAATTTGGAAAGAAAAAATGATACCTTGCTAGCTTCAGGGAAAAAAAGGGAGGAAACTCTTCTCCACTTGCTCCTGCTCACTGGGCCACACCCAGGAATTACTACTCTGACTTCTTCCCTTTTGGTTGCCTTGTCTGCTGATTTTCAGCACGTTCTTTCTTTCTCTGGCTGACTAAGCAGTAGAATGCGCTCAGAACTTTCACCCAGCTCTGGAGCTGCATTAGCCAAAATAGTAGCCACTGGCCACCATATGTGGCTACTGAGCCCCTGAAATATTGGCCAGTCCAAATTGAGACATACTGTAAGTATAAATACACACTGTATTTCAAAGACTTGGTAAAATATCTCATTTACTTTTTTATGTTGAGTTGATGTTGAAATGGTAATATTTTAGATGTATCAGGCTTAATAAAATATTTTTAAATTAACTTTACCTTTTTTTCTTCAGCATGGCTACGAGAAAATGTTGAATCACAAACATGGGTTGCATTTGTAGTTTACATTATATTTCTATTAGACAGCACTACTTAACAGGTTATCATAAATAAGGCAGTAAAGAGTATCCCAAGTCACATCGCTTGAGTTCAAATCTTGGCACCACGATTTACTACTGTGTAATCTTTGACACATTACTTAACCTCTTTCTAAGCCTCTGTTTTCTCTTCTGTAAGATGTGGTAATAATAAAATGCTATCTCGGAGGGCTGTTGGTAGAATTAAATGAGGTACAGAAAAGCAAATACCTGTCACATAATAAATGCTCAGTAAATATTTACCACTACTATCATTACCACAACAACAACTACTATTATCATTATTCACTACCATTACATGATGAAGAAAAGGACAAAGATTCAAGTGGGTAGAAAGAGAGATGGAGACAGGGTAAAAATACAGACTGTTCAGAGAGAATTCTGTTTAAAGAGGTAGATCCATTTAGGAACAGGTCCACTTTGCCATAGAGATGAAGAACTAACTCTAGGCTGCCATCAGCTCCCAAAGACACAGCCCAGGTGGAGACCTGCATCACTTAATGGCAGGCAGTATCTGGGTATTTCCAGGATGTTCTCTTACCATATAAATATGTCAGAGAGGGGCACCTGGGTGGCACAGTTGGCTAAGCGTCCAACTCTTGGTTTCGACTCAAGTCATGATCTCAGGGTCCTGAGATTGAGCCCTGCATTGGGCTCTGCACTAAGGGCGCAGTCTGCTTGCGATTCTCTCTCCCTCTTCCCTGCCCCTCCCGCTTGTGTGCTCGCGTGCTCTCTCTCTCAAATAAATAAATAAAATCTTTAAAAAAAAAGAGAGAAAATGTGGGAATACAGAAAGAGCACTGCTGCTCTTGTAGCAGCGTAAGGAACCTTAGCCTCGACGCTGGGAGCCACGGATTTGCGGACAAGTCCTCTAGCTACTGGATCATTTGTAAATGAGAAGACAGGGCTAAAAATTCTCTGAAGTCCCTTCCAGTTATGACTATTCTTCTCCCCTCTTTCCAAAAGGGCTGCAGAGCAAGAATAACTTCCTAAGAGTCCATCACCACCACCACCACCACCACAAAAACATCCAACCCAAGCACAGATGTTGCCTTCCCACCTGTTCAGCCTCTAGTGAAAGCCAGGGATTTAGACTTGTTGGTTTTTCTGAGATGCCACTGTCTTCTCTCATATGACCAGGTTACTACTGGAACTTCTTTTTTCCCCTTGTCTGGCTAATTCTGCGTCTTCTTTCAAGGCTCAGAACAGGTTTCATGCCTTTCAGCAAGAGCCTTCACTGATGTTGCCAGTCTAGGTCAGGTGCCCCTTTTACATGCTCTGTTTCCCACTTTCACTGGCCCCATGCCCCGCACTGGGATTTTGTTATTGACTTGCCTTGATGGTAAGTAAGCTCATAGAGGGCAATAACCACGACACAGTGCCTATCGGTACCCAACAAATACTGAATGAACATCTTACTCCTCTTTACATCCCCAGAATCTAATACAGTGTCAGGCATATTTAAGTCCTCAAAATTAACAAAAAAGGCCATATAGATATTAACAGATCTCTTCTCTGAATTCCAGGCCCCTACATACCACTGCTTACTTTACATCTTCACTTGGTTACCTCAAAGATCCTTCAAGACTCACTTCATACTATCTATGCTCTCTCTCCCCGAAAAAACTGTCCCCATGCCGTGTTCCCAGCTCAGTGACCCAGTTATAGAAACCAGAATGCCACCTCCCTCGACCTCACTTCTCATACCTAAGCCAGCAGGAAGTCTTTTGGTTTTACTTCATAAATGAGCTCTGAAATCGATTTACTTCTTGACAAATTCTATGCTACCATTCTAGTCCGCACCATGCTTGTCTCTCACTTGGACCATCACTTAGCTCCTAACTGATTTCCCTGCTTCCACTCCAAACCGTGCACCCAACAGCCAAACTGGAATCTGTCAAATTATAAAGCTGCTTAGGAACTGTTTCCCTCAAGCCCTCCCTTTATGACACCCACTCCCGCTTAAAACCCTTTAGTGGCTTCCCAACGCTCTTGACATGAAAGAACAAGAGGAAAACATCTAACGAGGCCTTCGTGGTTCATGGAATCTGGCTCCTGTCTAACTCCACCGTCGCTTCCCCCAATGGTCCCTCACTTGACAAGTTCCTTGACGCTACAGAGCCTGGCATAAGCTGCTCCCTCTCTGGGACTCCCCTTCCTCTTCCACCTTCCACCCCCCAGGTGTGACTGAAGTGCCATTTCCTCAGGCAGCCCTCCTTGACTTTGGATGAGCCAGGGTCCCTTGTCATCTGCCCTCATACACTGTAATCATTTCCTTCGTAGAATTCATCTCTTTGTATTTATACATCAGACTTCCCCCTGAGATGCCATTTCCCAACACAAATCTTTTGCAAATCAGATTGGCCACTCCACTGCTTACAACCCTTCAGTGCCTTCCTATCTCACTTTAAATAAAAATCATACCCTTTACCAAGGCCTACAGGGCTCTGCATGTGCTGACACCCAACCACCTCCCCAAACTTCTCTCCTCCCCCTTTCCTCACACATACTACTCCAGCCACTCTGGCCTTGCTGTTCCTTAAACACAGACCAGCTTGTCCCTGAACTCAGGGTCCTTATAATTACCTTCCCCCTGCCAGAATGTTTTGTTCTCTGGGTCTACACTACTGGTTACTCACCATTCAGATATCTGTTCCCTGACTGCCTTCCCTAAGGGAACACCCACCCCCACCCCATTTCTACCCTCTATTCCATCTTATTTTCTTCACTGCCCTTATCACTAGAAGATAACCTCCATGGGGGCAAAGACTCTGCCCTGTTCATCTCAGTGCCTAGAAAAGTATCTGTTGCACAGTAGGTACTCAACACCTATACAAATGCTTAAAGTAGCTTGTGGGTCCCCTTTCAAATAAGTGAACTCCACTGACATAGGTAAGAGATAGAGGTATCGGGCGCCTGGGTGGCTTAGTCGGTTAAGCATCTGCCTTCAGCTTGGGTCATGGTCCCAGGGTCCTAGGATCAAGTCTCACGTTGGGCTCCCTGCTCAGCAAGGAGTCTGCTTCTTTCTCTACCCCTTCCCCCCGCTTGTGATCACTCTCTCTCAAATAAATAAATATTTAAATGTAAAAAAAGGTAAAATGAAAAGATAAGTATGAAGAGTTGATACTAGAGGCCATGTGGTAGGCTAAATTCTAACATGGCCCCCTAATTTCCATCCCCTGGTATACACATCCTGTATAATCAATCCCCTTCCCTTGAGTTTGGGCAGTACCTGTGAATATGGGATAGTTGTCCATGTCATTAGGCTACCTTATAGGTAGGTAGGTAGGTAGGTAGGTAGGTAGGTAGGTAGGTAGGTAGGTGTGTGTGTGTGTGTGTGTGTGTGTGTGTGTGTGTGTGTGTGTGTCTTTTAGAGCAGACTGGAAGGATTCTCCTGCGTGTGTGTGTGTGTGTGTGTGTGTGTGTGTGTGTGTCCCTTTTAGAGCAGACTGGAAGGATTCTCCTGCTGGCCCTGAAGAAGTTGCCAGGTTGTGAGCAGGTCACATGGTTAAGACCTGAGAGTGACCCCCCCAAGCTTATAGCCAGCAAGAAAATGAGGACCTCAGTCACGTGAGCACAAGGAATTGAGTTATGCCTATCACCACTGAGCCGGGGTAGAGGACCCCAAGCCTCAGATGAGATCGTAGTCTCTGCAGACACCTTGATTTCAGCCTGGGGAGACCGTGAGCAAACAATACAGCTATACTGTGCCTGGACTTCTGACCTACAGAAACTGTGAGCTAAAAAATGGCTGTTGCTTTAAGCTGGAAGTTTGTGGTACATTGTTATGCAGCAACAGAAAACTAATGCAATCCTGCTTGCCAGGATCAAGGTATCTGGAACACATTGGCTTCAAATGGAGAATATTTACTCTCAAAATGCCTACTATTGGTTAATTTTGCTTCTTTTATATCACTGTTGTAGAGCATGTCTTTGAAAGTCACATTAGCATTATATTTCTATCCTTTTTCCAAAATGGACTTAAGAAGTTTCAAAAGCCTCATAATTCCCTTTTTTCCTTCCTCCTCCTCCTCAGTTATTCTCACTGAGCACAGGATACTGTTCCTTGAAATTAATTTTCACAATTAAATAGCCCTTTAAAGCCTCTAATTCATTTCCCAACTCTCATCTTTCAGATGTGAGCAGAGAATCACCATCATCTAGTGGCTCATTATACACGCTATAAAATATTTCACCCCAGCTGTGAAGCTGGCCACAGTAAATACGTTTTGTTGCCTTAATCAAGATTTATGATAATATAATAATGTAATTTTTAAAGGCCACATGCCAAAGTACTTCCTAAATTAATAAAAATACTTAGCACTTAACCTATAACACACTTTCAAATCATCACACAATCTTGCAGGTAGCTATTTGCCCATGTGCCCAGGGCTAGTAACAATTGATGGAGAGCCTGTCACCAAGCCAATTTACTTGATTTATTTTACAGTAGCCTTCTAAGGCCACGTACACAATGGGTACTCACTTTGTGATGGGAAAATAAATTATTTAGTCTGAACAATCTGACAGTGTTACTATTAAGTTATTAATTCACTGAAAGGAGGGAAGTTCCCTGAATAGCCTTTTTTTTATGCTCAAATAGCGACACTACTAATAAATATTCAGATTCCTAGAACCCTAGAGCTGGAAAGGCCTTCAGGATCAAAACCCACAGCTTTTTATAGAGGAGGAAACTGAGAAACTTCTTCAAGGTCACAGTTGTCAGTGGCAGAACCTGGGATAAGATAAGGAGAGATAGGGCTAAGGATCTCAATTCCTCATTGAGAAAATGGGGATAACCTCACCCCCAATATGGTGGCTATGAGGATGCAATAAAATAATATAAAATAAAACACGTGAAGGACATAGTATAATGGTCGACAAATTTTCCTGCCCAGGGTTTCCTCCACTAATCTCTCCCATCACTTTATTATTTTTTTTTTTTTTCCCAAACTATCATTTAGGATAAAGCACTTTGGTGATGACTTTCTGACATACATACTGCACTGACAACAAACTGGAGCAAATTATAGTCCACTGGAAAATAGAAGGACTACTTGGAGGCTACAAAGGAAGCAGCTGACCTCGACTGTCAGGATTTGAGTCTATACTCTCCAAAGGTTTCAAGAACTTTCAAATTGTTGAGCCCAAACCAGCTTCCCCAAGGTTGGGAGCATGAAGAGTTTAGAACCAGTTGTTCAACCCTGCACTTCACACATACTTTCTCATCCCTTTTCCAGTTTTTATTCAAACTCTTCATAAGATTATCCATACCCACGGCCTCCTCCTGCCAACCTCCAATTCACTCCTGAATCCACTGAAACCTCACTATCAGCCCACCACCCCACTGAAACCACTCTTACCACAGTCATCAATGATTCTTAATTGGAATATCCAAGATTCGCTTTTCCATTCTTACCTTTCTGGATCTCTCTGCAGCATGTGACACTCTTGAACATACCCTCTTGGAACTCTACTCCCTTAGCCTCTGTGACATTCTCTTTTCCTGGTTCTCCTTTTACCTCTGTGTCTCTTCTATCACTACTGTGTCCTTAAGAGTTATATTCCCCAGGGCTTCCTTGTGAGTTTATCATTCCTTCTGGTTTCAACAACTACCTGCTAACTTCCAAACTCTATCTCTAGGTCATACATCTCTGAATTTCAGATTCATATGTACGGATTCATATGCCTGCAATATGATTCCACCACATGTCCCCACTGGCACTTCGAATCAGCATACCCAACACCAAATTAATCTTTTCTTAATGCATGTCTTCCTCCAGTGTCCTTTGTCTTAATATGGGGTATACCACACAAGTAACCTATGCTAAAAACCTGTACATTTCCCTTGACTTCTTCCTTTCCCTGACCCCACCCTGTCTAATCAACTAATTAGATCTTTTTTTTTTTTTAAAAAAGATTTACTTATTTGAGAGAGAGAGAAAGAGAGAGCATGTGAGTAGGGGAAGGGGCAGAGAGAGAATCTCAAGCAGACTTTCCACAGAGCATGGATCCCAACGCGGGGCTTGATCCCACAACCCTGAGATCATGATGTGAGCCAAAACCAAGAGTCAGATGCTTAACCAACTAAGCCACCCAGGAGCCCCAAGATCTTCTAATTTTACCTCCTAAATTTTATTCCTCTAATTCATCCCTCCTATACCTAATAACTTCTACTCTAGTTCAGGTTTCAATCATCTCTTACCTTCACTACTCTGACATCTTCCAAACTATCTCCCACCTCCCATTTTGTCCCCCTCAATTCCATCTCCACTCAGTTTGCACAATAACCAATCTAAAATGAAAATATAATCAAGCTACTCCCTGGCTTAACACTTTTTAAATGATTCTCCAATTAAAAGGCTCTGCAGTCAGACTTCTACACTTTGGAATCCCCTCTCTGCACTCATTGCAAGGTCAAGACATGACCTTGAACAAGTTACTCAACTTCTCTGCATCTCCACATTTTCACTTATGAATGTCCCTATAAAACACTTAATATGTTCCTGGCATATAGTAAGTGCTTAACAGATGGTAGTTATTAGTGATTATATTATTAATATAATTATAATGATCAGATTATGATCACTGGAATGGTATACAATTCACAGACAGGGCATCCGTGGTCCTCTCTGAACTGACCCTTGCTTACCACTCTAGCCTCCCTTCTGCCTTTCACTTTATGCTTCAGCAACACCACTTACCCTGACACACTCTGTCATCTCTCTGCCAAAAACACATATTCCCTTGACCCCCTGAAGTAAGGTAAGGCCTTATCCTTTAGGCCTAATGAAGTGTTACCATCACCAGGAAGTCCTTTTTGAATATCAGTGCTTATTAAGATGTCTTAATTAAGATGTCTCCTCAGGAGTACGGATAGACTAAATATTCATGGCATATAAATTCTAAGCTAATAGTCTGGATATATTGTTCTCACAGCACTTACCGCTTTATATCACAAACATCTACCTTTAAATCTCTTACTCCCACTAGATTACAAGTTCTCTGTGGGCAGGAAATATAAATTATTCTCTCTTGTATCCACAGTACTTAATGTAACCCAGCAGGAGATCAACAAATGTCTGCGTGGATGAGAGAGAAGCTGCCTGGGAACCTCCTCTCCAATTCCATCTGCATTAGGTCAATTCTTATCGTAAAGGCGGCACATCATACTCAAATTTAACTTATGTGAATTCAATTATTTATAAAGAAGGAGTCGTCAAAATAGTGGGAGCTATCCATCACTCAACGCCTCTACTCAATGTTCCTTGCTGTACTCAAGTCTGAAACAAGGTATGAGAGATTTTGGAAGTTTCTCCATCACTGACAAATAAGTTGTGAGAAACAGTGACAAGAGAGAGAAAGAGAGGTGGTAAAACAGAGTTATCCTGCCTTAGGAAAATTAACCCTTCCTTTAAAAACTGAGAGGGTGATTTCTTCACCTCAAAAGAATTTAATAGAGTTCACTGAATTAAGTGGTACACAATTCCTCAGTAGTTAACAAAGTGTACATATGTTAATGTTTAGGTAATTAAACCTTTAATGGAGGGGAGACAACAGTAGAGACAGCAAGGAAATCAATAAAAACAATGCAACTGCACCCAAGATTATTACTGACAGAATAAAAAACTAGTATCTGAGAGAACCTTATCAAACGCCAAGTACATAACTGCAAAGACAGTATCAGAGCGGTGCTTTAGAGGCCCGCCAGGAAATGGTTAGTAATGGCGAGGTGTTGATAAGCCAAATTAGGGGTGTCAAACAAAACCTCTAGTAAAATTAAATTCTCATAATTCAAATTAGCTTATTTTAGGACATTCCTGTATTAAGAGAACCATGATACGGTATTGTGTAGGCATTACAGGGTCTTCCAAAGAAAATTTTCCCACTACCTGACTTTCGAATATAAACACTAACCCACTCCCACCCCAACTATGTGACTCCACTATATTCTCTTGCTAATGCCATCATCTATAGGAACAGACCACTGTGCTGGTAACTGGAGCCATGGGATTCCACTTGAGTCCCCAAAACTTGACTAGTTCCATAGCCAGCATAAAAACAAATACACTGGCAGCCAGCATGGCAGAGAGGGAGACGTCCAGTTCTGCCTCAGCAAGCACAGACCAGGGGCCTATGAGAAAAAGCATGCTGTGAGGAAAGCAAGACCATGCAGTTCTTTCCCACCCTTAGGCAAACCTCATCTTAGGTATCTCTTAGTAGATTACCCAATATCCATGCTACCCTTCATCTGATATCATTCCTACTCCTCCTCCACTAAACTACTAACTCCTTGAGGGCAGGGACTAGGTCATAATGTTTGATGGAAGAACTACCAGAACTCTCACATCCATTAATCTCCTTGTCAAAGCATCATGAAGTACTGCTTCATGATAGCACAGATTTTCCTAGCCATTAAAACCGTCTAAAACTGGTATGAACTACTTTATAAAGAAATGAAATGTCCATCAAAAAGGGAGTTATTATGATGTATCTGTTAAAAGATAATTTTTAAAAAAGTAAAATCATGACACATATAAATCGTGATATAGATATAAAACATATCAAAATTTTGTTTAAATCACTAATTAATGAAGCATTCAGTAAGATATTATAAAGGGTTCAAAGAAGACGTCAAAGAACGCACACATAGATGCACACACACAGATGCGTGTGCTATCTGGAATGTTAACATTGCTTTACAAACAGATGCAAAACTAGTCAATATCCCCAGGGCAACATTCAATTGCATTTCACTGGACAAAATCCACTTGTGTTTCTATGAACAAGAATCATCTGCATTATTGTCAGTTTTCTACAATTTACAGTTACAAAATAGCTCAAAGACAATGGAAGGCACAGATAGCCTAGAAGAGTGCACTAGATGGGACAGTCAGTGATTTTTTTTATGCCCATTTCAGTCTTCCAGTTTTTTCCCTAACAACAGCCATACAATGGGACACTGTAAGGGCTGCTAAAGAGAATGAGATAGGCTTTTCATATACTGATATGGAACAGCCTCCAAGATATGATGAAGAAAAAGCAAGATGCATTAATGTGGTATGTGACCTTTGTGTTGAGGAATAAACATAAGAATGTGTCATATACATACAGAATATTTCTGAAAAGGTATACAGGAATCATTACTACTTTTAATCACTCCTAGTAGAATAGAAGCCTCCATGAATGAGAGCAGATCTTTGCCTGTTTTGTTCACCCCTCTATGTCCAAACACTAGAACAATTCCTGGCGTTTACGTGGCACTCAGTAAAAATTTGTTGAACAAATTAATATATCAGGGGTAACAGTGGCTGCTTCCAGAAGGAAGAACTGGATGTCTGTTGGGTAAGGATGAAAGGAAAACCTATTTTCTGTTGCATACCCCTTTGTATTTTTAAATTTTGTACCATGTCCATATATTACCTCCTTAAAACTGATTTTTTTTTTTTTTTAAGATAATGAGTTGATGTTAGCTGAGCTGTTTGTTACAAAGGTTATTTCTTCATTAAGCTGCCTTCTCCACCTCTAGGACTTCAGCAAGGTACTGAAAACTATGGTATGAGTATTAGCTAGCTTGATGTAAGTGATCCTCATACTGATAATATAAAGGCTCAAAAATAAATAGAAATATTGAAATGGTTTAACCACTTTAGAAAAATCTGCTGTTATCTACTGATATTGAAGATCTGCACACCATATGACTCAGTAATACTACTCTACCATATGCTAAGGTAAGACACGTTCACAAGCATGTACAAGAATATCCTAGCTAAAACACAAAAGGCCCTAGAAACAACCCAAATGTCCATCAAAAGCAGAAAGGAAAAACTGTACAGTCCTGAAATGGAATACTATGCAGCAGTGAAAATGAAAAAAATCAGCTGTATGCAACGAGATGACCAAATCTCAAAATGTAATATTAAACAATCCCAACATAAAGAATACACATATATGATTTCATTTATATAAAGTTCAAAAATAGGCTAAGTAACCTGTAAGTGTTTAATGGGTATACTTAGGAGATAAAACATAAAAAAGAATAAGGAAGTAATATTATAAAAGTCAGGACAGTGTTTACTTTTAGAAGAGGGGCTGAGATTGGGAAGGGGCACCTGATGGGTGCCTAGGGACCAACAGGGTTTTATTTCTTAACCAAGTGGAAATAAACTGGATGTTACTTTAAAATAATTTATTAAGTTCAGCATTTGTGTTCCACGTACTTGTCTGTATGTGTGTTGCTGGACAACAGAAACAAAAGTTTTAAAAGATACAGACATTTTCTATGCAAGCTCGGACCCAGGCTAGGAAAGCATCAGTGTGAGTTCTAGGATCCTGTGCCAAAGACTATGTGTCCTATGGGACAAAAAAGGAAAGCCGGCGGGAAACAAATGAGCTTTCCTTCCCCTTTCTTGGAGGTTCCTTGTGCCTTGGTCAGCTCAGTTCAAGTGTTCCCATTTTTCACAGGTTGTTCACTTCTTTCTTCACTTTTGGCATCTACTAATGTCTTTAAAAGCTGCTTCTATGGGGCACCTAGGTGGCTCAGTAGGTTAAGAGTCTGCCTTTGGCTCAGGTCATGATGCCAGAATCCTGGGATTGAGCCCCACATCAGGCTCCCTGCTCAGTGGAGAGTCTGTTTCTCCCTCTCCCTCTGCTCCTCCCTCCCCCACTCATGCTCTCTCTCTCAAATAAATAAATAAAATCTTAAAAAAAAAAAAGCTCCTTCTGCAATTTTGCAAACACTCTGTCCGTGGTCCCCAAACTTTAGTTGTATCAGAACCACCTGGAGGGAATGGTAAAACAGATGGCCAGGTCCCATTCCCAGATCCCCAGAGTTTCTGATTCAGAAGCTCTAGAGTGAGGCCCTCAAATTTCCATTTTGAACAAATTACCAGGTGACTTTAATGCTGTCCTCGGACCATTGCTCTATAGTTAAGGATTCTAATGCAATAATGTAGGCAAGAAATTGAGGACTTCAATGAAGGTAAAAGCAGTAAGAATGGAAAGGAGAAAATGGGTATAAGGAATTATAAACAAGATAGAATATCAGGGTACAAGAGAGAAGGAGTTCAGGACACTCAGGTGTTCAGGTTAGATGAATAATGTAGCATTCATCAGGACAAGGAATTGAGGGGGAAGAAAAGCAAGTTCAATCTGATAAGAAATTAATCTATGGCTTGGAGAGTGTGACTAAGGAAGCCTAAGAAAGGCACCTAACCTAAACGGGAAAGGTAGAGGGAAGCATGAATGGAATGAGGCAACAAGAGGAAAGTACTCTAAAAGTACTAGGTAAATATAAGAAATCTCATAGAAGTAAGCAGGTGACCTTCTCACAAAGGAATTTTATGCAGTTGTAGAATAGAACAAGAAAGCTCTCTAGGAACTTAAGTGGAGTGGTTTCCAGGATACAATGTTAAGTGTAAAAAGTAAAATGCAGAAGAATATCTACAGCACCTTTTGTGTAAGGAAAAAAAATGGGGGAATAAGAAAATATACATATATCTGGTCATTTGTGCAAAAAGAAGCATAGTAAGGATAGAGCAGAGAAAATGACTAGATTATAGGAGGTGGTTAGAGAGTGGAAAGGACAGAAGAAATGGGGGTGACACTTTTCTGAGGATGACTTCTTGACTTTTTCAACCATGTTCATGTTTCACATGCTCAAAAAAGGACAGTAAATAAAATCAACAAAGATGGGGAGGCAAGAGGGTGACATAAAATACAGAGAATCAAATGAACCAAACTGTATTTCAAATGAATAACATAATCACACTGAAAGGGCTACATAACTGTAACTTTTGAACCAAGTGGCTATACTCTATGCCTTCAGGCTAAAGGTTAAAGGTTAAACAAATACTGAATTTTCACAAAGGCACAGGTTAGCAATTTTCAACCTACTTTCTAGGTACATTAAGTGTACAAATAAGTAAATATAAGGTCAAAAGGGGGGACCAGGTTCTCACTATAGGAAGAATTAGAAATAAGAAAAGAGGGACGGTGAGAAGAAACCCTGTGGTGTAGGACAGGAACTGGATGGCTCAGTGTGAACTCCTGGGTTTAATTCAGATAGAGATACACAAAACTAGATATAGAGGTGTATGGGTGTAAACACACACACACACAGCCCTGTTTGCTAAGACAGTCTAGAAGCAATGACATTCTGATAGCTGTGAGCACACCTGGAACTGGGATTTTGATTTCTAGATACAATTTTCCACTAAGGGTTCCCTGGAGCTGAAACCAAGGCAGAGGTAGGGAAAATACAGATGAACCTGGACCATCTCACTGTACTAGAAAATAAGGAGGTGCTCAAAGAATAATGGGGACACAGGGTGCCTGGGTGCCTCAGTTGGTTAAGCGTCTGCCTTCAGCTCAGGTCATAATCCCAGGGTCCTGGGATCGAGTCCCACATCGGGCTCCCTGCTCAGGGGGGAGTCTGCTTCTCCCTCTGCCCCTCCCCCCCCCTTGTGTTCTCATGCACATGCCCTCTCTTGCAAAAATAAAAACTTAAAAAAGAATAATGGGGACACATCACAAAGACAGGAGCCAGCCTGAAAAAGTTTCAATTGGTTGAATATGGGGCAATTTGAGTAAAAGAAATAATGATAGTAAAGGGAAACGAGAGAGAGAGAGAAAGAGAGAGAGAGTTTGGGGGGAGAGAGGGAGAGAAAGCCAAGAAACAGATGCTTAACTATTGGGAACAAACTGATGGTTACCAGAGGGAAGGGGTGAAATAGGTGATAGGGATTAAGGAGTGCATTGTCATGAGGAGCATTGTGTTATGTATGGAAGTACTGAATCACTATATTGTACTCCTGAAACTAACATAACACTGTATGTTAACTACACTTATATAAATTTAAAAATAAATAATAAATAAAAATTATAACCCACTGAATAACACAAGATTCTGTGAATTTATAGTGATATTAACTAATGGGGGGAACTCAACTAATAAATGTAGGAGGAATAATGGAATCAGGAAATAGTCATTTGGCAAAATTGATTCAGGAAACAATCAACAATGGATGCTAAAACTAGTAGGTGAAAGTTTGAGGAGTAATAGGATATTTACAGTTTCAAAGTATTTCTCCAGAAGATACTTATTAGTTACAAAGGAAAAATAGTAACTTTACAGTGGAGAAACCAGGCAGAATCCTTATGAACTAAATGATCAAAGGTAACATCAGCAGTAATGTCAGCATCACTGGCTTCCCTGAAATGATGCACTGAGAAAAACACAACATCTGTGGTATCCCTCCCAAAAACAGATTAACGTGGGTCAAATCATGAAGGCGCACCAGACAAACCTCGAATGAGAAACTAGCCTATACTCCTCAAAAAAGTCAGTGTCACAAAGTATTGAGAAACTGTTCCAGACTAAAGGAGACCAAAGGAAAACAACAACTGAAGGTCGTGTGTGAGTGGTTTTTGTTTTGTTTCTGTGCGTTGGGTTTTTGTTGTTGTTGCTATGAATGGTGTTCACTCATAAGCCAATCAGGACAATAACAGTACTGTATTAATACTAATTTCCTGATGATTAGAAGGTGGTTAATATGAGAATATTCTTTTTTCTTTTAAGGAAATGCACACTGAAGGATTGGGGTAAAAGGGCATTGTATCTGCCACTTTCTCTTTTTATTATTATTAATTTTCATTCCAATGTACTTAACATAGTTATAATAGTTCCAGGTGTACAATTTAATGATTCAACAGTTCCATATATTATTTAGTGCTCATCAAGGTGTGATCTTATTAATCCCCTTCACCTTTTTCACCCATCCCCCCCACCCACCTCCCCTCTGGTAACCATCAGTTTGTTCTCCACAGTGAAGAGTGTTTTTTGTTTGTCTCTTTTTTTTTCTTAAATTTCATAGGTCAGTGAAATCACATGGTATTTGTCTTCCTCTGATTGACTTATTTCATCTACCACTGTATCTTCTACATCCATCCATGTTGGCACAAATGGCAAGATTTCATTCTTTTTATGGCTGAATAATATTTCATTGAATATATATACCACATCTTCTTTATCCATTCACCTATTGATGGACACTTGGGCTGCCTCCACAGTTTAGCTGTTGTAAATAATGCTCTGCAGCTTACCCTTGAACAATGTGTGTGAGAGAGAGAGAGATAGAAAGGATAAAACAGATGTGGTAAAATGTTAACATTTGGGGAAATGTAGTAAAGGCTATAGGAGAAATCTTTTCTAAAATTGGGTCAAAATAAAAAGAAGAAAAAAGTAAGGTAATTGATACCTGTTGGGGGTAGGGACGGTAAAGTCTAGATCTGGTTAACATCTAAAGAAATAGGGGCGCCGGGGTGGCTCAGGCGGTTAAGCCTCCAACTCTTGGTTTCAGCTCAGGTCATGATCTCAGGGTCATGAGATTGAGCCCCAGATCGGGCTCCACGTTCAGCGAAGAGTCTGCTTGACATTCTCTCTCTCCCTCTCCCTCTGCCCCTCCCCCTGCTCGTGCTCTCTCTCTCTCTTGCTTTCTCTCTAAAATAAATAAAAATCTTTTAAAAAAATTTAAAAAAATAAAGAAAGAAAGTGCCAAAATATGAACCTAACTGTGATGTTCCAAAAAGGTTCTCTGACTAGGGGAACCTGGGTTGCTCAGTCGTTAAGCGTCTGCCTTCAGCTCAGGTCATGGTCCCAGGGTCCTGGGATCGAGCCCCACATCGGGCTCCCTGCTCAGCGGGAAGCCTGCTTCTCCCTCTCCCATTCCCCCTGCTTGTGTTCCCTTTCTCGCTGTGTCTCTCTCTGTCAAATAATAAAATCTTTAAAAAAAAAAAAGGTTCTCTGACTAAACCAATTCTATATACACTTTCAAAAGAATGACATTTGGAATCCAATGGAGCTACGTAAGGACCTTACTCAAGAAGAGCTTCTCAAGTACACAAAGGACTTGAACAAAGTTAACAGCCTCATCCAAGCCATGAAACCCAAAGTCACCGTGCTCTGTGGAAGTTGAAATGTGTGCCTTCAAACACGGGTTAAGCAAGCACTTTTCTTCTAAAAGTTTGGAAGGTAAATCAATTTGCCTTGAAATGTTTGGTTCTACTTAAGATTAATCATGGAAACCATTAAATAGTGTAAATGAAATGATACAAGAATAAATGTATAAAATAGGACAAAAATGAAAACTTTCTGGCAGTATTAGAACTGCAGCTAATGAAATAGATGCAAAACTTCAAGAAATCACAAACAAATCTGTAATCTGTGAAAACTTGCTTCAGATTTTAAAAACCACTACCTTGACTTCAGAACATTTCCAGAAAATACTGTGAATACACAAGTCAGAAAAATTACTACATTACTACATGGCAACAATAGAGACAATCGGGGCAGTCAGTTAAGCATCTGCCTTTGGCTCGGGTCATGATATCAGGGGGCTGGGTTGGAGCCCCACGTGGGGCTACCTGCTCAGCAGGGAGTCTGCTTCTCCCTCTCCCTCTGCCCTTCACCCCACTCTTGCATGCTCTGTCAAATAAATAAATAAAATCTTTAAAAAAAAATAGAGACAATCAATTTCAGCTGAGGAAACAGCTTCATATGACAAAGGATTTATGGTGTTTTAAAATCTGTCTACAAATTCTTTGACCCACCATCCCCCCCAAAAAAGTGGAGCCTAATTGCCTTCCCTTGAGCGTGGGCTGGTCTTAATGACTTGTTTGTAATAAATGGAATAGAGCAGCAGTGGCAGTGTGTGTTTTCAAAACAGGCCATATAAGGCATGTGGTATCCTCCTTCCTCTTGCATCACTTGCTCTGGGTGAAACCAGCTGACATGTTGTGAGGATACTCAAACAGCCCAATAAAAGACCTAAGGCCTTGTGCCAACAGCCATGTGAGGCCGCCATCTTGGAAGCAGACCCTCCAGTCCCAATCAAGCCTTGGGATGACTGTGGCAGTCCTGGCCAACAGCTGGAGGGCAATTCATCAGAGACTCTGAGCCAAAACCATCCAACTAAGCTGCAAATGAATTCCTAACCCACAGAAATCATTAGATAAGAAATGTTTGGGGGCTCCTGGATGGCTCAGTCAGTTGGGCCTCCGACTCTTGATTTCAGCTCAGGTCATGATCTCAGGGTTGTGAAATAGAGCTCCCCGTTAGGCTCTGAGCTGGGGTATGGAGCCTGCTTAAGATTATCTTGCTCCCTCTGTCCCTCCCTCTCTGCCTTCTCTCTCTCCCTCTCTTAAAAAAAAGAGTTTGTTGTTTTAAGCTGCTAATTGGGGGGGTAATTTGTTACATAGCAATAGATAATACAGGGTTTAATATTTATCCATTTGTATAATTATAATTTTATAAAAGTATTAATTGTGAAATTAGCCAGAATTGACTCTGCTTTACAAAGATGTTTACAGCTGTAACTTCAGGACTATAAAAAATAGGACCCAAGGGATACATCAAATAGAACATACAGATAACTATTTAACTTGTAAGTAGATTAAAAAACGAACATGTGGGTGGGGAGAAGGAACAGTGGTGTAGAGAGAAGGGACAGAAGTATACATTGTTTAGAGTGAGGAGCAAGATATTTTTCACTAAGTGATAAAAAAGGAGTTCTGAATTTACTTTAAATGTCATTAGCTTGGAAAAGTACAGTTCCTCCTATTGAAGACTTTTGCACCTATATATAGAAAAGTGAAAAATCTGATGTTTATGTAAAATCTCTTGTCAGTCAGCTAAAAAATGTGGGGTCAAATAATAACCATGTCCTCACAGGAGACTTAGCACTGGGACTTTTAAATGTCTACCTCTTTTTCCCCTCTATCCCAAAAATATTATTAAATTATCTTCAATCATTCAGGCAGTTATTAAAATTCTAACTTCCTCCAACAACATTTCCCAAATCAGCAGAAACAAGATTGGATTTCTCCACCTGGACATCCCCATGTTGATGTCAGTAGATGACATGAAGAACACTGGCTCTGGAGTCTAGGCCTGGGGCTGAATCCCTGTCCCACCTCACTGGCCACAAATGGCAGGCAAACTTTTCTCCCCATTTTGTATCTCAGTTGCTTTATCAGTAAAATGGGGATAACACCCAATTTACAAACCTGTTATTATAAGGATTAAATGACATATAGAAAGGGCCTAGCATAATGCAGTGACTTGACAAACAATAGCTAGTTGGTTTTTTGTTTTATTTTTTTTAAGATTTTATTTATTTATTTATTTGAGAGAGAACGAGAGAGAGAGAGGGAGGGTCAGAGGGAGAAGCACACTCCCCGCTGAGCAGGGAGTCCGATGTGGGACTAAATGCCGGGACTCCGGGATCATGACCTGAGCCGAAGGCAGATGCTTAACTGACTAAGCCACCCAGGCACCCCAATAGCTAGTTGTTAATAACCTTTTTCCTTACATGTATTATAAGTATATTTCCCAAACCAAGAAAACAAGGACACAGACTGCCGGATATTTTTCGGTACCATATAAAGATGCAAAAGCAGTCCAAGAGATTAATATGGATTTATGGCATTATAATTTCTGGAACATTACAGTAATGTATGAATTGAAATCACAACTGAACCCTGAGGCACTCAACAAGCATCAGAGAACCTAGTCTGTGACCAATATTTACATAGCACTTGTCATATTCTATGTAGTATTATAAATACATTTTTTTCTCCTCTACCAAAGTATATATTCTTTGACTGCTTAAAACTGTGTTTATTGGGGTACCTGGGTGGCATAGTCAGTTAAGCATCCCACTCTTCGTTTTGGCTCAGGTCATGATCTCAGGGTCCTGAGACAAAGCCCCATGTCGGGCTCTGCACTCAGCACAAGGTCTGCTTGAGATTCTCTCTCTCTCCCACTCTGGCCCTCCTGCTCATGCTTTCTCTCTCTCAAATAAATCTTCAAAATTTTTGGTTTATTTTTATATATTTTGCATGGCTCCTTGCATACATAAGGCAGAATGAATTTAACTTCAAATCCTTGATGTCTGCTCATATCAATATATTCTTAAGATTATAAAATGCACGTATCAGATCTTCCCGACAACATGTACGCACACTCATTCACACATATCATACCGTACCCTAACTAAAGCCAGGGTTAGATGCCCAGAGCAATTAGTTCTCAATGGCCAGCACTTTACACAGTTTCTGGCACATGGTAAATACTTAACAAATGTTGACAGAATAAATGAGAGAGACCAAGAGCCCAGGAAGCATGGTGAGTAGCTAACTAGCTAGTCATGAAACTACAACTTACCTCCTGAAATCTCTTTATTATGTGCTTGTATCTTTGCACAACTAGTGTTTGATTTTCTTATACCATGGAACTCTCTTACAGATTCCTGTCAGGGATGAGAACTAACATTTGTTCTATATGCCAAAAGTCCTCAGTATGTGAGACACATAAGATCAAAAATTTACTGGCAAACAAGGAATGAGTCTTCATATTCAGGTTCCTCTCAATCTACACTTCTGTGATATCTCCTTGTTCCTTTCCTTTGACCATCCTACTGTAAACTTCCGAGATACAGGGAGTATATTATTTGCTTATCTTATAAACCTGCAAAGTGCCTAATACAAGACACAGACTGTAATCTTGACACTTGTTATTGACAATTATTTTGCAAACTGGACTCTGACATTAAAAATAAAGGGGCGCAAGGGTTAGGACATCTAACATGAAGTCACAGCACCTAGCTAATGCATCAGCTATTTGAAAGAGATTTTCTGTAGTTATTGCATGTGTGTGTGTAAAATTAGAAACAGTATCTTCTCTATGACTCAGCAGAGATATAAGACGATGAATGAAATCTGTGTGTGAAGTATGTGCAATCATGCACAAGGACAGTAATTAAGGGGCTTCCAAGGTTCATTCAAGCAATGCTATGTGCCAAGCATTATGCCAAATCCCGGAGAAGACAGAAATAAGAATGTGATGAAGTCTATGGAACTGGAAAGAACACTGGTGGATCTACAGAGTCTTCAGGCTGCTACCTCCCTAACCTTCTCTGAACTCTCTCCTGGGTCTCCGTTCACCTCAATCTCTTTGTTAGTCTCTATGCTGGTTTCTCTTCTTTGATCCAGCCTCTAAGTCAGTAGTTCTCAAAGTTTGGTCATGGGAACACCAACATCAGCATCACCTGAGAACTTGTTCAAAATGCAAATTCTCAACCCCATTCAGACCTACTCAATCAGAAACTATGGGCGGGGGGTCCAGCAATCTGTGTTTTATCAAGGCCTCAGGTATTTCTGATGCACACTCAAGTCTAAGGACCAATCAAAATTTGATCTAAGTGTTGATGTCCCAAAGTTCCATTCCTTGTCCTTTCCAGTTCTCATTCTCCAATTTTTGGGTAGTTATATCTTCTTCTTCTACTATCTTCTTCTACTACCTCTACAACACTAACTCTAACTACCACTACTAATAGCAGCAGCTATCATTTATTAAACATTTATAAGCTAGGCACTGTGCTAATCATTGTGCACATACTATCTTATTTAATCTCCACAGTGATTCTTTAAGGTATTATTAACCCCACTTTTAGGAAGAAATTTAGGCTTAGAGATGTTAAATAACTTGCCCAAGGTCGCCCAACCCAACCAATAAGTGAAATAGATCTGACCTCAGGTTTTCCTGACTCCAAAGTCCACGGCATTAGCTACTATACTCACTCTTAGAATAGTACTATTTCCATAGCCTTGGAGATTGTCACAGTTATTCCTCAACTGTCTCATCAACTCTGGAGTAGAATTCCCAATCACCTACTGGCTCTCTCTAAATTCTACACAGGGACCTGATAATTAACATGCCATCATTTCTTCTCTCCACTGCATATCTGTTCTTCCTCCTGTGTTTTCTAATTTAATGTCATCATAATCACCAGTTACTCAAGCCAGACACATCTTTGACTTCTCACTCTCCCTCTAGATGGTGGTAACATTTAGAGATTTTAACATCTAAAATACCTCTACAGTCCACCCATTCCCACTCTCCCTCTTCAGGCTCCCAGCATATCTCATCTACATCCTAACTGGTCTCCCTGCCTCTCCACGCTAATGCAGTTCTGCGCAGGAACTGCTAGTTAATTTTCTGATCTGATTAGTCCACCTTCCAAGGTTCTCCATCACCCACATAGGGGTGGCATTGAAGGGAGGAAAGTCTAGGCTTTTTAGAATGGAATGGAAGACCCCCTCATAATTTGGCTCCAAATATACCTTTCCTGTCTCATCAAGAAACAACTCAAGGTTTTCCAAAAACCCTATTAATTTTAATCTTTGGCAACTTTGCTTATGCTGTCCCCTCTGCTTGGAATGCTTCTTTTCCCTTTTACATATACAAAATTCTACTTAACCTGCAGGGCTAAGTTCTATCCTCTTCTCTTTAAAGCCTTCCCTGATTCTATCAATTTTTCCCCAGCCAAAGTCATCAATGCCCTCAGCATTTTACTTATTCCAAAGTGATTAACTCTTGTAACACACCACATTTAGGGGTTCGTGTAGCCTGATGAACACTTAGTATCTCAGGGGGTAGACCATGTCTTACTGTGTTCCCAGCACCCACCACAGTATCTAGCCATAGCCAGCACCCAATAAATATTTGCTGAGTTGTTAAATAATGCAACATTTGGTGTTGCAACTTTACACAGGGTACGTTAGCAATTCAACTTCAGGTTTATGTACCACTCAAAAGAATTTCCACATAACAACAAAAGATATTATAAAGACCAAAGGTTCAATATTCAGCGGCAACATTTTTAATTTTCTCAAGTGTTTTTGTCAATATTTGTTAGCATCCTTCTTCAAATAGACTCCTTTCCCAGCAAACATTATTTGTATATTTTACAGGATTAGCAGTAACTTCAATCCTCACAGACCACTGTAAGAGATAATCCCAAGCAAAACTGTGTCACCGAGAGTGGCTGGATAATTGCTTTGGGTACATCATTTCAGATTTCCAGTGGAGAGGCCCAAGCACATCAGGTAGATTTTAGAAATGGGGACACGCACTGTTGACTAAATACATAAGATACACTCACATTAGTGAGGCATTTATTCAAATTAGTAACTGAAATCAGAAGTATACAACAACCTGATCCTGGTTCAACCATAATATCCCTTAATCTTAAGCAAGGATAACACGTATTCTTGTCTAAGACTCTATTTTAACACAGCTCCCATCCCACCCAGCAAGCAGGCCCTAACCCGTTATCAGTGGGATGCTGATAAGCTTGCCTTAGTCTTAACACTTTTCCCTTCCCAACCTGCTAAACCTTATCTCTCCAGTATCTCCCTATCAGTGATCGCCTACCCCATTCACCGGACAGGACATGAAGGTCTCCTCAATATATCCCCCATCAAGCACACTCACACGATTTTCTCAACATGTGATTTCTTATCTCTTCTCTAATTCAAATTTTATAGCTCTTTCAAAGACTGGATCAAATCTTACCTCTTCCAAAGAGTTCAGTAGCTCAGCCCACCACAGGTCTTAGCTTTTCTAAATTTCTACTGCATTTAAAGTACAGCTCCTCCCACAGCACTTATTTACATACTGCCTCATTTGGTTTCATGATGATTTGACATACATATGCTTGTTTTCCCAGCCAGACTGTTTATTCTTAAAAAAAAAAAAAAAGCCAGGTCTTCTATGTCATTTGTACCCACAACCCTCCTCCCACACGTAACATGATATAGGCAGGGGGGCACATGTATTAACTACTTGATGAACAGAGTTAAATGTTTGCTGTACATTAATAAACACTCAGACACAGTGCAATATATAACAAATACCTATTGTGTGCCTACTCTGCAGCAAACTTTTGTAGATGCTTAAGAATAAAATGCTTATGAATAAAAATGACAGGATACCTGTCCTAAAAACTGGTACAGTCCGCAGAGCAAGAGACACTGAATTCCCAGTACTCTAAGTGCTACAGAGCAAGGTTATTATTGGTTCCAAGATGTAAGCACCTCAGGCAGCATACTTTACAGAGCCTCAGTTATGAAACTGAACCACAAAATTTTAGAGCTGAATGAAAACTCACAAGTTATTTTCTTCAATTTTCTTGCACAGATTACGATTAAATTTCAGGACAGTCTCTGTACCAGTTCTAGACATTGCCTTAATCAAAAGTCAGGAAATACTGACTTCTTCCCTACCTCCAATACTCTTTTCTCCCAAGGATGGTAACTACAACCGCCACATATTGACTCATGAGGGGATGCAGCGCCCTGAGAGCACTGGTCTGATGATTTATTTGCTGCACCTTACACTCAGGCTTGCCCGACCACCACCATTTTCTAGCCCGCACGTTGAACAGAATCTGTATTTTCTGCCTAGTAACTAGCAAGTCTGTACTACTTTTAAGGAAAACAAAAAACAGTGCCTCCCTACTTCCTTGGCCCTCATAATGACAGAAACACAACAGGGTTCGGAGAAATAAAACAGCTGATTTGAGTCCACGAGGAAGTGAGAACTTAGGATGGATATCCGCCCCCGGCCTCAAAATCCTTAGCAACAATGGATATAGAATGCCTAGGGCAAAGTTGTATGCGTGCATTAGGCACGTGCGCATACATGTGAAGTTGGAAACTCAGGCAACAGGTTGGCCGCCCCCTATCAGTACCGACAGCTCGCCTTCCCCAGGTCGTGGGTGTGTCTGACGCCGCACGCCGGCACTGATTCACAACTCTCTCCATAACAACCGGCTCCTCCTTGGAGCCCAGCCAGGGCAGGGGCGAGGAAGGCCCCAGCATGCCAAACTTTCCGAACCCCAACGCCGCGTCCCCAGTTCCGCCTCCTCTCGGTCTCTGTCAACCTTGTCTCAGGCCGGCTGCGAGACTGCTCTAGGCCGGCTGCGAGACTGTCTCAGGCCGGCTGCGAGACTGCTCTGGGCTTCTCCAGATTCCGACCTCTCTGTCTGGGAGCCCGGCAAAGTCACCCCGACGCCCCCAGACACCTACTTCCCACTACACCTTCCGGGACCACACTGTCTCCACCGGCCCCTCGCTGCCGCTTCCCGGAGCGCCCGCGCCCAGAAACTGACCCTCGCCAGCCCCCGTCCCCGCTCCTTCCCCGCCCCCGGAAAAAGCAGCAGAGGGGCGTGGAGCGGCGCGCGCGGGTACGGTGGGGGCGCGCGTTCCCGCGCCCCGGGCCCGCGCAGCAGGTGCGGCCAGGCCCCACCTCCCCTGCGAGGCCCCGGCTACTCACCCCAACGATGTTCCTCTGCGACCTAGCCTCCCGTACGGACGCCTCTTCCGCCTGCTCCGCACGCACCTCGTAGCCACCGCCCCCTCGGCCGCTGTCGTCGCCGCCGTCCTCGCCGCCGCCGCCGCCGCCGCCGCCGCGGCGCGCGTCCGCCTTCACGCACACCGCCGTGGCCGCGCACGCGCCTCTGCGCGCTGGCGTCACTTAGCAACCGGTTGGCGGCGGGGAGGCGGGATCTGAGGGTTTAGGGCCGGAGGTCGACCCCGGCGGGTTTTGCGGCGTTTCCCCACCCGCCTGACCCGTCGCCCTCCTGAGCTGGGGGCCCCAGGGTGTGGCTGCCCTGCCGGCACCTGGCTCCGGGTAAGTCACGTCACCATACGTCACTGTATGGCGTCACCGATCGCGTCACTGCAGATGGGAAGGTCCCTGTCATGAGGTTCCAGGGCGCCTGTGGTGGAAAGAGCAGTGGCCTCGTCCAGACTGGCGCCGATCCCATCGGTACTTCTGCGAAGTGTGGGATGGTTCTACAGGGAGTGGAACCAGAAGGGGCTGAGGGCACAGTCAACGTGGAAGACTGCTGAGTGACACTCGTTAACCCAGCAGCAGGGTGTGATGGACCGAGCCTTGAATTCCCCCGTTAACTCATTTTATAAATGGGGCTAACAGTACCCATCCTGCCTACATTGGAGAATTGTGAGGCTAAGAGGAAATAATGTATGCAAACGTGCTTTGTAGAGTATAAAGCCCATTAGACTTTAAAATATTTTTATTATAGGAGAAGGCAGCCAAGCAAGAGCAGATGAGAGCCCGGACTTGAGAGTCAGAGAAACCTAGGTTCAAGTCTGATCCTGGCTGATGCTGGATAGTCAGTTTTGCTTGACGCTTGGACAAACTGGGGTACCAGGGTGTGGGGGTTTGGAGACTAACTATAAAGGATGTTTCATGAGCAGAAGTATGGAAGTGAAGATGGACAGGACGAGTAAGACCTGAGACCAGGAGACGAGTATTGAGGCCATTGCTGTACTCCAGTTAAGAAGTGATAAGAGCCTTAACAAAGGTATTGGCAGTGGGAATGTAGGAGAAAGAATAGATGTGAGTACTGTTAAGGTGGTAGAATTTACAGCACTGAGTGGGGGATAAGTAGGACAAGTTTCTAGTATGGATGCTGGAAGAGATGGTGGAACCATTTAGCAAGATGGGAAGAAAGATGAGTCTGGGTTATCCACCAGTTTCTCTACTAAGTTACTAGATAGTGGTGGTGACAGTCTTGGAGGATGATCAGATTTGTGGGATGAGATGGTGATGAGTTCAAATATAAATCTGCTTATTGGGGAAACACTTAATCTCCACTCATGATGTTTCTTTCCATTTGGAGTGATATCCATTAATACAATACTCCTGGCCTCTCACTGCACCTGCCCCAGCTCACTCCTCCCTGGAGCAATGACTTCCTGATTGGTGAATTTAAAAGGAGAAACTGGGCATATGTAGCCCATCCCATTCTTTTCTCTTAAAAGAAAAGTGCCTTCAAGGAATTGCGTTGATGGTGTTCTCTGCTCCTCCAGCAGCAGGACCTGGGGTGGTGTTGAGGGTGCCTGGTCCAGGACGACAGTTAGTAAACCTATTTAATTTCATAATTTGGTATTAGGAAGCTCTCTGCCCACAGGTAATATCCAGTACCAACTTCATCAGTTGTATTATACAGAGTAATGGTGCCCCAAAATTGTTCATGTCCTAATCTACAGAATCTTATAAATGTGTTCCCTCCCTTACATGGCAAAAGGGACTTTGCAGATGGGATTAAGTTAAGGATCTTGAGATGAAGAGATTATTTTAGATTATTTGGCTGGGCTTGGAGATTGGAAGATCAGAATCAGGGAAAGAGATATGATGATGGAAACAAAAGTCAGAAAGAAAGATTTGAAGAATCTGCACTACTGGCATTGAAGATGGCACTGAGGAATGCAGACACCTTCTGGAAGCTGGAAAAGGCAAGGAAATGGATTCTACCTTAAAGCCCCCAGAGAGAGCACAGCTCTGCCAATACCTTGATTTTAGGATTTCTAATCTCCAGAACTGTCAGGTAATAAATTTGTGTTGTTTACTAAGTTTGTGGTATTTGTTACAACAGCAGTAGGAAACTAATACAGTCAGTAGTAAAGATGATAGTTGGTCTTCTGCCGCATCCTCCTTTATTTGAAAAAGAAGGGTGCAGGTTCTCAGGCTCTCTCAAAGACTGCTGCGTTGTGACTGTGACTTGATGGAGGGAACCTCCACATCCAGAGGGAAATAGCCAATAAGCAGTTGAATTACACAGATCTATGAATGAGGAGAGAGGTTGAGTGAAAATAAAATAGATTTAGAGGACATTAACTTTTAATTGGTAATTTAAGTCCTAGGTATGGGTGAGATCAATCAGGGAGAAACAATAGAAGAAACAATAAAGAAGACCAAGGATGGAGTTCCAGGAAGCACTAGCTATAAAAGGGAGTGGCAGATGAACAGACAACCACAAAGAATTCTGAGGAACTTGGATAATGCCTCAAGGCCGTAATGTCTCAAAAGCCAAGGTTGGAAAGAATTGCAAGATGGAGATGGGGTCAGTAGAGTCAGAGATCACAAGTAGGTCAAGTATATCAAGCGCTGAAAAGCACTGACTGGATTTAGCAACACAAAAGTGATTGGTGACCAATGATAATGGCTTTAGTGAGGTAGTAGATATAGACATCAAATTAGTGGGGTCTGAAAGGCAGGTCAATATAGTGGACTGGACTCTAGAGTGGTTGATGGATGTTTGAGACTCTAGTCTTGATTCTGGCAATTAACTAGCTAGGTAACCTTGGGCCAATCACTTAACTATTCCAGGTTTTGGTTTTCTCATCTATCCAAGGAGAGATCAGGCTGAGTCTGTGATTTTCACATAAATTCCTAGGTAATCCGAACTTTCTATTAGGCTTATTTGCTTATAACAGCACACTTCAAATCGCACACTTCAAATCCTACTCAGATCATTTCACCAAACATTGAGAGTTAGTATGTTATATGCCAGCTTCTGTCCAGATACTATGGATCTGATACAGTTATCTGAGAAGCTCACGGTTTTGGAAGGGAGATAAACACAGAAGTATGTAACTAATTGCCATAGTTCTTTTTTAAGCAAAGCAAGGTACAAATTGAACGAGCTATTAACTGTAACACAGTATACTACATGCTATAGTAGAAATCTGTATGAAGTGAAATAAGGGATGTATAAAGTGATACAGATAAAGGAGCAATCAGTTTTGTCTAATGGAAATCAAGGTATTTACCTACTGTCTAGGCACAGTGTGCTTCAAAAATGGACATAACTGTACCAATGACATTTCCCATGGTGATTTAAAAAATGAGAGTTGTGCTAAGTCAGTGCCAATCATTTAACATTCCTTCTAGGTAGTTTTGTTGTGATCTGAAAGGTTATTTATGTACAACTACTTCTAAACTAAGTACACTGTTGAACTGGGGGGAAATGGACATATGTACAAGTTGAATGCATGAGGAATTTATTTATTCCACCAGATCCAAGAGGAAACATCTATTTGTTATACATACCATGCTCTATTACATTTGCTCATCTAATTCTCAGATATTATCTCATTTAATTTTGCAGACATCAGCATATTGTGTCAACAGCCAACATTATATCTCTGTTTTAGCAGGTGAGAACACAAAGTTGAAGTAATCTGGTCAAGGTCATACTAACAGCAGTTAAGTAGTAGACTAAGATTTGGACCGAGCACAGACATCCTCCTTTCTTCGGGCCCTTAGTTTAAGTGCCCTTCCTCTGTACTATTACATCATGTGCACACTTTCATTTTAGCATTTACTATAATAATGATGATGCTTACTATGTTCCAGGTCCTGTTTTAGGTACATAATAGGCACTAACTCATTTAAGCCTCATAACAGCTCTTTGAGGTATAGTTTTAATCACAATACTTTTATAAATCAGGAAACTAAGGCACAGAAAGTTTAAGTAATTTACTCAAGGTCACACAATAACTGCTGGGGCCAGGATTCACCCATACCAAGCACCCTCTGCTAACATGGAGGGATTCTAGATGACATAGTTTCCAGAACTCATCGATGCAGTTACTGTAGGGCTGTTGTGTGTGATATTGCTCTGTATTCCTTATTAAATGAACACAAGAGAATTTTTTCTCAGGCCAGCTGTCATGAAACTCAAGGCTACCTTTGAGTAACTGCTAAGTTTTCTCCTTATAGGCAACGTGAATTATATAACTGGCTGTTTTCCTCCTTTCACTTTGACTGCCAAGAAGCTCCGAGTAAATTTGTGGCTCAGCATTAGTAACTGGGAGGACGCTTGGCTTGCATATCTGTATTCTGTTGGATTGAAATTTTTCAAAATAAAAAGTTGGGGGAGAAATAATCTAAATTCTTCTTTATTTTCTAAATTTTTGGCAGTGTACATTTATAATTAGAAAAAGCAAATAAAAGAATGTTTGCCACTTCGAATGATTTCTCAGGCTTTACTCTGTGGACAAGAACTAGTTTCAGGTTAAATTCCATGCATTCAATATAGAATCCTAGTTCTTAGAAAACCAGGACTTCTGCATTTCTTGAAAAGTCCAGATCACTAGAATTTGTGTTCAGACAGATCAGAAGGTATTTTAAGTAGCATAAAAGAAGTAAGTTGTGGCCCTCCTTGTTTTTAACCTATATCTAAGTAATTTGAAACCACTTTTGGATTATTTTGACATATGCTAGCTTGCTTTAGAGATAGAAAGTCAGTTATCTTCCTTAATGATGATATTTTATTATAATGAAGTTTAATGTACAGTTGATTTTGTGGTTTACCATTGGCTGAAAGAGTGGATAAAGATCACCTGTTCTAAAACTAAAATAATGGGGTGCCTGGGTGACTCAGTTGTTAAGCGTCTGCCTTCGGCTCAAATCATGATCCCAGGGTCCTGGGATCGAGCCCTGCATCGGGCTCCTTGCTCAGCGGGAAGCCTGCTTCTCCCTCTCCCACTCCCCCTGCTTGTGTTTCCTCTCTGGCTGTGTCTCTCTGTGTCAAATAAATAAATAAAATCTTTAAAAAAATAAAAATAAAATAATTATTTTGACACATTTTCTCAAGTTTAATTGACCTAGATCCAACAACTAAATACCAGATTCATTTCTTTATTTAAGGGTATGTTTTGCAAGTAATTCTTTCAGGTAGATTTACTGGCCAGTCACTTTGCTAAAAGCCATACATTTCATGGGAGCATTATGCAGATTTTTCTATAGCTAAAGTGAACAACTGGTAATTTCTTCTATGAAAATTTTTCAGTCCAAATCTTCATTTTCCAACAGGGTATTCGAATACCTAAATGCTCTACACTCAACCCAGCAGACTGTTGTCGTGTGGTGGGACCAGCATCCAGGGTTGCCATATTTGAAATGTATTGATCTCTAAGTATTGGAAACTAATGTGTTAGTTACTGTGTTAGTTACCTAGTTAACTTTGTAAAAATAAAACAAAGAAAACACACACACACAAAAAAAACAGACCTGTATGTGAGTTTGCAGACCCTCTGCTCTATCAGATAGAATTTTATGGACTTGAACACTTATTAATTTTTCTTATTTTTTTAAATTTGTTAGAGAGAAAGAGCAAGGGAGAAGCAGAGAGAGAGGGACAAGCAGACTCCATGCTGAGCAAGAAGCCCCACGTGGGGCTCAATCTCACGACCCTGAGATCATGACCCGAGCTGAAATAAAGATTCGGACACTTAACCAACTGAGCCAACCAGGTGCCCCTAATTTTTCTTATTTTTGAAGAGTTGTTTTTAAAGGAAAATCCTGAATTCCCTCCAGGTTCTCCCTCTGTTCACCACCATAGAGACAGAAATGTTTCTATCTAGGTGAGAATCTCGATGGGATGACTCATTCTTCACAAAAGGCTGTTAAACACCTACCATCTGCTAATTGGATTACTGAATTCTAAACAATATGAATTTGCCATTACTCGACCACAGAATATTAGCTGGTCCCTCAGAAAACTACATACCTGATCATATTATCCTGAGCTCACCTACAGAAACCTTCCTCACCCCCTTCCAAGAGTATTTTATTGACTTGTCTTTTGAATATTGTGTCTTTGGCATATATTAAGGGATTCTAGAAGAGACTGCTCCACAGAGCCCACTAGTGCATTTACTGTAGAGCTTTTGTGCATTTGGTCATTTTATGGTTCCCATGGAAAATCCCATGAGAGAATTTTCTTTCAGAGCCAAGTGTCATGAAATGCTTAGCTACCCTTGAATAACTGAATATGTCTTCCTTACAGACAAGTAGATTATGTAACTGGATGTGTTTCCCTTTTCGCTTTGGCCATTAGGAAGCTCCGAGTCAAGCTTTAGCTCAGCTTTAGTGCCGGAACACGAACCTGTGGCCTGCATATTTGCATTCTAATTTGTTCCCTGGTCCTAACCTATTTAAATCTGGGTTTTCTCTTGCTTGGAGTTATTTAGAATTTTCTATATTCTGTGTACAGTTGCACTGGCCACCTCAGTTGATTGTGGAAAAAGCTAGAGAAATGAGTGATAAACATATATGATGACTATCTTATATGTAGCCACTTGCCCTTACTTCGGCAGGAATTGAAACTTACGTTTCTTCCATGCTGATAAGAATGTCTTGTTTATAAGGTCTCCAGGGTTTCAATTCAGCTATTTAGAAAGCTAGAAAAATGAATTATTTTCAAAGAAGTTTTAATGCTATTGCAAATCTATACAATGTCATTCTTTTAATTTTGCTTTTTTCCTTCTGATGGAGGTACATAGGTAATGTAATGATTGGCAAGCATAAGTGGGAAACTGGAAGTCCCTAATTCATTTTTCACAACGTCTCTCAGTATTTTCTTTTAGTAGGCCAGAATTTGAAGAATTACCTTATCTATAATCTAAATCATATTATTTGCTTTAAATTCCTTTCTACCATGTATTAGTGATCTGATTTGTATTCATTGGCATGTATATTTGCACATATATGCTTCAACTGAAGGTACACGGAAAATCTTAAAGCAGGATTCATCAGTCTTAATACATCTTTTATATTAAGTTGAAGGTAGAAAGGCAATTGAATACCCCATAACAATTAGGCATTCTCATCAGACAAGAATGTGTCTGATGAAATAATCCAGTAATTATCTGGAGAACAGACAATAAAGGTGCTTTGAAAGTGTAAGGTCAGAAATAACAAGTATTGGCGAGGATGTGGAGAAAAGGGAACTCTTGTGCACTGTTGGTGGGAATGTAAATTGGTGCAGCCACTATGGAAAACAGTGTGGAGCTTCCTCAAAAGATTAAAAATAGAACTACCACATGATCCAGCAATTCCACTTCTGGGTATTTATCGAAACACTAATTTAAAAAGATATCTGCACTGTCATGTTCATTAAAGCATTATTTATAATAGCCAAGATAAGGAAACAAACTAAGTGTTCATGGATGAATAAAGAGAATGTGGTATGTATGAACAATAGATACTATTCAGCCATAAAAAAGAATGAAATCTTGCCATTTGCAACAACTTGATGGATCTTGAGGGCATTATGCTAAGTGAAATAAGTCAGACAGAAAAACAAATACCATATGATCTCACTCAAATGTGGAATCTAAAACAATAACAAAAACAAAACCAAGCGCCAACATACAGAGAACAGATTGGTGGTTACCAGAGGCAGAGGCTGGAGAGTGGGTGAAATGGGTGAAGGGGGTCAGAAGGTACAAATTTCCAGTTATAAAATAAATCATGGGGATGGAATGTACAGCATGGTGGCTACAATTAATAATACTGTATTGCACATTTGAAAGTTGATAAGAGAGTAGATCTTAAAATTCCTCATCACAAGAAAAAAAAGAGTGTAAGGTAAACAGTTAAAATATATCACAAATTTTGTAATCCTGTTTTGTCATTTCTTAATATACCAGGAACCTCAAAAAATAGAAATAGCGCAGGCCTGTTTCCTATTTCAGTTTTTATTTACATGTTACCATGTGCCAGGCACAGAGGGGATACAGAGATTGAAGATCCAGTTTTTGCTCTCAAGGACTAACCATTTAGAACTGCACTGCCTAATATGGTAGCCTCATGTGACTATTTAATTTTAATTAAATTAGAAATTCAGTTCCTCAATCACACAAGTCACATTTTAAAAGCTCAATAATCACATGTGGCCAGTGGCTACACAGTGCATGTGTAGAACACTTCTATCATTGTAGGAAATTCTATTGGACAATGTCGGTCTAGAAGTCACGTGGAAATTCCAGATGTGTTAAGTGTGCATGAGAATGATCTGGGGCATGTTGAACCCCACTGCCAGAGATTCTGATTGATAGATACCATCAATCAGATAGGAGTCTGTTTTTCACAATACCTCCAGATGATTGTGATACAGAAGGTACACATACTTCACTGAGAAAAATCAATTTAGGGTCAATGGGAATAGCCCAAGAGAGTGATTCTGAATTTCCTACCTAAATGGCATCTGGATGCTTGAGCCAATTCAAATTTGATTTGGAGAGATAGGAGTGCTGGAACTATATTTGTACCTTGAGAGTTAGGGAGCATTGTATACCCATTATGTGTCTAAAGACGTATCAAAGAGTATTATAAATAAATATCTTTAATTTTCATGTTCTCTCCAGAGTCATTAGAGGAGAATCTATTCCTTGTCTTTTCCAGCTTCTGATGGCCAAATCACTTCAGTCTCTACTGGCATTGTCAGATTGTCTTTTCCTCTTCTATGTCAGATGTCCCTCTGTCTCCTTCTTACAGGGACACTTACCGATTGCATTTAGGGCCCACCCAGATAATCCAGGATAACCTCCTCGTCTCAAAATCCCCAACTTAACCACGTACACAAAGCCCATTTTTCCATAGAAGGTAACATTCACTGGCTCCAGAGATTAGGACCTGGATATTTTGGGGAGCCATTATTTAGCCTACCATAACACAGTTAGAGTTACTTATGAACTTAGAGAATGGTGTTGAAGGATAGGTATAAACCAACTTTTTAACATAAATTTCTTCAAGATAGCTGTTATTGGAGAAGGAGAGGGAAACTATTAACTTTTTTCTATGTTTTGATTGACTAGCTAAAGATAATAAGATAGAAAAAAATTTATTTTATTTTAGAATTTATTTATTTATTTGAGAGAGAGGGAGAGCACTGAGGGAGAGTGAGAAGCAGGCTCCCTGCTGAGCAGAGAGCTTGACGCAAGGCTCGAGCCCAGGACCGTGAGATCATGACCTGAGCCGAAGGCAGATGCTTAACCCACTGAGCCACCCAGGCGTCCCCAAGTAGAAAAAATGTTAAAAGAGAAAGAAGAGCAAAAATTTCAACTAAATGCAAACAAAAAGAAAGCAGAGGTGGCAATATCAATTTCATGTATAATGGAATTCAAGACCAACAGCATTACACAGAAAAAGAAAGGGTATTTTGTATGATAAAAGCCCAAGAAATGAAGATCTGTTATAAACCTTTATGTATCAAACACTACAGTAGCAAAGTATGGAAGGCAAAAACTTTTCAAAAATAAAAAGATTTTTGTAAAACTACAATTTTCTTAAGGGACTTAAATATATGTTTCTTAGAATTCAATGCATCAAGTAGACAAACAAGAAGAGGAAGAGGAGGAAGAGGAAGAAGAAAAAGAGGAAGGAGAAGAGGGAGGGGGAGGGAATAGCAGTGGTTGTGGAGGATTTTAATTAAATTCTCAGCTTGATCTAGCAGTTGTAAATAGAACTTAGTATACCATAACAGATGATACATACTGTTTTTGTCCAAGGAACAGCCACAAGATTCAAGCATATGCTTGTTCACAAAGAAAATTATAGTAAATTTCAAAAGGAAGAAATGCTACAGTTCTCATTCACTAGCCACAATGAAGTAAACTACAATTAGCATCAAAAGGGTAGCAAAATAAGATTTATCTTCTAGAGTTAAAGAGGAAATCAAAACTGAAATTTCAAAAAAATATATATATATATAAGAATAACAGTGAGTGCCTACATAGTAAAAGCTGTGCTATGTGATCAAAACAGTTCTGAGGAAAAGCTAATATTTTTATTTTTTTAATTTTTTTCATTTTAACTTAATTACCTCTATTTTTTTTTAATTCCAGTTTAGTTAACATACAGTGTTATATTAGCTTCAGGTGTACGATATAGTGATTCAACAACTCTATATGTTACTCAGTGCTCATCATGATAATTGTACTCTAATCGCCTTCATCTATTTCACCCATCCCCCACCCATCTCCCCTCTGGTAACCATCTGTTTGTTCTCTATAGTTAAGAGTTTGTTTTCTGGTTTTTCTCTTCTTTTTCTTTATTCATTTGTTTTGTTTTTTAAATTCCACATATGAGTGAAATCATATGGTATTTGTCTTTCTCTAGTTCATTTAGCATTATACTTTCTAGCTCCATCCATGTTGTTTCAAATGGCAAGATTTCATTCTTTTTATGGCTTGCATTGTGTATACATACCACGTCTTCTTTATCTGTTCATCTGTCAATGGACACTTGAGCTGCTTCCATAATTTGGCTGTTGTAAATAATGCTGCAGTAAACATAGGGGTGCTTATATCTTTTCAAATTAGTGTTTTCATAAACTTTGTGTAAATACCCAGTAGTGCAATTACTGGACCATAAAGTAATTCTATTTTTAATTTTTTGAGGAACCTCCATACTGTTTTCCACAGTGGCTGGACCAGTTTGCATGCCACCAATAGTGCGAGAGGGTTCTTCTTTCTCCACATCCTCCCTAACACCTGTTGTTTGTGTTGTTGATTTTAGCCATTCTGACAGGTGTGAGGTGATATCTTATTGTGGTTTTGATTTGTATTTCCCTGATGATTAGTGATGTTGAGCATCTTTTCATGTGGTTGTTGGCCATCTGTATGTCTTTGGAAAAATGTCCATTCATGTCTTCTGCCCATTTTTAAATTAGATTATTTGGTTTTTTGTGTGTTGAGTTGTATCAGTTCTTCATATATTTTGGATACTACCCTTTATCAGATATGTCATTTGCAAGTATCTTCTCCCATACAATGGGTTGTCTTTTATTTTTGTTGACTGTTTCCTTTGCTGTGCAGAAGCTTTTTATTTTGATGTAGTTCCAATAGTTTATTTTTTTGTTTCCCTTGCTTCAGGAGACTATCTAGAAAAATATTGCTATGGCCAATGTCAGAGAACTTACTGCCTGTGCTTTCTTCTAGGATGTTTATGGTTTCAGGTCTCATGTTTAGGTCCTTAATTCATTTTGAGTTTATTTTTGTGTAGGGTGTAAGAAAGTGGTGCAGTTTCATTCTTTTGCATGTAGCTGTCCAATTTCCCCAACACCTTTGTTGAAGAGATTGTCTTTTTCCCGTTGCGTATTCTTGCATCCTTTGTCACAGATTAATTGACCATATAATCATGGGTTTACTTCTGGACTCTATTCTGTTCTATAGATCTGTGTGTCTATTTTTGTGCCACTACCACAGTTTTTATTACTACAGCTTTGTAGTATATCATGAAATCTGGGATTATAATACCTCCAGTTTTGTTCTTTTTCAAGATTTCTTTGCTATTTGGGGTCTTTTGTGATTCCATACAAATTTTAGGATTACTTGTTCTAGTTCTGTGTAAAATGCTGTTGGTATTTTGATAGGGATTCCATTAAATCTGTGGATTGCTTTGGGTAGCATGGACATTTTAACAATATTTGTTCTTTTAATCTACGAGCATGGAATATCTTTCCATTTGTTTGTGTCATCAGGAAAACCTAATATTTTTAAATGCACTTTTGAGATTTAAAAATAGTATTATTAAGTAATCATTCCACTTAATAATTTAGAAAAAAGAACAAGATAAACTAAGAAATTTGGGGGGTAAATATATAGATGTGTGCCAATCAGTTATTGCCACAAAAAATGCTGTCTAACAAACAACCACAAAATCTCAGTAGCCTACAATAAGCACTTATTTCTTGCTCATGCAGATCAGCTAAGGTCACTCTGTTTCAGGCTAGGAGAAACCTGGGATGGCTCTGCTCCGTTTGCCCCGTGATTGGATCTAGGCTAGAAGGGCAATGGCTGCCTGGAGCATGAGAAAATAAACTTTTCTCATGGTGATGACAGCCAAAGGGTCCATTTTACAGCAAAGGAGGTGTAGTAGTGGACACAGGGCCATGGAACGTGCTAGACCTATCACATACTGCACCACCAGTAGAGTGATTCTGAACTTCCTACGTAAATGGCATGTGGATGCTTGAGCCAGTTTAAATTTGATTTGGAGAGATGAGGAAGTGTGAGAGTGTGATGAGATGCTCTTCTGAAGGTGTAGCTGAGGTGTCAGCTTGGAGAGCTGCAATGATATGATGCCATCTGCCAGGACACATTATATGCCCTGAATCAAGTATCATTATATGGGTTTAGGAACCAAGGGGTGGAAATGTGAGCAGCTCCTGCCTACCACCATTGCTTAGTTATTCACTTCGGGCATCTTTGCTGCCTACCCCCACAACTCTAGGCCTGGCTTGTCTAGAGGTCCTTGTCCCTAAGAAGGGAACACTGATTTAAAGGTGGATTCTTCAAACAAGTCCTTCAGGTGTTATAACTTGCCACTAAAAGCCCCGAGTAGGGTAGTTATTATTGCTTTTAAACCCATTTTACTCTTGACATTTTGCTTTGCTGTTGTGCTGCTGTTTTGTGCAGTTTGCCTCCACAAATTATAATGTTCTCAGTACAGGATCCCTGTCTCATACTTCCAGCCTTCTGGTTCTATGAGAACACTTAATATTATTGATTGTGTGCCCCCAGTCATGTTGAGCACACTACAATAATATAATAATAGGATAGAAATCCTTATAGGATTTATAAATCCTATATAAAAACTTAAAGGATTTATATCCTATTATTCATGTGGCATGATACTTTAAAGTATTAACTTCCTACATTTCTGTGACCCATGGCCCTTCTCTACTCAGGCAGCTAGAACACAGGCCTTAGGGATGTTACAAAAGAAAAAGGTCTTTGACTTTCAAAAATCTAAACCTTCGTGCTTTGAGTTGTGAGGAGGGAGAGCTCTGAGACCTGGTGAATCCCCATGAAGAGGCCCCACCCTCCTCTGCACCTGTGGATTAGATAAAGGGAAATCAGAATCCTGAGACAGAGGATCTAAGTTCAGAATGGAAAAGGATCCTCTATTTGGCTTCCCAGGTAGAAACCCTGGGAATCAGCAAGATCCCTGAAGAAATGGCTGTGACAGATGTCTAATGGGTAGGACCATATATAAACCCTCATGACTTAGTTTCCCATGGTCTCATGTAATGTAAGAGCTGCAGAACGATCCAGTGCTCCCTGGGTAAATGTTGTAGAGGAGAACTCTTAGCCCCAAAGAGTTCCTTGACGTAACATGGAAATAGCACAATGGAAATAGCTGACATGGCATGGAGATAGCAGAATGAAGTAGCACGGGAGGTGACAGACCTGAAAGAGCCTCAACCTTAAGAATGAAGGATGGTCTACAGCAAGCTACATAGATCTATAACAAAGGACCAAATAGGAGACTTGACATTTTAGCAAATGCCAATAGAATGGTTCTCCTGTGGAAAATCAGATGCTCACGTTCCTCCAACCTTCTAGACATTACAGGAACTTAAGATTTTACTCAGAGAAAAGCAGCAGGAGAGATTCTGAATTTATTGAGATTCAGTTTCTACCTACCCCCTCAAAAAATGGGGCCTTTAAATTATGTACAATTAGAATAAAAACTCCATTTCTTACACCTCTGAGTTTGTAGATTAGATACATGTCCCTTATATTCATTGCTACAAATAATGAGTGTTTTACTATAATAGTGGGAGAAAATAAGTCATATTTGGGGGATATAATTCTCTGATGTTAGTGGCTTTAGAAAGGAGTCTGTACAACAGTGCTGCTCAACCTTACTGTATATGCTAGTTGCTTGGGGGATCCTTTGAAAATAAAGCTTCTCATTCAGTAGGTCTCAGGTGAAGCCTGTGATCTTAATTTTTAACTAGCTCTGCAGTGATGCTGATGCTTCCGGTACAGGGACCACCCTTGGGAGTAGCAAGCTGTTCAGCATACTGGTAAGATGATTACACTACATTGACTAGCACTTTGTCAAGTAAACACAGGGTGGCGCTCCTGCTCCCAGTGTACCATAGATCTGTGGTCCAATATTAGACTCCAGTTTAAAATAAAATACAGGGGCACCTGGGTGGCTCAGTGGGTTAAGCAACTGACTTTTTTTTTTTTTTAATTTTATTTTATTTGAGAGAGAGAGAGAGTGAAAGAGAGAGCACAAGAAGGGGTAGAGTCAGAGGGAGAAGCAGACTCCCCACCGAGCAGGGAGCCTGATGCGGGACTCGATCCCGGGAGTCCAGGATCATGACCCGAGCCGAAGGCAGCCGCCCAACAAACTGAGCCACCCAGGCGCCCCTAAGCAACCGACTCTTGATTTCAGCTCAGGTCATGATCTCAGGATCTCTGGGCTCGAGCCCCACATCCGGCTCTGCACTCAGCACGGAGTCTGCTTGAGATTCTTTCTCTTCCTCTCCCTCTGCCCCTCCCCCTGCTCGCACGTACTCTCTCTGAAATAAATCTTTTTAAATAAAATACAAAATGAATATAAGCAACAAAGAAAGTTTATGTAAAAGGAAAGTTGAATGTTCTAAAGAGCTCTCAAAGACAAACAGCTAAAATGAATTGCACCTGGGGCGCCTGGGTGGCTCATTTGGTTAAGCGTCTGCCTTCGGCTCAGGTCATGATCCCAGGGTCCTGGGATGGAGCCCCGCATAGGGCTCCCTGCTTGGCGGGAAGCCTGCTTCTCCCTCTCCCACTCCCCCTGCTTGTGTTCCCTCTCTCGCTGTGTCTCTCTCTGTCAAATAAATAAATAAAATCTTTAAGAAATAAAAAAAATAAAATAAATTGCACCTGAATTAGAGGCAAAAAAACATGTAAATAAGGAGGAAACCATGAAACTATGGATTCTGAACTTAGATTCCTTTGTAAATGCTTTTAAGTTCACAATCCACTTTAAAGAAACAGATTTGAGATCTTAAGACCAGTGGTTCTCCACAGGGCATTACTGACCCCTAGGGGTAGTTTTGGAAACTCACGGGGCATTTTCGGCTGGGTTTCACAACTGGTCCTTAGTGGACGAGGCACAGGGGTGTGAGACATCCTGTAAGGGCCTGCACAACTTTGAAAAGTCTCACTGAGTATTTGTATAGGTAAAAAGCTTGCTTTTCCCCTCAAGAAGGTGGGCTTCACATAACTGACTTCCTCTCAAAGAGCACAGGATGGAAAGGGAGTCGGTGGAGATTAACTTAACAGTGGAGAAACAACAAAAGCCACTCAGCCAAGTAATCAAGCTTCCCATCATCAGTGATACATCGTGTTGATAATCTGCACCCTTGATCAGATGTGATGAGAAGGGCCCTTTACCTATATAGGCTTTCTCCTAAAAAACCATAATCCCAGTTTCATCATGAGATTAAAAAAAATTCATAATAATAAAATCCCAACTGAGAAACACTCTGACTAGTCAGCACTCAAAACTATCAAACAACAAGGAAAACAAGGAAAGTTTAAAAAACGATCACATTCTACAGGAGTCTAAGGTGACATGACGACTAAATGTAATATGGTATCCTGGATGGGATCCTGTAACAAAGGAAAGTAGCATAAAACTAAGAAAATCTGAATAAAGGATAGACTTTGGTTAATAATAATGCATCAATGTAGTTTCATTAGTGGTAACAAATGCAGCATACTAATGTAAGATTTTAAAAATAAAGGAAATTGGGTCTGGGGTATATGGGAACTTTGCATCATTTCTATAAATCTAAAACTATTCTAAAATTTTTAAAAATGTAAACTACAATTTTCAACTGGTAGGTAAGTCCTGGATATCTAATGTACAGGATAGTGATTATAGGCAAAAATACTGTATTATAACCTTCAAAGTCACTAAGAGACTAGATCTTAATTGTTCCCACAAAAAAAAATTTTTTTAAGATTATTTGAGAGAGAGAGCACACACATATGCAAGTAGGGGGAGAGGCAGAGGGAGAGGGAGAATCTCAAGCAGACTCCCTGCTGAGCGCAGAGCCCGACGTGGGGCTCGATCTCACCCTGAGATCACAACCCGAGCTGAAACTAAGAGTCAGACGCTTAACCAACTGAGCCACCCAGGCGCCCCAAAAGAAGTATTTATGTGACATGATAGAGGTGTTAGCTAACTCTAGTAATATTTCAATATATAAACGTATAAATGTACACAGTAAACTTACACAATGTCAATATTATTTCAGTAAAAATATTATAAAGCCACCTTTTTATTATCTGAGCCTAGAATGCCTATATTGTTACTTATATAATTTTAATATTCACTAGGGACAAACTATCCTACTAACAGAATATTATTCTTTTATTCAAAACTTTAGCAAGAATTTGATCACCATTTTGGAAAATGACATTTCCAACAGTAACACTATTCATGTTTTTTGAGTAGCCAATAAAACTGTTACCAGTACACACTATGTATGTAACCTTATAGCTCTTCATGAATCATGAATTCAGTCTTTATTTTAAAATATCCACTAGCGTTAACAGTACTTGACTGAGCAGTTTTACTTCTCCATATTCAAGAGCAAGCACCTGACTACTTCTAGTGTAGTAGTATCTGGGCATTTATATATTGAAATGCGTATTTTATTACAAATTGATTTCATTTCTCCTCTCCATTACGGTAAAGGCACTGGACTGACCTTTTCTGAAATTGTATAGATAGGTGAGTTATGTATGAATTTCATTTTAGGATACTGGGTGTGATCGAGGTTACAAATGTTCCCATGTTATAGTAAAAAGGGTCTGCTAAGTCTGATATGGTTGAGAACCCCAATCTTAGACCAAGCTCTTCAAGGGCAGAAAATGTCTGGTTTCTTACAGGTTCTCAACATTTCATTTCACCCTGTTGCAGTTTGTTTATACCTGCTCAGAAGCCCTTGTTTGCTCCTCCATTTTGGCAGTCTCAGTTCTGAACCAGTGCCCACCCTCCTGCAGGCAACTGGAGTAAATATGACCCCTCTAAGCCAGAGTGGTCCCATTCCCTGTGCCAGTGATTAGACACAGGCAAGTGAGCCAGATGTAGTCAAGATATGAGGGGGATTCTGCTGAGGAGCTTTGGGAAAGGTTTTATAGTCACTAAAGGCACAAGAGGAACAAAAGTTCTTTCACTGGACACTGTTGGATTATACATAACACCTGGAATCATGGTAGGCATCTCTGATCATGAATATTATTAGCCAGAAAGAAAATGCTGAGAATGACAGGTTGGGAAGGAAGGAAGGAAAGCAGGGTTCTTGGTATCTCTGAACCCTCTATGAATCCAGAGTTGGGTCTTTTCTCATGACCAGCAGCAAGCATCCTAATATAACCCGTTTCACAAGCAGTTGTGTTGCTGAGGATACGTGTACACACTGCATGCAATCCTGCTCAGAAGGCGATGTAGGGGAGCCACAGTAATTCTCTCTCAGCCATCAGCGCCTCATTCAAACCACCGTATTGTAACTGAGTCCCAGGCTTAGCTGTGAAGGGTTCACAGGAGACTGCTTCTACATGGATAGTAAGCTCCACAGCCTTGTGGTCCAGTCATGGAAAACAAGAAAACCTTGTGCTCTACTACACTCTTTCATATCACCACTTCTAGATAAGTTAATTGGGAAAGAAGTGCTTTGTCCCAATCCCTCACCTGGTGATACAATATACATCCTTTCAATGCACACAGAGATGAATTTAAGGAATAAGCAAGGCCTTTTAACAAATTTTACTTAGCAAGTAGAGAAAGTTTTTTTTCCATAGAAATAAGATTTAAATGATCTATGAATCTAATCACCCTCCCATTTGATAATTTAGTACCTAACATGTGAACTTGGTCTTCACTGGTTCCCACGACTCACCTTTTGATATTTGGTTTTTCTTCTTTGTACTTTTTCTACCACATTCCTTTATCCCTATTTACTCTTTCCCCCTTTTCCACACTTCCTTATCCATAGAAACTATCTGTTTTGCAGGACAGACAGAATTACAGCTTCCCGGTTCAGAACGAGCCTGCAAGCCCTTTCAAATCATTGCAGTTTTTTTTTTTTTTTTTTAAAGATTTATCTATTCTAGAGAGACAGTGTGTGTGCACATGAGAGTGGGGGGGAGGGGCAGAGGGAAGGAATCCTCAAGCAGACTCCCTGCTAAGTGCGGAGGTGACTCGGGGCTCGATCCAGGACCCATGAGATCAGGACCTGAGCTGAAACCAAGAGTCGTTTGCCCAACCGACTGAGCCACCCAGGTGCCCCATTTCAGGCTATTTTTTAAAAAGAATATGCTGGACAGTTCACAAATGAAACAGTCTTATTTGAAATTTTATTTTATTTCCATCTGTAAGTACTGCTATTTGTTTGAATTGCTCACATAATCCATTCCATCCAAAAAGGAAATGTCAAGTGCTTCTAGCAGTGTAAGCATCGTCGGCACAGCCTACCCAAAGGTCTTCCGAAAATCTAAATGTTAGGCAAACCACAAACTGGATGTTCTTATTTCTGTGCACCATGAGATTGTCAAAATCAGTTTGATTTTTTAAAACCCATCAAATATCAATCATGGCAAGGAAGACCATTGAGCTGATTCCTGATAACCAAGTAATGTTATCACTGAACATCATTTATCCTAAATGATTACTGGCATCAGGAAGACCTTGGGGTAGGAGCTCTTCACGAGTGACACAGGCACGGCTTGTCCAGGAGTTAGCAGGTGTCCCCAGAACAGCTGTGTGCTACAGACTTCCTCTACTGCTCCTTCCCTCTTTTCAGTGCTCAGTCCTTACGACTGAGAGGACCACGTTCGAACTCACCGAGGTTTTCACAGCAGACGAGTGGAGGAGGTCTTGTGAGGTACTAATTTTTGAAGTGCAATCTAAATACTAAAAATGAGAATCAGATCTCGAATACTTGAGCCTATTTATATTGCCTTAATTCATTAAAGTTATTTTACATGTCTAGCCTGCCTTCTTTCTCACAGGATAGAGGATAGCTGGGAGGATTAAATGAGATATGTGACAGCCTAGCCCAGTGTCTGTACACCCAGTAAATATTCTTCCCATCCACCCCCCATCCCCAAATAAAGAGGTTAGTCCTTGAACTTTGAAAGTACTTTGTAAGTAAGAAGAAATTAGTTTTTCTATCAACATGTCAGTCTGATTCTGACTTGCTATTTGAAGTATACATGAGGTTTCATTTTTGTTCAGTGTTCTTTACTTTTCATTGAGAAAAGTTATTTCTGAGGAACTGAAAGGTAACCACAACAAGAACTTGTTAATTTTTTTTTTTTTTTTGAGAATGATGATTCAAAGGCAGACTTGTAGAGAAATCACATTTAGGAGAAAGAAGGCAAATGCAGCCTCTGAAGGGAACTGTTCTAATTATTACCTTAAAAAGTAAAGTTATTTAACTACATTCAAGGACATAAGGCAAAGCACTACTTTAAAATCACAATGACTGAACAGTTAGGTGAAAAACATAGCTGAAATAGGAAAGGGGAATGGACTTCAGAATAATCTTAATTGGGACAATGATTCTTCAGTCCTAGATGTTTCTGTTATCTGAATATCTTGAATCACACCATTTCCTTTTTTACCTCCCACAGGGTCTTCACTGAAATCGCAAAGCAGTATTCTCACAGAACTAAATAATAGTTGTCATTTTGTTAGGATTCAAAATTTCAATCCAGTAGCCATCGGGATCTTGGATAAATGCCAGGCCTTTCATTTTACCTGTAAGATGAAATGAATTTCATTATAAAAGAGACTTTTTTAAAATCTAAAATTAATATATATATTTATATATATATTTTAAGATTTTATTTATTTGACAGAGAGAGACACAGCGAGAGAGGGAACACAAGCAGGGGGAATGGGAGAGGGAGAAGCAGGCTTCCTGCGGAGCAGGGAGCCCGATGCGGGGCTTGATCCCAGGACCCTGGGATCATGACCTGAGCCGAAGGCAGACGCTTAACTGAGCCACCCAGGCACCCCTAAAATTAATATTTTTTATTAATCCAAATGTTAATTTGCATTTTGACAAAGTACATTTTGTTTATAGTTTTTAAATTTTTTATTGTTATGTTAATTACCATACATTACATCATTAGTTTTTGATGTAGTGTTCCATGATTCATTGTTTGTGCGTAACACCCAGTGCTCCATGCAGAACGTGCCCTCTTTAATACCCATCACCAGGCTAACCCATCCTCCCACCCCCCTCCCCTCTAGAACCCTCAGTTTGTTTTTCAGAGTCCATTGTCTCTCATGGTTCGTCTCTATTTTGTTTATAGTTTTAACTTTAGACAATTCTATTGTCAGTGTTGCCCAAATGCATGCTTTTCAGAACGACTAACACGTATCTTCTACATAGCTGGGAACCAGCTCTCCTGAAATAAACTGTGTAACTGGCTGCAGTTATAAGTATCAGATTTTTACTTCACCTTCATGATGAATTTCATGCTACCTGTTGAGTAGTCAAAGAGATTGTCTTATTTTATTTTTTTAAGATTTTATTTATTATTTGAGAGAGAGAGAGTGTGTGTGCAAGCAGGGGGAGGGGCAGAAGGAGAGAGAGAGAATCTCAAGCAGACTCCCATGCTGAGCATGGAGCCTGATGCAGGGCTTGATCCCAGGACTCTGAGATCATGATCTGAGCCAAAACCAAGAGTCAGATGCTTAACTGACTGAGCCACCCAGGCACCCCGAGGCTGTCTTACTTTAAACAGGAGAATAGGGAGGTGTTCGAGCAGGTAGCATGGCATACCCACACAGCCAAAAGACCCAGAGGCTTGGGTCATAACGAACTCTTTAAACACTATTCTAGTCACTCAAGCTGTCAATCAGTCTTTCTCCCAGGAATTCACAACTGGGATTGAGAGGCTAGTAGGTCTAGTAGTAGAGTTGTTTGCTTAAATGGAAAAATGTGACCTCAGCAATCTATTTTGGGACCAAGATTTTAAATTAGTTTGACTCCTATCTCTCTCTGGCTCTTTTCCCCAAGATCAACCCCAGAGGAACATATATAGAAAATGAAAAAAAAAAAAAAGTGAGAACTGGGGTGATGACTGGGGAGAGGAAGAAGTGGGGATGGGGTGACTGTTTTAACCTGGTCCGTGTGGAAATGGGTAGTTTGGGCCTGGACCAGAAGGCAGTCCATCATGGCCGTGGGAGAATAAACAGAAGGGGATTTGTTACTTTGGGTCTTGCTCCTCCCAGTGCCTTGGGCATCAGCTCCTGCCCCCACACCGGGGGGGGGGGGGGGTTCACACGACTAGTTCCGATGCCCTCAGGAGTAAATGAGGGCAGCACAGAAGTCTTACACCTGTGAGGAACTGACAAAAACAGCAGTTTTTGGACTGACTTTTTCTGAAACTGTATAGATAGGTGAGTTATGTATGAATTTCATTTTAGGATACTGGGTGTGATCGAGGTTACAAATGTTCCCATGTTATAGTAAAAAGGGTCTGCTAAGTCTGATATGAGAACGAACCGATCTCCCCAGCCTTCACTTTCCACACAATCAGGGTTAGGGAATGAGCATCTCAGAAGGAAGTGTCTCCTACGAAGACTCCTTCTCTCTGAGGGACAGAGGGGAAGAAGATGTGACGGAAGAGCTGTTCTGCAGAATGCAAGCTGTTTAACTCTCGTTTTCAGGGGCCTACCTAGGGATCTCTGCCTGGCCCATCTTCCTGAGAGCATGGGGGCTGTTAAAGACTGGGGTCTAGCCTCCCCCCTTTCACACTGCCTGATGCACTGGAATAGTAAGAGTTGCAATGACAACAACTCCTCAGAGATCAAAGTAACAAGAACTTGAGGAACATGACCATAAAACAAACGGATTATGAATTCAAACAGAAGAACAAATATTAAATCAACAGACCAAGAGCTATCAAAACATGTAAAAGTGATGAATAGTATGAACTATAACCAATATGAAACAAGAACAAGAAAATATTTAAGGAACTGAGCAAAAACTAGGGATCAAAATTATAATAGCTGAAATTAAGAATACAATAGATGAGAACGCAAAAGATGACTATCAGAACAGATACATTTGAGGAAAAATTAGCTAATTGGTATGCTAGTGTGAGGAAATCTCCTACAAAGAACAAAGAAATAACAAATATAACAAAAGCTTCCAGAACAAAACAGAAGATAACCTGAATCAGCAGATTTTTCAATAGCAACACCAGATAGAAAAATAAGACCATGGAGTTGTATTTTCAAGATCAAAGGAGAATAAACCTAAGATTTTATATTCAACAAAACTGCCATTCATATACAAAGATATGGGTCTGAGGCATACAAAGTCTCAAAAGTTTTGCCTCACAAAAAACCCTCTGAAAACAGTTTTGGTTGAGATACTTAATAGAAGGACAGAAAAACCCAAAAGATGCTGCAAGAGATATACAGAGAAAAGGACTTTGATATATATATATTTAAAAAAAAAAGCCAAGGCCAGGGGGCACCTGGCTGGCTCAGTTAATAGAGCATGCAACTCTTGACTCGGGATTGTAAGTTTGAGCCCCAGGTTGGGTGTAGAGATAACTTAAAAAATAAAATAAAAGCCAAGGCCAAAGAAAAAGAAAAAATTAATCAGTAATATCCCGGTCTGGGAGGGTATCTGGATATCAAATCTCTTAATTGAAAAAAAGAAAAGGATTAAAATGAAATGTGAAATGTTTCAAATAAAAATTGAAATAATATGCTGGCAGAAACAGATCTAAGTAGAATAATTATAATACATATAAATCCAACAAAATCTAGATATATACGCTATTTCTAGACATACACCTAAAACATAAGGACATGCAAAGGTTGTAGAAGAATAAAAATCAAAGACCAGCCATTTATTAACTAAGGAGATGTGTTGTCATTATATTAAAATCAGATAACATAGGCTTTAAGGAACTTATTTTGGGGTGGCTAGATACACGATGAAAACCAGTGGCCAGTGAGAGAATATGGTAAGGTCAAAGGGTGGGGAGAGAGCCTAGGTTTTTGATGGCTCTCCAGACTCTGCGTCTAGTCCCTTGTCAAGCCGCCCTACTTGCTGTTTTAGTTCCCTAAGATACTTGGGTATTTTTCCATTCCTCTGTTTTCCTTATGCTGGCTGAAGTGGACTTCTTCAAAGTTACTTGCAACCAGAGGTACTGACTACAACAGTAGCCTCCGTGGTTGCTTCGTAAATGTTATGTAACTGAAGAGAAGCCAGGAGAAAGCAAGCAGCAAACTCACCATCATCAGGTTTCTTCACAAATTTGACTCCCAGCTCTTCAAATCTTTTACAAGCACCATGTACATCAGGAACAGCGATTCCAATGTGACCTTAGGGGGCCACCCCCAAAACAAGGCAGACAGAAGGGAGAAATAATTACTGCAAGGTATCCAAGGGCCACAACTAGCTTCCAAAACTAGTTTATTTCAAAACATTAAGGCACCTGAAAAGTGACTGAATCAAGTAAGTTCAAAACTTGTATTAAAGAACAAGAATCTAACTGGCTGCATATAATAAGCTAATTAGTAGCTCTGAGTTATAAATTATTTAAAATAAGCCCAATATTGGGCTCACGTATAGTTCAATCTGTTAAGAATAACTACCAAGAAAAAGTAATCATTTACTCATACTTAATAGGTTTGTTGTGGCCTCTGACTGTATAGCAGCCAATTTAAGCCTGCAATCCTGTCATCTCGCTGAGAGGTTCTAGATCAGGGCAGAAGTATATGCTAGCAGAAATGGGGGGTTATTATCAACCACAGTTTTTTTTTTTTAATTAAAAAGTCTACTGGAAATATAATACTGAGACTGAAAAGTGAAATCATTGTGAGAAAGTAAATGTAGGGTTTAGATGGATACTATGAAATTAACTCCTAAATGAAATTTTTCATGGAAAATTAAAACAACTATACTCCTAAGAAGTTGATTATTCTTAGTAAGTATTAATACTTAATACTTAATAAGTATTCTTAATAAGTACCTAATGCACAAATCACACAAATCACACCTAAAACAAATCACACAAATCCATGTATACTACATAGGAACAGGCCAACATACCAAACCCTCGAGGGTCTGAGTTGCCACTGTGGTAACTCTGGGTCTCATCACCTTCTGTGCCCCAATTGCTACAAAAGGAGGGAAAAGAGCATTACAAGTGACCTGTAGAACAGATACTCTACTGCAGTAATCTCTCTGAAATCTTGGCATGTATGTATGCAACTTCATATACTTGGTTTCATCTTTGCTACTATAAATATTAAGGTTTCAGCTATAGAAAAGGCAAATGCATAAAATATGATTTTAATTAGACTTGAGATAAAACCAAGCATCTGGATAACAATAATGATAACAGTAGCAACTGTCATTTATTGTACTTTATAGAGGGCATTTATTTGTTTGAGGATCTCATTAAATCTTCCAAACAGCTCCATGGGCTAAGATTCAAGTCTCCATTTCATGAAGAAGACTGCCACTTAAGGGGGTGACAGAACATGTTCAGGGTCGCAGAGCTATCAGAGCCAACACTCATGTCTAGGTCTGTCTAATTCTAGAGCTGTTCTGAATCAGGGACACACTAAATCACACACCCTGAAATAAATGCTCTTTTGTTAGTTGTTCCAAAGGACACAGAAACAACATAAAGAATAAAAACAACATTCCTAAAATGCTGAATTAAGACCTTAGTTCTAGTAATGTCTAAATTCATTAGCTATCGTTTGGCAAGTTATCTTGCCAATTTTGTCTTAGTTATATTCTCTATCCAAAAGATAATGATCTCACTTACCCCTAACTACGCACCAGAACAAGACAAAGACCAAAAATCCATCATAAAAGACTCAGGCTGTTACAAATGCAAAGTGATTAGGGAGACCTGGTTTGAATTAAGCTTGTAAGTAAGGAAAAAAGGTTTATAAAAATGTAGACTGTACAGAAAGATAAAAACTGATACTCACTGTGTCAGTTCAAGGGTAGCTTTCCTGGAGAATACCCATGCTACTTTTTCATCTTTATCTTTTGGGATGTCATTTTTTTCCTCATAAGCCAAGAAATAGAGTGAGAATTTCATAGTGGGAAAATCTAATTTTTGGAGTAGCCTGAAATTAAACAACAAGCTGAAATCAATTAATAACAGGAAAGGTTGTTTTATTAAAACATATTCATATTAAAATTCATATTAAAATCAACATGACAATATTCAAGTTCTACTAAGAATATGAGCCTATTTAATAGGAAAAGCAAGGGGAAATCAATGAAAATATCTCATTGAAAAAACCTATTCAACTGTAAATATAAGTGAAATAAAAAAGTTTTTACAAAATAAACTTTTATAATTCTTCAAACATAATGAAATTTAGCTGGAATTATGGTACTTGTTTATAAATGGGAAAAGGTATCTTCAGAAGAAAATTCTGTCCATTTTTGGTGAAAATACAATGCATTACCTTATTGTTCTTTCAGATATATGACATTCAGTTAAATAAAATATCTTATTATGCCAAAACTCCTAGGAAAAGAAAGTGAGGATAGACAGATGAATATCACAGAAGATGTGAATGTCAACGATACAGTGGTTACATATGAAATACTGCAGAAAGGTCACACAGCATTAAGACTGTGAAAGGTGACTAGATATGGAAAGGTCCTGAGGGCAGTTTCAGCAGCATGGGGCAGCAGAAGGTGGACTTCCCCGATGGAGACAAGGGGAGGTGAGCAAGCACGGTTGACCTATATAGACGATGGGTGATAATGGGAAATAGGGCAAGAATTATGCTAGAATAAAGGTTTCAGCTTGTTTGTAGGTTGAGGGAAAAGAGCCAGTGGAAAGGGAGAGACTGAGAAGAGACAAAGAGTGAATGAATTACCAATCCTAAAGTTTTAAAAAAGATAGTTGAAGGGGTGCCTGGGTGGCTCAGTCAAGAGTCCAACTCTTTTTTTTTTTAAAAGATTTTATTTATGTATTTGACAGAGAGATAGAGAACACAAGCAGAGAGAGCAGCAGACAGAGGGAGAGGGAGAAGCAGGCTCTCCGCCGAAGGGGGAGCCAGACATGGGCTCGATCCCAAGACCCCAGGATCACGACCTGAGCCGAAGGTAGCCGCTTAACCAACTGAGCCACCCAGGTGCCCCAAGCGTCCAACTCTTGATTTTGGCTCAGGTCATGATCTCAGGGTCGGGAGATCGAGCCCTGTATGGGGCTCCATACTGGACATGGAGCCTGCTTAAGATTCTCTCTCTCCCTCTCCTTCTGCCCCTCCCCCCCCAAAAAAGATAGTTGAAGTCATGGCCTATAAAGTGAATTTAAATTATTTTGCAAGGAAATGAGGATGGACACAATACGGTTTTATTTAGATTATTGAGGACTAAATGCTCAAAGATGACCTTATTCATAATCAATAAGAGAGAACAGCTGAAGCCTACCTAGCAAATGGAAAGTTTCTAAGCTCTATTTCAAATCTTTTAACTATCATTGCTATGTAAAACACCTTGGCCCACTGAGACAGCACTGACTTACCACAAGTAAGATTTACTCTAACATGTTTATAATAAAGTATCGAACACCTCAAATACTCCAGCCATGAAAGCCTATCTCTGCACCTACTAAAGCAGACTGCACAAGCCTTACACACCAATCTGGTGGGAACTGGAGCAAATGAACCTGTTGTAACGCGCTTTTCTCAGCGAGCATATCTTTCAGTATAATGTCAAATTGCACCCTGTTTGGGGGCTCTTGAAAAACAAGGTCAACACTGGAGTCGATCAGATCTGGATTCGAATTCCCCCTCTGCCATACATCCATTGTGGCATTTGGGGCCAGTAACTTAATGTCTTTAAACTTTGGTTTCTTCCTTCATCTGTAAAATGGGGAATAAACTATTTCATGAGCTACTGTGGAGACTGAATGAAAAATATGTAAGGTGCCTGGCAAACACCGAATATTCAATGTATTTGTTTTTTTGGGCTTTTTTTTTAAAGATTTTATTTATTTATTTGACAGAGAGAGACACAGTGAGAGAGGGAACACAAGCAGGGGGAGTGGGAGAGGGAGAAGCAGGCTTCCCGCTGAGCAGGGAGCCCGATGTGGGGCTCGATCCCAGGACCCTGGGATCATGACCTGAGCTGAAGGCAGACGCCTAACGACTGAGCCACCCAGGCACCCACAATGTATTTGTTTTCATTCTGTCTTTTAAATATAAAAAATAAATAAACATTTGCTAAACTGCTTTTTCTGGAAAAAACTATAAGAAATTGTTAACAGCAGTTATCTTTGGGGACAAGGACTGGGAAAGGGAGGCGGCCACTTTTTATTTTGTATTTTTCTGAACTGGTCAGATTTTCTAAACAAACATATACTGTATTACTTGAATTTTTCTCTCAGTGTCAATGGAGGTTATCCAGGCAGTCAATTTAAAATTTAATTTTATTCTTTATGTATCTATCTTGTCAGAAACAAACAAAAACCCCTCATGTTATTCAGGGAAACAAATCAAGAAAAATAAACAAATATGCTTTAAGGATTACAAGATCAGTAGGTATCACCTGTTCAGCAAATAAGAATACATCCTATAAAAAATGAGACAGACAGCCAATTTCAGGTAAACTCATTCATTTTCTAAGTAATTCATCTTTATAACTATATCTTTTCCAAAGTAAATAAGAGGACATAACATTAAAAGGATTTGAACACATTAAGGATTAAACAGCTCTCAGAGAGAAAGGAGTGAGAGAACACCCCAGTACTCAGCCAGCGAGCCTAGTCCCAGACACTGGGCTGAAAGGACTTCTGTGATTTTTGAAGAAAAGTTTAATCCATTTTTTAAATGGATCCGGAAACATTCCCTATATTTGCAAAGCTATGCATTTAACCATTACAGGCGCCAATAAATAGTTTACTTACGTCATTCCAAGAACTCTAGTATAAAAATCCAATGACTTCTTAGGATCCTTAATTCGTAGCATGGTCTGCTGCAACAGAAAATCCTAAGGAGAAACAGTGCCTATTAAACAGGTGTGATGTCTGGCACTTGTTAGCAACATTAATTGTGCTTTCTATTGCAGGATACGGTCAGCCTTTGTAAAACAATGTTTCAGAAGAAAGCAACTTTGTCCCCTCAGCCTTACCTGATCTCCACACCTACCACTTACACTGCCTACAGCTCTCTGCCCAAGGATATTTCCTGGTCACAAGAACAGGCCCCTGTGTGGGGCAGGCCCAAAGTGCCAGGGAGTTCACACCCTCCAAATACCCTCAACCAACAGTGGATAAAAAACCTGGCTCCCCTGGCCCTTAGTGGGAAAATTCTACAGCGTGTTCCACACAGTCTCTCAGAGACTTCCCTGCAGGATTAAAGCCCAGTTGCTCTCAGGGGTAATCCACTTCTACATACTTTTTATTGCCTCCGTTCCCCACTCCACAGAACTTTCTCTGACTACCTCCCAAATAAACTACTTACAACCAAATCCTTATATCCAGTCCGCTTTTGGATGACCCAAAATGAGATAGTGATGTTACAAATAAAGAATACAATTACTGTAAAATGTGTTAAATGAATGCATAAATGCCTTTCCAGAACTATTTATTGGTAACCATAGCAAGAAGTTACTCACAAGATCCTAGACTCTAAATAACTAAAAGGGTAAAAAGTTACTGTCTCTAAAACCATTGTGAAACTGTCAAATTCACAAATCAGGAAACAAAAGGCTTGATTCACTGAGAAAAAGGTAGACTATTTTAATTCATGTAGTTAAGATTCTTAATGGCATTAGTAATAATACTTTGCCTTCATTTGGTACAGTAACCATGAAGTATTACTATCTATAGGTATTAATGGCCCCATTTTATAGATGAGAAACACACCCAAGGTGATTAAATTAATTGTCCCAGCCTTCTTATTCTAAGTTCAGGTCTCCTTCTACCATAGATGCCTTCCAAACCATGAGTCCATTAACTACATTGTGCTTCCTAACAGATTTTTTTCCTGTTATACCCACAGTTTGACAAAACAGGCCTGAAAATTCTGAACTCTCCCTTTGCAGACACATAGACATCTCTCCCCTATAACTCATATAAAATACAAATGTATTTTTACTCATTCAGCATCATTAGGAAGTGTTTTCTATTTTGTTAATTTTTTAAAAGATTTTATTTATTTATCAGAGAGAGAGAGAAAAAGCACAAGCAGGAGGAGCAGCAGGAAGAGGGAGAAGCAGGTTCCCCGCTCAGCAAGGAGCCCGATGCGGGACTCGATCCCAGGACCCTGGGATCATGAGGACCCTGGGATCATGACCTGAGCAGAAGGCAGACGCTTAACCAACTGCGCCACCCAGCCATCCCTATTTTGTTAAATTTTTAAGCGACCAAAGTGAACTCTTACTTTAAGCATTAAAATCTTCATTTAAAATAAAACTAGCCTAAGAACTACTTTATCTTAATAAGTAGATCTTAATGAATATAATAATTTGATTCTTCATTCACAGCTTATCATCACATATAAGGCAGTTGGCTCGGAAATTACATGTTTCTAGAATGCTTGGATTGCTTTCCTCTGGCAGGTGCTGCACTCCTAAAGGTCTCAGTTTCAACAAGCAGCTGAAAAAGGGAAAAGCAGCTCCTGACATCCAGGTAGTGGCCTGGAGCTCACAATGAGGCCTTGGGTTTCCCCACTGGACAAAATCGGAAAAAAACCTACAAAGTCACTCTATGACTGCAACGAAGGGAGATCAAAATGCAGCAAAAAAACAATTCCACTTCATATTCTTGTTTAGCGCAGATTAAAACAAGGCACTGTTTGAACTTTGGTCAGGTAGGTGGGATCTATAAACACAGGTTTTCCAAATGATTAAAACTATCTGAAAAATATTAGTTACTGTTGCATACACAAAACCTCAGCTATGTACCTATCTGCTTTAAAAACATGCGGAATTTACTTATTTTAATGACTCGAGGACATTTCTATAAACATGAATTGTCGTCTTACAATGTAATATAGGAGCTCCTATATTATTTACATTTACTACTACTTGTCCCTATATTGAGATGGTCCCTGGAACTCCTGTGTTTATTTTACTCTTTCAGTGAGTTTTTTTGTCCCCTCACTCACCATTAAGCTATTAGGTGTCAATTCTATCAGCATAAAACTGTCCTTTTTTGGACACAAGAAAGCTAATTTCCCTAAGTTCTTTGACTCTACACTTCTCACCACCTCTGCTAGCACCCTGATCCCAGCTACTCCACCTCCCACCCAGCCTGGTTGGTACTCCTCTCTCACCTTGTCCCTTATAATCTATTATTGGGGAAATCTTTTAAAGTTAATTTAGATCACTCTTCTACTCAAAAACCCTGGAAGGCTCCCCATTTCACTCAGAGTCAAAGCTAAAGTCCCTACAATGGCCCTCTATGGTTGGCCCCCGTTGCCTCGCTCACCCGTCCTCTCGCCTACTCACTCAGCTCCACTGCAGTCTTCAGCAACTCACTGAGGGCCTCTGCTAGAAGACTCTTTGCCCAGAGCCACTTTTTTTTTTTTTTAATCTTTATTTAGAAGTAGGCTCCACACCCAATGTGAGGCTTGAACTCAGGACCCTGAGATCAAGAGTTGCAGGCTCTACAGACTGAGCCAGCCAGGCGCCCCTCCCCAGAGCCACTTCTAATCTTTTTAACTCTGCTCAAATGTCATCTTCCCAATGAGGCCTTCACTGACCACCATAACTCTCCACTTACCCCTTTTTTTCATTTTCTTTTTCCATAGTACTTGTCACCTTTCAATATGCTATTTACTATATTTATCTTTTATTATTTTTCTTTCCACATTAGGATATAAACTCCATAAGGACAGGGGTGTTTGTTTTGTTTACTGATGCACCTCAGACAGAATCTGGCAGAGTAGATACCCAATAAATATTTGTTGAATGAGTAAATGAACTTTCACTATGATTTTTCTTTCCAATCAAGCAGCATCCAACATTACCGCAAAAAAAAAAAAAATTACACTTACATAATAACTGCACGCCAGACACTGCTCCAAATGATTTACAGAAATCAACTCGTACATTCTTCACAACAACCCTATGAGATATGTATTATCACCACCCCCATTTTACTGCTGAGAGAGTGTCAGAGAAAAAGCAGTTTGGTTCCAAAGTCCGTGCTTTCAACTACCTTGGCTAAACTGCCTCTAACAACAAAGAAATAGATAAATAATGACACAGGCATAATAGAATATTTTGAATACATTTAAAATGCTGCTTTAGAGGTATATTAAATGGCATGGGGCATTCACATGGTATATTAAGTTTAAAAAGATACATATATGTATGGTTTATTTAATATACTATTCAGATTAATTACATCTTAAAAGTAATGCTAAGACTTTAATTTTATTATCTACAATAACATAGCTACGTACTAAAACTAACTACATACATATAAATGAGTATTAAAATGAACCTTTAAAAGTCTATACATAGTGGGGCACCTGGGTGGCTTAGTCTGTTAAGCATCTGACTTCGGCTCAGGTCATGATCCCAGGGTTCTGGAATCGAGCCCCGCATCGGGCTCCCTGCTCAGTGGGGAGCCTGCTTCTCCCTCCCCCTCTGCCGCTCCCCCTGCTTGTGCTCTCTGTCTCTCTGTCAAATAAATAAATAAAATCTTAAAATGAAAAAGAGAGAAAAATGGAAAAATACAGCATTGTTCCAACTGAGAAGACTCAATATAATAAACAGATTATTTCCAAGTAAATGTATAGATGAAATACACACTCTAGGGGCGCCTGGGTGGCTCAGTCGGTTAAGCGTCTGCCTTCAGCTCAGCTCATGTCAAGCCCCATGTCGGGCTCCCTGCTCAGCGGGAGTCTGCTTCTCCCTCTGCTGCTCCCCCTGCTTGTGCTCGCTCTCTCTCTCTCTGTCAAATAGATAAAATCTTTAAAAAAAAATACACACTCTACTCCCATTTTTAACCTTAAAATAAGTCTATACATGGCAAAAAAAATTAAAGGTATATTCAATATTAGTGGATTTATTCAGAAAAAACAGGCTTATAAATCCTTTGCTACAAAAATGTTATTTGGATATAAAAAACAAGCAGGGCTTGCTCAAGTTATTCTATGCTAATAGTTTGCTTTTTATCACCAACATATTCTGTCAACTCTCTTACTTCTGGTAAACACCTGAGTGATCCTTCCTCAAAAACCCCTAAAAATGACTATTTATTGCTATGGATCTAAAATATTGTTTAAAATAAATATATCTTGTGTTTAAAAAAGTAGGACTTACATTCATGTCCTATCTCATCAGACAATTCTTAACTTTGTCTTTCCCTTATCATGCTTTAAATTTGGACAATTAAAGCTGTCTTTTATGCCTAAAACTATCTTTGGGTTTTCTGGAATGGCTACTAGGTAACAAAGATTTGCTCCTTTCCTCTATAAAAAGAGTAATATAAATAATCAGGCTTTAGGAGAGCATTGTCCAAATTTAATTAGCTCAAAACTACTTTGAAAAAACTTTAACAGTACAATCAAGGATGTTTCTAGTGCACATCCTACGTGTCTGCAATATCATCCTGACAAAATTATAAAGGTGGGACAGGGATGTGAACCAAAGGGTCAAGGTCCCTTTGAGCACCTCTAAATGGATTTTTTGGTGTTAAGATGTGAGACTTGGGTAAATTTTTTTTTTTTTTTTTAAACCTATGGATGTTCTGTTGCTCCAGCACAATTTGTTGAAAAGCCTATCCTTTCTCCATTGAACTGCGTTACATCTTTGCTGAAAATCTGTAGGGTATATTAGTGTGGGTCTATTTCTGGGTTCTCTATTCTGTTCCACTAATCTGTGTCTTCTCTGCCAATACCACAAAGTAGTGATTACTGTAGCTATATAGTAAGTCTTAAAATCAGATAGACTGATTCCTTCCACTTCATTCTTTTCAAAATTTCATTATTCTAGCTTATGTGCCTTTCACAGAAGTTTCAGAATAATTTTACCTACTGAAAAAAAAGTTCATGTTAAACATGTATATCAATTTGTGGAGGACTGACATTTTCACTATGCTGAGTCTTCTAATGATGAACACAATATGTCTCTATTATTTAAATCTTCATCAGTACTGTGTAATTTTCAGCATATAAGTCCTATATATGGTGGATTTATACCTAAGAAATTTTGTTGAGCAATTTTATTTTTAATCTTGGTGCTCATGTGTTTTCTGCTAGTATAGAGAAATAGAATTGATTTTCATATGTTTATCTTCTGTCCTGTGACGTCAATGAAAGCACTTATTAGTCCTAGAAGAGTTTTCTGTAGATTCCTTAGGATTTCCTATGTACAATCATGTCCTCTGCAAATAGGGACAGTTTTATTTCTTCCTTCCGATCTGTATGACTGTTACTTCCTTTTCTTACCTTACTGCACTGGCTAGAACTTCTAGCACTATATTCAGTAAGAATGGTGAGAACAAACATCCTTATCATGTTACCCCAAATTAGGGCAAAAGCACCATCATTAAGTAAAATGTAAATTTTTTAGAGATGATCTTTATCAAGTTGAATAGTTCCCCTCCATTCCTATTTTTTTTTCTGGAAAAAAAAATTTAAACATGGATGGTGCTGAATATTGTCAAATGCCTTTTTTGCATCAATTAACATGATCATGGGATTTTTCTTCTTTAGCCTCTAATATAATGGATTACTTTAATTGATTTTTGGATACTGAACCAGCTTTGCATACCTGGAATAAACCCTACTTAGTTATAATTTTTTTTATATATTGCTAGATTATATGTGCTAATATTTTGTCAAGGATTTTTACCTCTATATTCGTGAGGGATATTAGTAATTTTCTTTTTTTGTGCTGTCTTTATCTGGTTTTTGGTATTGGAGTAATACCAGCTTTATAAAATGAATCAGGTAGAGAACAAACTCAGGGTTGATGGAGGGAGGTGGGTGGGGGGGTAGGCTAAATGGGTGATGGTTATTAAGGACAGCACTTGTTATGATGAGCACTGGGTGTTATATGCAAGTGATGAATAACTAAATCCTACTCCTAAAAACAATATTACACGTACGTTACCTAGAATTTAAATTAAAATTTGAAAAAAAAAAGTAAAAAAATAAAAAAATAAAATGAATCAGGAAGTGTTCCCTCCTCTTCAACTTTTAAAGGGATTGTATATAATTGATGTTAATTTTTCTTTAATTTTTGGAAGAATTCTCCAGTGAAATCATCTGGGCCTCGAGATATCTTTTTTGGAAAGTTCTTAATTATGAATTCAATTTCCTCATGTTATAGAGCTATCACATTATTTATTTCATATGGGTAAAAGTTATGGTGGTTTGTGTTTTTTCAAGGAATAGGTCCACTTCATGTAAATTGTCAAATTTACATGTACAGAGCTCTTTTTAATATTCCCTTATTATCCTTCTGATGTCTGCACTCTGTAGTAGTAGCCCCTATTTCATTCCTAATATTGTAACTTGTGTCTTCTATTTTGTCAGTGTTGCTACAATTTTATCAATTCTATTGTTTTTTTTTTTTCTCAAAGAACCAGCTTTGTTTCACTGATTTTCTCTATTTTGTTTTTAATCTCAACGATTTCTGCTTTTTATTATTTCCTTCCTTCTGCTTCCTTTGGTTATTTTGCTCTTCTTCTAGGTTCCTGAGGAGGGAACTCGAATTACTGATTTGAGACTTCTTTTTTCTAATGTATGCATTTAGTAATATAAATTTCCCTCTTAGAACTGTCTTAACTGAGATTCCTTTCTCATTTTCATTCAATCTATTTTTTTTTTAAATTTCCCTTGAGACCTCCTCTTGATCCACGAATTATTTAGAAGAGTGTTATTTAGTTTCCAAGTGTTTGGAGATTTTCCTGTTACGTTTCTGCGGATTTCTCATTTGATTCTATTGTGGTCGAAAAATGCACTCTGTATTATTTCAATAATATTAAATTTGTTGAAGTTGATTTAGGGGCCCGTGACACATGGTCTGTCTTGGTATACATTCTATGGGCACTTGAAAACAAAAATGTATTCTGTTATTGGGTGGAGTGTTCTTCAAAGGTGGATCAGATCTTGTTCACTGATGGTGTTGCAGAATTTGTCTATATCCTTGCTAATTTTCTGTCTAGTACTATCAATTGTTGAGAGAGGAGTATAGAAATCTCCAACTACAAGTGTGAATTTTTCTATTTCTCCTTTCCATTAAATCAGTTTGTTTTTTTTTAAAGATTTTATTTATTTATTTGACAGAGAGATAGAGAGCACAGATAGAGTGGCAGGCAGAGGGAGAGGGAGAAGCAGGCTCTCCACTGAGCAGTGAGCCCGATGCGGGGCTTGATCCCAGGGCCCTGGGATCATGACCTGAGCTGAAGGCAGACACTTAACCGACTGAGCCACTCAGGCGCCCCTGAATCAGTTTCTGCTTCATATTTTTTTGCACCTGTTTTTTAGTGCACACACATTTAGGATTGCTATGTCTTCTTGGTCAACTGATCCTTTTATCATTATATAAATATACTTCTACCTATGACAATTTTCTTTGCTCTGGAGGCTACTTTATTTGGTATGAATATAGCCATTCTTGCTTTCTTTTGATTTATGTTTCCATAATAATCTTATTCCATCCTTTTAACTTGCCTCTATTATTATATTTGAAGTGAGTTTCATGCAGACAGCATATATTTGAGGCATGTTTTCATTTTCTTTTATTTCAGTTATATTGAGATATAATTGACATATAGCACGGATAAGTTTAAAGTATACAGCCTAATGACTTGATTCATGTATGTTGTGAAATGATTACCACAATGTTTAGTTAATTATCTCGTACATAGATAAGTTGGGGCATGTTTTTAAATTTACCCTGCTAATCTCTAATTGGTGTATTTATACCTAATGTAATTATTGCAATACTAGGGCTTAAGTTGGCTATTTTATTTACTTTTGTTTTGTTTTCTGTCAACTTTTTCTTTGCCTTCCTGTGGGTTACTGGAACTTTTTTTATAATTTCATTTTGACTTATCTGTAGTGTTTCTTCATGTACTCTTTGTATAGCTTTCTTTAGGTGTTCTCTAGGTTGCTCTAGGTGTTCAATTATATATGTCATCACAGTCACTTGGTGTCATCGTTTTATCAATTTGAGTGAAGTACAGAAACCTCTTTACTCTCTCCCGTTTATAATTGTCTTAAAATATTTCCGCTGCTGGGCTGGGGTAGAATTTCAGGTTCCCCATGTTTCTCCATTAATACAGCAAGTGGGGAAAGCTGGTTATTGTCTGTTGAGATGAAAGTCGTGGCCTCCTATTCAACCTTCTCTGATCCCACCCTGGCAGAGGGAGGGTAGACCCCTCATTGCAACCTGTTCAGCGAAGACTAGGTTCCCCACCCAGCCTTTGCTGGCATAGGAAGGGATGAAGCCACAGTTTTTTCTGTGGTGTTTGGTTGTAGTAGAGCTGTTATTGTCTAAAAGTTTCCTGCCTTATCAGGAAATACTGCCTATTTCCAGGTCCTGTGAATGGAGAGCAGGTTTTCACTGGGTTTGGTTTGATTTTGTCTGCACCCATTGACATTTCTGTAGCTCCGAGTTTGGGCTAAATGAGGCAAAAACAAAACTCAGGAAGCTCGCCACCATGTTGCTGCTAGGGTCTCAAGGCCCCTAGCTAGTCTGCTTCTTCCCTCCACCTTTCAGTTGTCTTCCTACGTTTATTTTATATAAAATGTCCAGAGTGTTTAGCTGTACCTAGGAGGAGGAATAGGGAAAAGTATGTGTACTCCATGTTCCCAGAAAAAGTCTCCCAATGGATTTTATACAATTTCCCCAACAATGGGGTATGTTTGGTCACCATATGTCTCTTTCTAATGATGCAGACACTCATTTCTCCAGAACTGTTGCCAAGGAGCTCTGTAAGATATTCCATCTTACTCAAAATCAAGATCAGGATCTCCATGGCCTCTATCACATTCAGTCCTCAGACAAGAGAAGTCTCAAACCTGCATTAGCTAAATTTTCAGGAATGTTAAGATTTCTTTGGCCTAAAGTGTGTGTTTTGGCCTTAATAACAGTGAGGCCAAATCCCTTTGGAGCCCATCTACTCTCTTTCCCAGTGAATTTTCAAAAGTGTTCCATCACCCCCAGCAGAGAGTCTTCAACTCAACATTCAGACTCACAGGACAACCACAGGCTGAAAGGGTTTCAATCAGAAAAAGTCTGCCACCAGAGCAGGGCTAGGTGTCCCTCTTCAGCAGGTGTACTTAAAGAAGTCCGTACAGCTCGGGTACAGGGAGAAGATCTGCACTGGGTAGGAGCAGGAATCACCCTAGTGTAGAAGCCCTGTGTACCAAAGAACCAGTAACTCTAGGAGCAATCCCACAGCACAGCTTCCAGAATCTCCACAAGGGGCAGTTTTAAGAGCCACTACATTCAAGGAAGCCCAAAGCCATGACTTCCTATTAGGTATTGATAATTATCCCTCTCCAGATGCAATTTACCAATCAAGTTATTTTTAACTTAAGCAATATTGCTAAGCAACAAATACTATTTTTGTTTCTTGGGAAACAGCTAGAGTTAACCAAATGTCACATTCTCATCAAAGGGTTCAGGGCTTAACTCTTCACCCCTAGGTATCATATCTCCTATAAGACAAAAATGGATCAAGTTTTGTTTTTTCCTGACTTTTTAAAGTCACAATTGCCTTCAGTGAAAGACCCTTTTGGAAATACAAGCGCATCTGAGGGGAACAAAACTGTTTTCTATGTAACAGCTGGAGTGCACGGTTGATGTAGAAGATGGTTTGATATATTTTTTTCTTCACTATCTTCCTCCTTCCAGTGTTATTTGCCTGACTCAACCTATGTCAGAATGTGATAAATTGTTCCTGAAAATAATTCAGCCACTCCCTTTACATTTATTCTATCTTATCTAAATGGGTTTCACGTGGTTCTTTCCTTCCCACTCTATAACTCAACAGCCAAAGACGTACTTCAAGTACATTCACCCTACAGATAAAGGCGGCAGAAATAGGAGACACAAAGGAAATTTTTTTAAATTAAAAATTACCTGTGATATTAGGAAACACACCTGACAGACTACTCGTACAACAGATAATAGAAACAGGAAAATCCTAGAAGCCCTCAGGATCACGAGGCCTTTAAAATCTCATGCAAAGGGAAAGAAAACACACAAGTGTGAGAGAAATAATTCTTCAGAGGCAATATGGTTCAAATGCTGGCTCTACCATTACCTTGAGTAAATCATTACTTTTCTTGAACCTTAGTTTTCACATCTTTAGAATGGGGATAATTATAGTTCTCAGCTTGTAGGGTTGAGTTGGAAAGTATATGGGATAATGCATGAAAGTGCTTAGCATAGTGTCTCTAGAGTCCCTTGTCAGGCCAAGTCAGACACCTGGAGTCTTCCTAGATTTCTCCCTCCCCACTTCTCTGTAATCCAGTCCAAGTGTCCTATCAACCTGACTGCTTAAATCCCTCTGGAATCTTGCTCCTTGTCTTTCTAATGAGCACTACCTTGCTCATGTCCTCACTACTCCCTCCCTGGATGCCTGTCCTTGCCTCCCTGGTCTCTGCTTCTTGCACGCTTACCCAGATGCAAGCCACCGACCTTCCCATAAAGTACCAGAGTGATCTTTCTATAGTGAAAATTTCTGGATTAAAAAAAAAAAATCATTCCTTTAGAGGTGCTTGGTACTTCAATAGGTTAAGCATCCGACTCTTGGTTTTGGCTCAGGTCATGATCTCAGGGTTGTGAGATCAAGCCCTGCATCGCGCTCCATGCTCAGGGAGTCTGCTTGGGATTCTCTCCCCCTCCCTGCCCCTCTGCCCCTCCCCCACCTTGCACACACTCTCTCAAATAAATAAATAAAATAAAAATCATTCCTTCAGTGGTGCTTCACAGCTTTTAAAAGAAAGTCCCAAAAGCAAGCACATATGGTTATTGCATACTTCTCTAACTTCATCATTTGTTAGCACTCCCCTAAACTGGTCATTTTGAATGTTTCTGGTATACCTTTATCAGTTAAAAAAGAGAGCATGCACCCCCTATAAATATGTTATTTATTTTAATTATATACATGTACAAATATACTAATAATATATATATTATAAAATATATTTACCAAATAGAAATTTTACAGGGTGAGAAAAACAAACATAATGGGGTGAGGGGTGCTCATATTCTCTTTGAGCATCCTGATGATTGTCTTGCATACCTTCCCCTCAACTCCCACTGCCTACAACTTCAGTCTCATATTATCTGTCAATTCCTGCATCAGTTCTCTGATGTCATATGCTTTTTATACTTACTAGGATTCTCTCTGCCTAGAACAGTCATTCATCCATCTGGCCATTCTCCTTCCTTCCTCCTTTCCATTCTCTCTTCCACCTACCCCTACACCCAATTCTACCTAGCTACTTCCTTTGTATTTGGTAAAACTCAGCTTAAGTGTCACCAACACTCAAAGTTTTCCCTGACCCTATCACCTACCACTCAGATGGGACAGGATTCCAAATTATTACATGAAAGGACACTGACAGAGACTGTGAAAAAAAATTAATTTCAGGATATTATCACTTGGGACAGTAAGTATTTGGCCTCATGAAGACAGATGGCCAATAATACTACCCAGGATGTCGTGTGGCTGTACATTCCTTGGCCTGCCCTTCATGACAAAGATGCAGATGATCAACAGGCAAGTTGACTTTCTACCACCACTACCCTCTCCTCTCCAAACCAGGCCTTATTTCATCTTCTGGAAGAACCTTTCAGGTGTCCTCATCACCTCCACACCTGGATCCCTCCAATCTACTCTACAAAATGCTTTGAAACCCTGAATGATTCCCTATTACTTATTTAAATCCAGCTTCCTTAGATGTGACATTCAAAGCTCTCTCCATGAGAGTGAGGCTCCAACCTTGCATTCTAGCCTTTTCCACCACAGCTCCACTGCTTAGATAACCTGAACTTCAACCAAAAACATGTAACTCACCTCTCCAGAACATGCCTGCACTGCATCTTTCTGCCATCTCACAACATTTTTGCTCAGATCTTTCCTCCACCTAGAATGCCCCCTCCCACGTAACTCTGTCTCCTAGATGATTTTGGAACCCCATCCATCTTTCAAGACCTAGGCCCACCCCCACCTTCTGGTTGAAGTACTTCCTGATCCCCAGAGTTGAACTGCATCACTTTTCATAGTTTAGAGAAAAATAATACACTTTATCCTCCTTGCAGCTCTCTTTATATTGCTTTTACAAACTCAGCCCCAGTGCCCTGCTAAGATCATTACAGCCAACAATAGATCTGGGGATTCAAGTGTAGGTCTTCAGATGTCAAATACCCCATGTATATACCATACCACAGATGCTACCTTCCAAAATTTCTACCTCTTATGCTCCCAGAGTGCTCCATAATTTCAACAGCACATTAATCCCAGCTCTGTCTTATGTTAGGGTTGGTCCTTTTGGTGAAGAGACCTCATCTTGCTCATCCCAGTAACCCCCAAATGTACCATGCTCTGTATATATAGCAGGTGATCAGCCATGACGCTGAATTTAATTCACTTAAGTCTTTTTACTCTCCTTCATGTCAAGTTCCAAAATTGCTGAAGTCAGCACTCCAGAAGCAGAATAAGGGTAGAGGTTGAGAGTGTGGGCGCCTCTCTGGACAAGTTATTCAATACCTGTACGCTGGAGTCTCCTTATTTGTAAACTAGAGATGATAATTATGCCTTCTTCATAGGGTTCTCGTGAGGATTAAATTAAGTCATGTACTTCAAACAACAACCCAGGGCCTGGCACATGGAGGAATACCAGCTGCTACTGCATGTCTATTTTATGTCCCCCACATGGGATTGCAGGGCCAAAACTTACTGATTTCATGAAGTAATTACTCCATATAACCAAGAGAAATTTCAATGATGTGTAGTGTAAATTAAGAATGCCAGAATATGTACTTAACAAATTTTATAAAGATATCTCTGAAATCTTTTTAAATAGCCCAGTACATAAAATCCCCAGTTATCTAGGAAATTAATTTATACTGAATGACTCAGTTTATATTATGTGAAATAACTAGGTATTTATACTACATAATAATAATACTATTAGAGGGTATACAAGTGAAATGAGTGTAGGAGGAAATATATTTCGTTCTTTATTTCTTCCCCCTTAACTTCGCAGTGACTACTGTTTTTCCTAAGCTAAGCACTAGGTGCTAGTCAAAGGCTTTAGCAACCAGAGGTGTCTGACTCTTCACCCTGAAGGCAAAGAGCAAGCAGGGGGCAAACTCATCGACACATATTCAATCTTCAGGGAATTTAGAAATTCCCCAATCTAATGAAAAAAGTACAAAGACGTTTACTGACACTGACAGTACACTGGAATAAACCCCCCAAGCGGCTGCTGTGTCAAATCCTGCCAGCGTGGAGGCACCACACCTGAATGAGTTACACTGACTCACTGCAGACATGTTAAGTGAGCTGGAAGGATGCAACAGGGCGTTCCTCTTACTGGGTCTCAGGGGGCAATGAGAGGGTCGTTCCAAGATTCCCTTTGGATCTAAGCTTCACGATTACTGTCAGCTCTCCTGGGGGCCACCAAGCACAGGGAGGGCAGAAGTGTGGCCGTGAGCAACCACAGAAAAAGCAAAAGCGAACTTTGGGGCGCAGTTAAACTCGGAGAGATCCGATTAGTTTGGAGGAGTTAAGCCGGCAGCCAGAGTAGGCTAGGAGGGGCCGGCATGGATAAAGACCTTCTACCCTGGACTGGGAGTTCTGAAGCTGCTCTCACCCGCCATAGCTATTGACCCCGGCAACACGCACACCACAGACAAGGGATCTGATTCGGGGTTGGCCGTGGCTTCCAGTTACCGTCCCAAAATAAACAAGTTAATGCAAGCAAGGTCCCAGTCTCTGGGGAAATGGATCCTCTCACGATCCCCTACTGGACACCACTAGCCCTTCACCCGGCCCACTCTGGTCCGCCCCAAGCGGCCGGAGCTGCAGCGGCGGCTGGATGGGGTTCGAACCCAGCCCCAGCCGGGCCTGGCTGAGCCCGGGGATGTGCTCCCCCAGGGGCCCCAGCTGCGCCCTGCGGGGCCGCTACTCAGAAGCAGGTTCTGCACCCACCTTAGTGCTGGGATCCGGGTCGGAGCAGCAACCGAGGGCAGCGTCGTCCGTGAGGCCGCTGGACGCGGGCTGTGGTTCTGCCATGGCCGTACTGCTGTTTCACAGACGACGGTACCGAGAACACCACAACCACCCACACTCCGCCCGGCCCGGGTGCTGCCTTTAACTCGCGACGCCGCGAGGGCGCCGCGGGGAGGGCGGCCGCTGATTTCGAGCCAATCGCTGCGCGGAGAGCAAGTTGGCTCTCTGCTGATTGGGTTCCAATGAGTCAGCGCCTCCGGCCGCAGGACTCTGTGCCCCAAGACTACAACTCCCAAGGTGCCTTGCACTTGGGGGGGCGGTGGAGACAAAAAATCTTGCCGACTAGAAAGTGTGATTTCTCTGTATTGCTTGATGACCTAATTTTGTTTCTGTTTAACTATTAAAGTTCAGGAAGCACCCATACCTCTCTGCTGCAACTTGGTAGGAAATTGGAACCTGATGGAAAGAGGATTGGGAGCTATCCTTTTTAAAGTATAAGGATCCAAAAGTATTTTCTCAGTTTAAGCGGTACAGGATATTTAAAACAACTCTAACTTAGTCAAAAATCCAGGTGCCAGTTTTGGTTCCACTATTTATTCGCTATTGAAGCATGGAGTAATTACTGACCCTTCTCTGAGCTTCCTTGCAGGATTTTGGTGAAGTTCAAATGAGATTTAAGTCACGGTTTCACTACTTATGTTTTACATTAATTTTGCTAAGGCACATATTTTAATTGTGTTCCTTGGAACACTTAGTTATCACTGTTCTTTGATGACTGACACGTAGTACATGCTCCATACATATTTCCTATTGTTAGAAGACGAAATGATCATAATAGGTGTAAATATAATTTAGAAAAGGGCTTTATGTTAATAAATTAATGAGGAATGAGATTTGACAAAGAGTTTTTAAGTGAATGGCAGGGTCTATGTAAATTAGCAAGAAGACAGATGCATGTCACGAATTTTGGTTGCAAGAAGTTGGGCGAAATGGGAGTTTATCTGGCTCACCTAATCAAACTGAAGCAGGACAGGGATGCGTCTGGTACCAAGCATCTGGCACCAAACATCTAGCACCAGGCACCTGGCCACCACCAAGATGTCTCCATCTCTCATCTCAGTGTCTTTCTTCATCTTAACTTCATTTTGTCAGACATATTTATTTCACCAGTCTAGAAACTTGGAGATCTCAGCCTCTCAGCCTCTTACCTGAGAGAGAGGGACTACTTCCCTGAATCCCAGTCTGATAAAATCCAAGGAGGTGCTGGGATTGGCCTAGACTAGGACCTGTACTTATTCTTGTGCTCAGGGCACTGTGATTGGCAGCCAGGGTTAGAAACACCTGGTTGAAGCGGGAGAAGCAGCAGCTCCCCAAAAGAAGACGGATGCTGTTCTTATAAGAAGAGAGTACGCAGTGTAGTGTCCGACCCACAGAACTTCAACATGGAAATAGACCTTAAAACTGCTAACCCAAGAAATGAGGCAACACAAACCCTCCGTCCACTGTGCATTACCATTAAATTTTTCCATTGGAAGCCCAGACAGAAGAAATTTGTCTGAGATATTTTACTGAAAAGGCATCCTAAACAGTTCTTTTCCTCTAAGCCTCTGGTGAACTTCCCACAATATATGAGAGATAAACCATATAAGTGGATGGGAAGACTCAATATCATAAAATATTGATTTGCAAATGAATCTATTAATGTAATGCAATTTAATCAAAATGTTGATGGGTTTTTCATTGAACTGAATAAGCTGGTTCTAGAATCTATGTTTATTTATTATTTATTTTATGTTTATTTATTATTATTACTTATTTATTTAAAGATTTTTTTAAAGATTTTTATTTATCAGAGAGAGAGAGAACACACAAGCAGGAGGGAGGGGCAGAAGGAGAAGCAGACTCCCCACTGATCAGGGAGCCTGATGTGGGGCTTGATTCCAGGACCTTGCATCATGACCTGAGCCAAAGGCAGACACTTAACTGAGCCACCCACGCATCCCTAGATTCTATTTTTAGATTCCCCAACTAGGCAAGAGGCATTTGGAGAATAAATAAGTAGCGGAACCTACCCTTCTACATAATAAGATTTACTATAAAGCTACAGTAAGATAGTGTGGTAACAACACTGGTAGGTATAAAACAATAAATGGAAACTGTGGTAGGCAGCTCTAGATGGCACCAATAATCCCCACCTCCAGATATTCACATTCTTGTGTTATCCCCTCCCCCTGAGTATGGATTTAATGACTCACTTCTAAATAATAGAATATGGTAGAAGTGATGGGATATCACTTCTGAGATTGGATTATATAGTGATTCTTATCTTGGGAGCTCTTTCTCACTTTGTTGTTCTTCAGTCTCTCACTCAGAGGGTAAGCAAGCTGCCACATTTTTTTTTTTTTTTAAGATTTTATTTGTTTATTTGACAGAGAGAGAGAACACAAGCAGGGGGAGCGGCAGGCAGAGGGAGAAACAGGCTCCCCGCTGAGCAGGGACCCCAATGTGGGGCTCGATCCCAGGACCTTGGGATCATGACCCCAGCTGAAGGCAGCCTCTTAACCAACTGAGCCACCCAGGCGCCCCAAGCTGCCACATTGTGAGCAACACTATGGAGAGACTCATGTGGCAAGGAACTGATTGAGGTCTCTTGTCAACAGCCAGTGAGGACCGGAAGCTGGCCAACAGCCACTTAGAAGTGGGTCCTGTCCCAGTATAGCTTTGAGGTAACTGCTGCCCTGGATGACCCCTTAGATTTGACCTTGTAAGAAACTTTGAGCCAGAACTATCCATCTAGATCATTCCCAGATTCCTAACCTACAGAAACTATCAGATAACAAATTTTTGTTGTTTTTAGCTGCTAAGTTTTGGGATAACTTGTTGTGCAGCAATACACAACTAATATACACACACATACAAAAACTTGATATCTACCAAAACTAGTACTGCAGATCAGCTGGGGGAAGATCAATTTTTCAATGAATGGTGTTAGGACACCCTAGTTTATATGAAAAAAGAAAAGAATTTTCTATTTCATACCATAAAGAAAAACAGAAGTTCAAGTGTATTAAAAATATAAATGTGAAAAAGCAAAACTTAAAAACATAAAGAACAAAATATCAGAGAATATCTTTATGAATTCACGAGTCGGACTCCGTGCTCAGCAGGGAGATGCAGATGTAGTTAAGGATCTCAAGGTGAGATCATCCTGCATCTACAGTGGACCTATTACAGGACAAAGAACTAGTTCCCTCATTGTATTTTTAGGGTCTTGGGCAGTCTAACCATTTACTGTTTTATATATGCTACATGGTGTTTTCTTTCTATTAAGCCTCAAGAAAACTCTCTGGATTGTGTATTTTTCCCATATCTCAGGTATCCTCAGGCAGTGTTCTATGCACCTAGTTTTCTGCCAGAGATAATGAAATTATTACAGTGCTACAAACCGAATACTGCAATGCACATCTTTATTTTTTTTTTTAGATTTATTTATTTTTTTAAGAGAGAAAGAGCACAGTCACCCACGTCAGCTGGGGGAGGGGCAGAAGGAGAGGGCGAGAGAGAATCCTCAAGGAGACTCTCTGCTGAGCGTGGAGCCTGACGCATGGCTCGATCCCAGGACTCCGAGATCATGACCTGAGCTGAAATCCAGAGCTGGCTGCTCAACCGACTGAGCCACCCAGTGCCCCTGCAATGCATATCTTTAGAACAAAAGCTCTGTCTATATTTAGCACAGTATTCTTTCCTTCCTTCCCTCCCTCCCTCCTTCCTTTCTTTTCTTTCTTTCCTTTCTCTTTTTCCTTCCTTCCTTTCTTTCTTTCTTCTTTCTTTCTTTCTTCCTTCCTTCCTTTCTTTCCTTCTTTCCTTTCTTTCTTTCCTTCTTTCCTTCTTTCCTTCCTTCCTTCCTTCAAAGTGGGGCTTGAACTCACAACCCTGAGATCAAGACCTGAGCTGATATCAAGAGTCAAATGCTCAACTGACTGAGCCACCCAGACACCCCAGCACAGTATTATTTCTTTAGAATATATTTTCAAAAGAAGACTTTTTAGGTTAAGGCACATGGATATGTTTAAGGCTCTTTAAAGGATATAATATCCTGTAATTTGTTCCTTACTACATAAGAATATGCAGATATACCTCCTACTGGGAAGATGGCAAGGATTAAACCATAAGTGCCAAAAATAGATGATGAGACCAAAAAAATGGGCCAGAGAGAGACCCTTTATTACTCACAGCCCAACAAATAGCAGTTCTGGCCGCAAGTACCACTGGGCAACACCATGGGCCCACATGCAGGCAGTGGACTGGGAGGCAGCTAAAGAATCCAAGACGAAGGGCTCATCATCTTTTGTAGCAAGCAGTAAACAAGCCAGGGCCCCTCCCTTGGGAAGTGAGCAGCTGTTCCTTAGTCCTGCTGTGATTGCTGTCATCTACTTAATTGCCTATACACTAGCTAAAGAAACAGCTCAGAGTCAGAGGACAGTTAGGTCTTGCAGTTTGGCAAACTTTGCAAAGTGTGCAGGGGTCCTGTGGGCCCCATAACTTCATACTGCATAATTGCTGTATGGTATTTCTTAACATGGATAGAATGTGTTTAATTTAACTTTACTTGTGATTTTTATAATCATCGTTGGGCTTCGGTTTTGTTTTGTTTTGTTTTGTTTTAATCAGTTGGCAGATCTTCCAGCCCTCGTTTTAGACTGACCTGCTCTATATTCAAAGATTGACTTTAACCCCTAATTAAAACGGACACCAGGCACACCATTTCAGGGAGTTACAAGAAAAACAGAAATGTACTGGAAAGGGAAGGGAGGGTGGGCTTTGAAAAGTTTTCTTCAGTCTGTTCTCCGTATTACCAGTCATAGGTTTCTGAGCAAATTCAACAGAAAAGATTTAATATTCTCAAGTGAAACACTAAGTAAAGACTTTCAACAAGTGAAACACTAAGTAACTTCAGAAACTATAAAGGTCATAGGGGCACTGGACTGACTCAGTGGTTGGGGTGGAGCTTGGAACTCTTGATCTCAGGGTTGTGAGTTCGAGCCCCACCTTCAGTACAGAGACTACTTAAAAAAAAATTTTTTTTAAAGATTTTATTTATTTATTTGACAGAGAGAGAACAGGAGAGCACAGGCAGGGGTAGCGGCAGAGGGAGAGGGAGAAGCAGATCCCCAGCTGAGCAGGGGAGCCTGATATGGGGCTTGATCCCAGGACCCTGAGATCATGACCTCATTGAAGCAGTCGCTTAACCGACTGAGGCACCCAGGCGCCCTGAGACTACTTAAAAATTGAAAGAAAATCTTGGGGTGCCTCAGTGTCTCAGTCTGTTCAGCATATAGTATAAAGGTCCTAGAAAATTTACTCATTTCCATGCCAATCCTCTCTCAAAGCACACCTTGGAACCCTCCCCAGCCCCCACCCCCTCAATTTCCCCCTCTAGGCAGCTGCCCTTTAGTGACCCCGGCCTCTCCTCGCTGTTTCACTTCTCTGGCTCTCAAGGTTGGGGGGGGGGGGCCGGCAGGGCGTGTCCTCACAGAACTGCGCGCGGGCGGGGGTCGTGGAGCCCCTCACCCGCCGCCCCGCACCCCGCGCCTCATACCCCGCGGGGAGCAGCGCCCTGCAGAGCCGGCGCGCGGCGCCCCAGAGCGAACCGGTGTCGGACTTCCAACGGCCGAGCCTCGGTGGCAGCCGAGCCAGAGGCAGCTCCCCCGGCGCAGCGCGGCCACCTGGCCCGCCTGGGTGATTGGCGGGTGGCGGCGGGTCGCGGCAGGTGAGTGCGCCCCCGCTCCTGCCCGGAGCCCTCCAGCCCTGGGGTGCCCCTCCCGCTTTCCTCCCTGGCTGGGGACTGGAGTGGGTGCTAGAATTCAGTTCCTCACCTCCTGACCAGCCCAGTTAACACCCTGCTGCAAAACCCCAGCTCAGTCACCGCCTTTTGTAAATCCCAGTGTGTTCCCTGGACGTCTGACTTCATCCCATTCCCCCGGCTAAGAATTCAAAAGTAAGACAGACAAAATCTCTCCTCCTCCAGGTTTATTTTTCCAACCTCTCTCTTCCTCACTCCCCTGCGCCCCGAAAGTCTCATCACTGAACTTACCACTTTTCCCAAGCAAACCCTGCCTTTTCCTGCTTTCTTGCGTTTACACTCTAGCTCCCCCACTTCTGGCCTAGAATATTAACCCTCTTCCATGTTCTCGTGACAGCTCTTCAGACCCAACTCCAATGTTACCTTCTCTGTCAGATTTTTTCCAGAAGTTTCTTTTTCTGCCAGTCTCTCTCAGCCCTTTGCTAATTCACCTTTTCTCGACATTGACTACCCTGTGTGTGTTTAACAGTCTTTCTCCCCAATTTGTGCGTTTTGCTTCGGGGGAGCCTCTTAGTTTTATATATAGGCTGCGGGGGCACACTGAAGCACACTGAAGACCCTCAACAATCACGAATGAACTAATGCATGAAAGGATAGGGTTACGGAAATGGGTTCTAGAAAAAGGAGTGTGGTTGAAGTGGCTGTACGCTTAGCACACCGGTATACAACTTGCTCACTTCGGTATTCCCTTTTTTTTTTTAAGATTTTATTTATTTGACAGAGAGAGAGAGACAGCGAGAGAGGGAACACAAGAAGGGGGAATGGGAGAGGGAGAAGCAGGCTTCCCGCGGAGCAGGGAGCCCGATGCGGGGCTCGATCCCAGGACCCTGGGATCATGACCTGAGCTGAAGGCAGTCGCTTAACGACTGAGCCACTCAGATGCCCCTCACTTCGCTCTTCCTATGCGTGGAAAAGTCCACTGTCCTATTGCTCCTGAAAATGAGCAGGGATGACTTTGTGGACATGCAATTAACCTCCAAATTGAACTTAAGGAGAAGGGATGGTGGAATTTTAGAATAATTGCATGTGGGATCCAGTTGTCTGTGGAGGAGATGGGAGGAGGGGAAAGAGATGAACAGGTGTTCCTGAATTCATTCTGCACCAAGTGATGGCTAGCCAAGTATGAATACTTGGAGCCAGGACCTGCCTCTTTATTTAGCAAGTAATCTGGCTACATCTGAAAATTCATAGGGAATTTAAGGTTCTAAATATTAATGTTATAGGAGAAAATATTAACACGTGTTGTATGTTGTTGTATATGATACATACACATATAAGTAAAATATATAATATATAATATATAAAATATATAAAATCGTAATTTTATGATTTTTAAAAGGTATAAAATTGAAAAGTACAACTCTTCCCCTACTTTCCCCCTCTGTCTTTCTCTTTCAAGGTGATCACTGTTGATAAATTATTATGTATCTTCCCTGGAAAGCTTTTAATGTGTTTTATCAAATCTAAACTATTACCGATTATAATTTTATGCAATTACATAAATGTAAATTACATGTATGTGACTTCATGAAGGAAAAAATGTTGCCAATTAAGCCTTTTTAAAATGTGTATCTTAGAAAAGATAAAATATTATTTATATGCATTTATATTTACAGTTTTTAAAATGTATACAATTGGTATTAGGCAGTGTACCGTGCCTTGCTTTTTTCTTTCATGAAAGATGTGTTAGAGATTTTTCTATATCTGTATATGTAGCTCTACCTCATTCTTTTTCTTGCTAGGCTCTGTATTAAAATTTTATTAACAGGATACTGTTACCAAACTCAAACTTGACTGTGCACCCAATGAGCAGTAAGCCAATGGCTAATGATGAAGTTTTAGAATATATGTGAGGTTCGGTGGGATGAGGTCTGGAGCCGACGACCAAGAAAGAATTCTTGGACGTCTTTGGTGCAAAATGGTGGTTTATTAAAGCATGGGGACAGGCCCCGTGGGCAGAAAGATCTGCTACACTGTGGTCTTGCAGAGTGGCTGATTATATACTCAGGAATTGGGGAGGTGAGGACAAAGGGAGTGTCCAAAGGATTGTCATATGCTAAAGAAGACTCTCAGAATAATGGAGACCTGGTTATTGTCAAGCCAAGCTGTTTTTCCCTCTACTGAGGTACTAACATGAAGACAGTTGGGAATTTCCTGGAGGAGTGTTACATTCCTCCTATCACATGTCCTTGTCAATGGGCTTTAGGTTTAGAAGAAATACAATTTTATTTACATTTCCTTCTGCCTCAGCCTCCCTTAATTTTATGAAGGGGAGGGTGATGTTAGGGCTTCAGGAACTGAGTTATGGGTCTCTGGAAGTTAGGCTATTGATAAGAAAGCTTCTTCCTTGTAAATTGCTGGGACATTTGTAAACTGAGGGAGACTTCTGTCCTGCAAGACTGTGATCTCTATCAGTTAACCATTTGTTTTTCCTTTAGGGCAGCCAGGAGTGCCTGAGGACTGGGGGTGTAGGGTGCCAGCTTCTGGGGGGCTGGGGGTATAGGGTGCTAACTTCTGCTTTGTCCTCAGCTCGCCTTCTGCTTCCTCATCAGCTAACACACCAGTTTTGAAGCAAAGAAACCTTTATTATCAGAAGGGCAGCCCAACAGGAAGGCAGAGGTCATTCCCAAAGCTGCTTTCCCCTGAACTGAATTCAGACATACAAAGGATCCTTTATTAAGGGATGTTTTGGTTATTTCCAGGAAATGTGTTTGTTTTTCTGCTTGTTTTTGCTATTATAAACATGTTGCAGTAAACAATCAACCTTCTCTGTATACATACATACATACAAATGGATATAATGTGTATAATGTAGTAAGCTAATTTATGTTTACTAAGATTTTCCCATTTCAATTATGTACTCTATTCAAAATTTTGCTACAATTTTTAGGAATTCTATATAAAGTAGTTGTATACATTTCCTAACTTACAATGAAATAGTTGTATCGGTCTTTAGAAGTGGTAAGCTGATATTTTATATTTAGAGTTCATTATGTGCCAAGTATGACTTGGCATTTGAAAACCATGTAGAAAATGCATCTCAAATTATTTTGTAAGAGGAAGAATTCTATACTTACCCTAAGCAAAATCTCTCCAAATGGGCAGTGGTTATTTATTTATTTGGAGTGTCTCAGATATATGATTTACTTTAAAAATGTTAAACCATGGGATTCCTGGGTGGCTCAGTCTTTGGGCATCTGTCTTCAGCTCAGGTCATGATCCCAGGGTCCTGGGATCGAGCCCTGCATCGGGCTCCCTGCTCGGCGGGAAGCCTGCTTCTCCTTCTCCCACTCACCTTGCTTGTGTTCCTGCTCTCACTACCTCTCTCTCTGTCAGATAAATAAATAAAATCTTTAAAAAAAATGTTAAACCATAACAAATTACTTAGAATTTATTTATTTCTAAGTCACAATAGTGATTAATACCTGGGTATCAGTTTCCTTATATTCAGTGTTTGTTCGCAGACTGCTAACCATAAAGACTCTTTAATGTTCACAAAATAAGAGCTTAACCTGTCCTTTGCTTGAAATATTGGGACGCCTGGCTGGCTCAGGGTGGAGCATGTGACTCTTGATCTCAAGGTTGTGGGTTCCAGCCCCATGTTGGGTGTAGAGATTACTTAATAAAATCTTTAAAAGAAAGAGAAATATATATGTCAGCACTCAGTAGAGCACAAGTTAAACTCTTTACTTAGTACATGTATCTGTGAGTAATCTAATGTTTCAGAGATCAAATGCTTTTTATTTTTCCTTAAATAGCTTCACATAAATTCCAAGGAAACTAAGGTGACACACATAGAAAGCATATGCATGCTATACTGAAATATGTTTACCTGTATTGAAGCTATCGATTATGTTTATTAGATGACCATACAAGCAGAGTAACTGACAGTGACCTTTTCCTGTGTATTTTGTGATAAACTTGACACGTTCTTTTTTAAAAAGATTTATTTATTTATTTATTTAAGAGACGGAGGTGGGTAGGAGCAGAGGGAGGGAGAAAGAATCCTGAAGCAGACTCCCCACTGAGCGTGGAGCCTGAACCCTGCTCTGTCCCAGGACCCTGAGATCATGACCTGGAGCTGAAATCAAGAGTCAGTCACTCAACCAACTGAGCCACCCAGGCGCCCCTTGACAAATTCTTGATTAGGAGATTTTCAGAACTACTTAGGAGTGCTAGAAAAAAAGCACTGGTAGAACTGAGCCAATTTCCTAACATGTTAACATTAAGATCTGTGCTTTATAAAAACCACATTTTATTATTCATGATTATTATTTATTTTTTTCCATTCAAAAGAATATTAAATCGTTTATTGATTACACATGATAATGGTTGATACACAAGCTTTAATCCCCATCTATAATTTTATCTGATACCATAATTCAATTTAGATATATTGCATAGGATGTGCCAACAATCATATTAATAACCAAATAAACTCCAGGACTTTGCTTGGGTGACCCTTTTAGTGGTGAACTCCAGGTCACAACACATTAACTGTCAGTTCAACTACACCAAGGTTTGTGGAGACAATGGCTTCTGTGCCCAAGCAGGTTGCAAATCAATTTCGAATGGAACCTGGCATCACCCTGAAGGAATTCTAACTTCACACTGTTGGGGTGGTATACCAAGATGGCTTCAGAGTAGACTAACCTCACACAGCACATTTAAAAAAAGACACATTTATTCAGCGTCATGATCAGACTATTACATTTAGCAAACAACAGCATGGGTGCAAAAAAAAAAAAAAATCTACGTTAAAACCCTTTGTTGGAATGCTTTACACTTTCCACAGAACAGAAACTAAAATAACCTGTTACACAATTAGTCACAAATACAGTCCTCGAGTTTTTTGCCCATACACATGAGTATTGTCTAAAACATGTCTTCTTTGTAGCAGCGAGGCCCTGCCACCACTGTGCTTGGCTGAGTTCACAAATCTGCTGTAACCTGTAGCTTCCCTGTCACTTCTCGGGCTCTCCTCTCCTGCTAAGCCTTGTTTCCTGGCAGTAATGAAAGCCTCCTGCCGCTGCCGTAGCTCCTGCTGCTGCGGGAACTGCCACAGCCACCTTGGTTTTGTGGTTTGGCAAAGTATTGGCCTCCACCACCAGAGGGGCCAGAGCTTCTGCCTCCAAACTTCCCTCCTTTCATGGGTCCAAAATTTGAGGATTGATTGCTGTAATTGCCAAAATCATTATAGCTTCCGCCACCTCCAGAGTTGCTTCCATCGTTACCAAATCCGTTACAGCCATCCCCACTGCCACCATATCCACCACCACCTCGACTGCCACCAAAGCCACCTCGACCACGGAAGTTCCCTCCACGACCAAAGTTGTCATTCCCACCAAAACCACCTCCACGACCACCACCAAAGTTTCCAGAACCACTTCGACCTCTTTGGCTGGATGAAGCACTAGCCATCTCTTGCTTAGATAGGGCTTTCCTTACTTCACAGTTGTGGCCATTCACAGTATGGTATTTTTGAATGACAATCTTGTCTACAGAGTCATGGTCATCAAATGTTACAAAAGCAAAACCTCTCTTTTTGCCACTGCCTCGGTCAGTCATGATCTCGATCACTTCAATTTTCCCATACTGTTCAAAATAATCTCTTAGGTGATGTTCTTCAGTGTCTTCTTTAATGCCACCAACAAAAATCTTTTTCACAGTTAAGTGGGCACCAGGTCTTTGAGAATCTTCTCCTGAGACAGCCCTCTTTGGTTCCATAACTCTTCCATCCACCTTGTGTGGCCTTGCGTTCATGGCTGCATCCACCTCCTCCACAGTGGCATATGTGACAAACCCAAAGCTTCTGGAGTGCTTGGTGTTTGGATCTCTCATTACCACACAGTCCTTAAGCGTTCCCCATTGCTCAAAATGACTCCTCAGACTCTCATCGGTTGTTTCAAAGCTCAAACCTCCGATGAAGAGCTTCCGCAGCTGTTCAGGCTCTTTGGGAGACTCTGACTTAGACATGATGGCGGTGGGAGGGGAGACTTTAAAGATGCTTACTCGGCAGAGTCCACGGGCAGAAAGGAGTAATCTAACGAATGTATCTTGATTTATTTATTTTAACTGATAGTGAATTCTTGCTATTTGTAGTCTTTTGGAAGAACAAATGTAATATGGCATAATTCTAAGCTTTATTTTTTTTCCCAACTGCTTCCCTTTTTGATCTCTTTATAGCTTTTCATGCCTTTACCTCTTTTCTTTTCTCTCTATATTTCGTCCCTCTCTTCTTATTGAATCCTACCTATTCTTCAAGGGCAACTTATGTCCATATCCTCCGTGAAATTCTCTTTGTCTATTTTGTCTATACTAATTTTCCTTCCTCTAAATTTTCCAGTAGAGCTCCACAATTTTATTTTTTTATTTTTTAAAAGATTATATTTATTTGAGAGAGAGAATGAGCAGTGGGGAGGGGCAGAGGGAGAGAGAGAGAGAGAGAGAAAAGCAGACACCCTACTGAGTAGGAAGCCCAGTGCAGGCTCCATCCCAGGACCTGGGGATCATGACCTGAGCCCAAGGCAGACGCTTAACCCTCAGAGCCACTCAGGCACCCCTGAGCTCCACAATTTTACTCTTGATTGATTTGCAAAGATTACTTTATCTCTCCAATAGCATTGTGAATCTTTGAGGACAAGAGTCCTGTCTTGTTTTCTGCCTCCCAGAGTGAGTAACATAGCCCTGGGCACGTAGTAGTTACTCACACCACTTTGCATGGGGACTGGGGCTGTGGCACAGGAGGGAGGGAGAAGCTTCCTTTTTTTTTTTTTTTTTTTCCCTTTCTACACTTGTTTTCAGTGAGATTTCCTTCTCTAAGCCTATGGATTCAGCCTGACCTTAGTAACCATAGGTACTGTTTAACCCAACTGGTGGTATTCAGGACTAAATTAAGCATTTTTAGCTTTAATATTCTTTCTTTGCAAGATCACAAATAACTACTTGAACAAGGGGGAAGACTGGTGCCTACAGATGGGTAATAGTGTGTAAACTAATTCTATCTCTTTTTACCTTTCTCTCTTAATTTAGTTTCAAAATGCCTTTTTTTTTTTTTTTTTTTAATTTCCTTGTGGGTTTAAGGGGAAATTTTCCAAACTAAAGCCTCCTGCCAGACAGTCAATAAATTGGTCATTTCCTTTTTTTAAAAAATCTTTTTATTATTTTTTTATTTTATTACTATTTTTCTTTTTTTTTAAAGATTTTGTTTGTTTGTTTATTTGACAGAGAGAGACACAGTGAAAGAGGGAACACAAGCAGGGGGAGTGGGAGAGGGAGAAGCAGGCTTCCCGCTGAGCAGGGAGCCCGATGCGGGGCTCGATCCCAGGACCCTGGGATCATGACCTGAGCCGAAGGCAGACGCTTAACGGCTGAGCCACCCAGGCGCCCCTATTACTATTTTTCTTAAGTAATCTCTCCACCCAACATGGGGCTTGAACTCATGACCCCAAGATCAAGAGTTGCATGCTCTACAGACTGAGCCAGCGAGGAGCCCCAATTCGTCATTTCCTTAGTGCAGCTTATCATATTTTCTTTTTTTAAAAATAGCATTTTAAAATGGAGTTATACAATTACTTCACTAAGGCATACCCTTCAGTGGTTTTTATTATAGGCACTGTGTTGTACAACCACAGGTAATCACTATCTAATCCCAGAACATTTCCATTACGCAAAAAAAGAAACCCAGGCCTATTAGCAGGTAGGCCCAATTCTTCCTCCCTCATCCCCTGACTACCACATCTATTTTCTGTCTCTATGGATTTGCCTTTTCTGGACATTTCATGTAAATGGACTCATATAATATGTGGCCTTTTGTGTCTGGCTTCTTTCACTTTGTGTGGTGTTTTCAAGATTCATCCATGCTGTAGCACGGGATGGTCCTTCATTCCTTCTTATGACAGAATAATATTCCGTTATAAGTGTATGCCACATTTTGTTTATCCACTCATCACCTAACTGGATTGTTTATCCAGTTTGGGTTGTTTCCAATTTGAGCTCAATATGAATAATGCTGCCATGAACATTCGTATACAAATTTTTGTGCAAACAGATTTTTTTTTTTTAAAGATTTTATTTATTTATTTGACAGAGAGAGACACAGCGAGAGAGGGAACACAAGCAGGGGGAGTGGGAGAGGGAGAAGCAGGCTTCCCGCGGAGCAGGGAGCCCGATGCGGGGCTCGATCCCAGGACCCTGGGATCATGACCTGAGCCAAAGGCAGACGCCCAACGACTGAGCCACCCAGGCGCCCCTGTGCAAACAGATTTTATCAATTCTCTTGGGTGGAATTAGTGGCTCATTTGCTAATTCTATGTTTAGCTTTCTGAGGAACTGCCAAACTGTTTTCCTCAGAGGCTGCACAATTTTACTTTCCCACCAGCAATGTATGAAGATTTAAACTTCTTTATGACCTTCTCAACCCTCTTTATTGTCTTTTTAAAAAATTTAGAGCCATCCTACTGGGTGTAAAGTGCCATCTCATGGTGGTTTTGATTTGCATTTTCCTAGGGGCTAGTGGTGTTGAGTGTCTTTCCATGTGCTTGTGGGTCATGTTTTTTACACACATATATATAAATATATGTATTTATTAAGCATAGTTATATATCTCACCAAGCATGAAACTTGGCATTTAGTTGTTGACAATTAGTATTACTTCCCTAGTCTTTGTGGAATGCATATGGATCCTACCAAGACCTACCTTAGATGACAGCTTCTCCTTAGAGATTTCCTTCTTGAGTTTTCTCCTCTGATGCTGCAGATGCTTGTGCATACCTTAGCTGGTTCTAAAGAAACTGTGAAGTGTTTGTTGGTATGTTTGGCCTCCCTCATTAGGCTGTGAGCTCCTTGCCAATGCCTAGAGGTGAGAGAACAGTGCTGGTTTCAGGAATGGCCAGAGCTGCTGTGAACTCAGACAGCACCAGGGCAAAGGCAATGGAAGAAATTGGAGAGAGAGCTTGGAACCAAGTCAGGAAAGCCTTGGAGGACACAAGAATTTGTATTTGGCACCCAGAGGAGGACTTTAAGCAGGGCAGTCGTATGATATGATCTGAAGTTCAGAAAGACCATTTTTGTCTGTGTAATTGGGTAAGACCTGTACCTTCTCTGGATCTTAGTTTCATTAGCAGTAAAAAGGGAGAGCTGAACTAGATAATTTCTGTGTTTTGTTTTGTTTTGTTTCTAGTTCTGAAATGATGTGCCATGAATCTCAACTATCTGGACTCCTCAGGGAATGAACTGTGTTGGATAATAACATTTTCTGAAAATTTAATCTGTGCTAACACTTAAAAAATACTAGCCATTTTTAGATGAAAAACTCATGAAGATTAATTGCATACTTCCCTGACTTCTTAAATATAATATCATGATTCAATTTTCATCTTTCCTTGATGGCTTAAATAATAGTAGCTCTACAGTGGCTTAAATAACTCTGTGGATCAAGAAAGAGCACTGGTTGCCTACAAAGAAGCTCTACAGCCCTACTGAGTTCAGTCAGTGTATGTGTTTTACCATTACATTGAAATTAAAGTAAATTTTGCTTTGGTTTCAGCCTGTCAACATCCTCTGAGAGCAGGCATGATTCTCTTACTGAGTAAAATGAACTGTTTTGCAGAATTCAAAAGCATAGATTGGAGCAGAGTGACAGGCAGTTGCTATGACTTCACTAATATGTATCATTATACTTGTTCTTGGTATACTGTAGGTAACAGGGTCAACTCTAGGCCAATTTCAAGGATAAACATGTAATGCACACACAACTCCTGGGTATTGTAGATCATAGTGTCCAGTAATAACTCAGAGATGTTTACTTGTTACTTCCAAGAAAATTTACTCACATGTAAAGAAAATAGACATTAGATTGTGGTCAAGGAACAAAGACAAAAACTGGGATTTATAAAAGAGAGAGGAAAGAGGAATGAGAAAAAAATCTGCAAACAGTTTGGGAACAATTGTTCTGGTTTGCAGATCTTGGGCATGAGTGCTTATCTGGCAGCAAACAGATTAATCAGTTTGGGTATTTCTGTTCTTGAGTAGGCCGACTTAGGATATCAAAGGAAACCATTTCAGCTGTTGATGGGATCTTCCGAAAAGCTGGAGGGGGCAGCTGTGGGGTGCAGGTTACAGGCTGTCTCTGTGTCTTACGGAGGGCTGCTCGTGTCCCTCCGTAAGAAACACCATCTAACTTAGGCCAGGTGTGCACACGTGTCCTCAGAATTTCTCATTAGCAAGCCTCTTTCTCTGTCTTCTTTTGAACTCTCGCTTTGGAAATTTTGCTGTTGTTGTTCTTCAAGGGTTTACTATTATCCTGGCTTCTGGATTTTAGCCATAGCCTGAAAACTTGTTTATTTAGATGGCGGTCCGATGACTGTCCTATGATGTGATTTTCTATAGGTGACATTTTCTCCTGTTCCACTGGTGTCCCCTGATTTTCCTGGTTATGTGCTCATGATGCCTTCTACACTCCTGTATAGAGCTTTTCTGATTGGATAGGTCAGATTTATACTTCATATGATACCATTGCTTCAGTAAACAATCACCATCACATTTTAGGGGCACGTTGGGAAGGCTGTTATAAACAAAAAGTCCATTGGAGTAAGCTGGGAGCTGGAAGTATAGTCATTTTTCATTGGCTGAGATGTGACCGTCTCTCATTGGCTGGGCTGTTGCTAGGGCAAGAGGAAAGTTTTAATCCCGCTGGGATAGGAAAGTAGTATCCACGTGCAAGGCGGGGCTCTTCCTGTTCGGTCTGCGGTTCGTAACCAGTGGTAGGGCTGGTGGGATGTGAGAGCTTCCCCCTGCTGGCATTCTTACATTCTAAATGAGGTTTCCTTTGATTAATTTTCACACTGCCAAGAGGATGTTTTATGCTTTTTGGGAGTTCCTGGATATCCTCATGGAGATGAGATGGCTGGACAGTTGAGTGTCTGATTGGTGAATTGTATCACAGTGTTCCTCGATGCAAGGAATATTTCAGTCCATGTAGTCCTTTGCCTTGTCTCTTGGACAAGTCAGTTTCTCAGCTCTAACACACGGCTCTCCATCTTTTTTCAGCTCTTACATACCTGAGGACAGGTACCTTCCCATCAGCTGCAGTAATTACTATGACAGGGATGGGATGTGTGTGGGGTAGCAGCACCCTCGGATCATATCACAGTCAGGAGGAGCACTTAAGAGTTTCAAAAAGCCCCTAGGAATATGTGTGCTGTTGCTATATATATATATATATATATATTTTTTTTTTTTTTTTTCTCTCCAGTCCTGTGAGCTTAGCTTCGTTAGTTAATACAGTAAGGGAGAAATAGATAATTTTGCTACCTGTCTAGGTTCAAGGGGAGGAATAAATTAACAGAGAACATTCAACTTATTGTACAGTTTTAAAAGAAAACGTTTTATCATTCTAGGTTTTATCATTCTAGGTTTTGAAGTTTAAGGTGCTCCATGGGAGGAAAAAGCCGATAACATGAGCGCGGAAGAAGGCGGTCCACCCCCTCGGAAAGAAGCAGCTCCTCGCTTTTCAGGAGAGGCAGTCCCCCCTGGGTCAGAAGAGAATGCCCCTCGGGATCCAGGAGAAGAGGCTCCTCCTCCTTCAGATGAAGGGGCTCCGCCCCCTGTGACAGAGGCGGCCTCAGCTCTAGATGCCGGCTCTCTTTACGAAACAGGTCCTGCTCCTTCTGGAAGTGATTATCTGAATTTCATTCCTTCTGATGAAAGGATAATTCTTCCAGAGGACGATGAGCTGGATGCACACAGAGTTCGACCTAGGCCTACACTCCGACTGGGTCAATCCATGCTTTCTGAAATGCTTTCTCAATCTTCCCATAGATCATCCCGATACCGCCGAAGCATGAGCGGTATTCCAAATCTACAGGAAACATTAAAAGAGAGACAGGTTTTTCTTATAATAAGATTCTTCATGTGTGTCACTTTTATGTCAAGTTAAATGTTTTTGGTGGTTTTTCTTCATAATTACAATTTTTACCCATGGTTTTCATTCTTTAGGCAAGATTTAGAGATGCAAGGGAAAACCGAAAAATGAAAATTGACCCTTCATACAAATATATATTTGAAATTCTAGCAGAAAAGCTTGGCCTGGACTTAGTAACCGTTGAAGAATTAATTTTGGATTGTCCATCTGTAAGTTTAAATCTTATCATTATTTTTTAATTGCTCTTTGAGAGCTAATTGCTTTAAGAAGCTGGAGTCATTGTAATGAACAACAAAACACTTAGAAAGGGAAGGTTGAAATTTTACCCATTAAGAAGTTTTATAGAACTATAGCCAGTTGAATCATATTTCTAGTTAGGTGTACTATTGAAGAGGAATGAAAGGGAAGAGTTAGCTACTAGAATTTGGCTAAAATTCTAACTCAAAATGCCTTTAGAGGTTAGAGGTATAGTCGAGCACAGGTAGAGTTAAATATTCTAAAAGTACAGGTTGTATGAACTACATATGCAAATCATTTGGGTAGATGAACAAACTGCATACATATGAGCTAGGGAACAATGACTTTTGCATGAGCATAGTAGAAAACAACAAGATGATTATTACCGTGTGTCTCAGCATGCCAGGGACAGTCCTAGATTATGCCTACTTTCCTGGCATAATTATTAACGGCCCCTCCTTTTACTCTAAAAGGTCCCAGTTTGGGCTGATGAATGTCTATGGTCACCCTCATTAGAGTAATACAGATAAGCTGTGACTTTCATAGAAGCTTCCAGAAGCAGTATCACAGCTTCCTTTCTGATAGCTCAGCTTCTAAATTAACTTTCAAAAATAGTACTACAGGTTGCTTGAGGTTTTTACCAACCCTAGTTGTGGACTGGCCTGGAGCCCAGCAAGACCAAGGAGCAGGTACATACTGGTGGTGCACTGATTGTCCCATTGAATGTACTGGTGAGAGCGTTGGGTATCGGGCAGTGTTGTGGTGAGGTTGTCATCATTGGGGTGCGTACCCCCTGCTTTTACAGGGACCAGTGAACTTGGGCAAAACTTTATTAGCTGGCTCTAGGAGCCCAGATTTGGTGGGATGGTTCCTAAAGGAGTCTCTCTCTTGCTTGATGCGATGTGTTGCCAAGTTCTGGAAAGTTGTCTGCCTTTTCTGTCAGGATCCTTATAAAAGTTGAAAACTGGCAGTCCTCTGATAGTATGAGTGGGATTGCTCATTCCTTAGTGTGTTATGATAATCTGGGAATGTGATTGATGCAAAGAGATCAATAACTGAGCTATTTTAATGGTGAAAGATAGGAAAATGCATGAATTGTGCACATAAAACAAGAGGCACTGCTGCAACCAACTGGAAATAAGAGTGTAGTTTCTCAGGTCACCACAATTCCCTGCAGGAATGTACAGGTGTGGTCAAGGGTGGCTGCCTGGGCATATGGACTGTGGATCAGATAGATCCCTGTGCGGAAGGGCCCTTCACTTGGTTCAATGGTTTCCTGTCACCACCTGGAATTTCTTCAAAAAAATTTTTTTTAAGTTTTCTAATTCCAGTATAGTTAACATAGAGTGTTATATTAGTTTCGGGTGAACAAAATAGTGATTCAACAGTTCTGTACATCACCTGGTGCTCATCATGATAAGTGTAGTCTTCAACCCCCATCACCTATTTCACCCATCCCCCTACCCACCTCCCCTCTGGTAACCACCAGTTTGTTCTCTATAGTTAAGGGTCTGTTACTTTGTCTGTCTGTCTCTCTTCTTTTTTTCCTTTGTTTTATTTCTTAAATTCTACATATGAGTGAAATAATGTGGTATTTGTCTTTCTCTGACTGGCTTATTTTGCTTAACATTGTACCCTTTAGCTCCATCCATGTTGTTGCAAATGGCAAGATTTCATTCTTTTTTATGGCTGAGTAATATTCCATCATTTATATATACCATATCTTTTTTACCCATTCATCTATGGGCTACTTCCATAACCTTATTGTAAATAATGCTGCAATAAACATAGAGGTGCATGCATCCCTTTGAATTAATGTTCTTGAGTAAATCCCCAGTAGTGTGATTACTGAATTGTAGGGTAGTTCTATTTTTACTATTTTTACTTTTTGAGGAACCTCCATACCATTTTTCCACAGCAGCTGCGCCAGTTTGCATTCCCACCAACAGTGAGCCAGGGTTCCTTTCTCCCCACATCCTCGCCAGCACTTGTTTCTTAGGTTTTTGATATTAGCTATTCTGACAGTTGTGAGGTAATATCTCATTAAAGCTTTGATTTTCATTTCCCTGATGATGAGTGATGTTGAGCATCTTTTCGTGTGTCTGTTGGCCACCTGTATGTCTTCTTTGGAGAAATATCTGTTCATGTCTTCTGCCCATTTTTTTTTTTTAAAGATTTATTTATTTATTTGAGAGAGCGAGAATGAGAGAGAGTACATGAGGGGGGGAGGGTCAGAGGGAGAAGCAGGCTCCTCGCTGAGCAGGGAGCCCGATGCGGGACTCGATCCCGGGACTCCAGGATCATGACCTGAGCCGAAGGCAGTTGCTTAACCAACTGAGTCACCCAGGCACCCTACTGCCCATTTTTAAATTGGACTATTTGGGTTTTTTTGATGTTGAGTTGTATCAGTTCTTTATGTATTTTGGATACTAACCTTTTATCAGATATATCATTTGTGAATATCTTCTCCCATTCAGGAAGTTGCCTTTTTGTTTTGTTCACTGTTTCCTTTGCTGTGCAGAAGCTTTTTATTTTGATGTAGTCCCAATAGTGTATTTTTGCTTTTATTTCCCTTGCCTCAGGAGACAGATCTAGAAAAATGTTGCTATGGCTGACGTCAGAGAAATAGCTGCCTATGCTCTCTTCTAGGATTTTTATGGTTTCAGGTATCACGTATAGGTCTTTAGTCTATTTTGAGTTTATTTTTGTGTGTGGTGTAAGAAAGTGGTCCAGTTTCATTCTTTTGCATGTAGCTGTCCACTTTTCCCAGCACTATTTGTTGAAGAGACATTCTTTTTCCCATCGCATAATTCTTGCCTCTTTTGTCAAAGATGAATTGACAGTATCCACCTTGAAATTCTTTTTTTTAAAGATTTTATTTTATTTATTTTTTAAAATATTTTATTTATTTATTTGTCAGAGAGAATGAGAGAGTGAGAGAAACAGGCAGAGGGAGAAGCAGGCTCCCCACTGAGCAAGGAGCCTGATATGGGACTCAATCCCGGGACCCTGGGATCATGACCTGAGCCAAAGACAGACGCTTAACCGACTGAGCCACCAGGAGTCCCTTAAAGATTTTATTTTAATTCCAGTTAGTTAACATATAGTGTAATATTAGATTCTCATGTACAATATGGTGATTCAGCACCTCCATACTACATCCGGTGCTCGTTACAAGTACACTTGGTAATCACCATCACCTATGCAACTCATCCCCCTCAACCAATTCCCCTCTGATAACCATCAGTGTGTTCTCTATAGTTAAGTCTGTTTCTTGGTTTATATTTCTGTTTCTCTCCCACCCCCCATTTGCTTGTTTTTTTGTTTCTTAAATTCCACATATGAGTGAAATCATAGGATATTTGTCTTTCTCTGAGTGATTGATTTTGCTTAGAATAATACTCTCTAACATCCATCCATTTGCATGGCAAGATTTCACTCTTTTTAATGGGTGAGTAATATGCCATTGTATATGTATACCAAATCTTTTTTTCCCCCTCAGATCTAGGATTAGGGCTTGGTTTAGGGCCAGAATAAGGGTTAGGGTTAGGGCCAGTGTGATTGTATGTGCCTATTATTTTGCAGTTCAGAGACCACTCCAGAGGGATAAGTTTAGGGTTAAGATAGGGTTAGTGTTAGGGTTAAGGGTTAGGGCGTGTGTTTGGGTTAGGATAAGGTTTTTGCTTAGAATAATGCTTTCTACCTCCATCCACATCTTTGTAAATGGCAAGATTTCATTCTTTTTTATGGCTGAGTAATATTCCTTTCTCTCTCTCTGTGTGTGTGTGTGTGTGTGTGTGTGTGTGTGTGTGTGTGTGTGTATACATACTAAATCTTTTTTTTCCGTCAGATCCTGAATTAGGATTCTGTTTAGGGTTATAATAAGGGTTAGGGTTAGGGTTAGAGTTAGGGTTAAGGCCAGTGTGAGGGTATGTGCCTATTATCCTGCAGTTCAGAGACCTCTCCAGAGGTTAGGTTTAGGGTTAGAGACAGGGTTAGAGGTAGAGTTTAGGGGTTACTGGTAGGGGTAGAATTAGGTTTAGGGTCAGGGTTAAGATTAGGGTTAGGGTTTGTGCTTGGCATCCTGCAGTTCAGAGACCTCTCCAGAGAATAAACTCTCAGACTTCCGTTAGGTTGAAAATAAACATGGCAACCATCCACCAAGCTGAGGTAAAGAGGGGATTTAACCTTCTAAGTACTCTACTTTTTAAGATAAGTTTTTATTTAAATTCCAGTTAGTTAACATACAATGTAATATTAGTTTCAGGTGTAGAACTTAGTGATTCAACACTTACATAAAACATCTGGTGCTCATCACAGCAAGTGCCCTCCTTAATCCTCATCACCTATTTCCCCCATCATGTCACCAACCTCCCTTCTGGTAACCATCAGTTTGTTCTCTCTAGTTAGGAGACTCCACCTTGAAATTCTTAATAATTTTTTAACAAGTGTTCCTACATTTTTATTTTTCACTGGGCCTGTAGCTCACAAATTTGGTAGCCTGTCCTGGCTGTGGATGATACCATCCATATGGCAAGATAGTGATCAACCTTGTTTCACCTGAAAGTTGCTAGGCCATAAATTTGGTTAATCCCATAGTGGGAATCCCAGCAGCTCTGCAAAGGGTCCAGGTGTAGACATTGGTCCTGGCTAGTACCTTCAGAGAAGGACAGCTGCTAGGACTAAGTTAGGGAGATGGGTGTCTGCAGAACTGGTAGTCTCACTCTTAAATATTTGCCAGTTGGCTTTCTGGGCTTGCCCAGTTCCATAAATACTTTATTGCTGTATCTAATTGTATGACCCACCAGATTTGAAAGTATTCAAATTATCAAAAACAGCGCTCATACCCGTGATAAAAAGACATCCCAATATCAAATGCAACAAATTCTTACTCTTTAGACACATTGTACTCCTGAGACCAGGAGAGTGAATGGAGCAAGTGTTTCTCACTGGCCAGCATGCCAATGTCATATGCCTGCAAACCCTTCCATTTGTCATTCTCAGAGTATGTCTTGTACTTTGGGTTTGGGTGCTTAGGTTCTTCCTCGAAGGCCGTCATGGACCAGGTTAGACACTGCTTAGGCTGCACATCTAGGAAATCTAGGGAAATGTAAGTCTTAAGGGAAGACTCACACCAAGAAAGGTGTTTCTGTAAGAGTTGTTTAGCAGTTGCAAAGCCACCGTGGAGGGGAGATAGTCCAGCCTGGAGAGAAACCAATCTCAAAATCTGGGAGAGCTCAGAAAGCTTATTTGGTTGAAGGGACAAGGCAGGCACCTAAATTGGCATCAAGATTGGTGGACAGGTGAATAAAGAGATGGAATCAGGAAGGAGGGGCGGCCTAGTTTGGTGTGATGATTTAGGAAACTGGTATATGGAAGGGTTTTCCTTTTAGGTGAAGCCTGGTGTAGCAATCCAGAGTGAAAGTAGCTCATTAAAGGTCCCACAAAGGGTGGACAGTAGAGGGTGTGATGGTCATTTTGTTTGCCTTCAGATCTGTTATCTAGTCTTTACCACCGACTCTGTGGCCTGGAAGGCTGACCTCTCTAGAACCCATCACCTGGGCTCCCTTGCTCTCTGGTTTGCATGGTACTCAGTCACTAGGAGGCCCCAGCAGGAGATAGGAGGGCAGAAGGGAGACAAGTCTGACCCCTCCCTGCTTGGCCATATTTTCTGGCTACAGCCAAGCCATTCTCCCTCCACTACTCCGTGTCCACTTGCTCCCAGCTACCCCCTTCCCCCACTCATCACACTTTCAGGCCTTGGCTGGTGCTGCTTTTTCCTTTGTCGATAGTCCTATTTTTGCTGCTAGTGTCACAGCTTCCCTTAACCCTTCTCTCTAGAATAGCCTCTTCATTATAAAGTTTCTTCAAGAACCCATTTTTGGGACTTCTTTTCTTGCCAGGACCCTGACCAATACAGAAGTTTCTACTGCATCTGTGTCCGTGCTTTTGCTGCTCTCTCCATTCAGCACTGCTCAGGATAATCGCAGACTATCTTGCTTTCCTGGCTTACATGACAGTGTTTTCCAAAGTCGAGGCAACAGCGGTGTGGTTCTGTGGATGGAGCACAGCCCTGGAGGCCCAAGGCTGGCTTCTGGTTCCAGGCTCTGAACTCGTGGTTGTGTGTCTTTGGGTCTTTTTCTCAAATTCTTTTTAGCTTTACTTCTGTCTTTGGCAAGAGGGGCATAATAATGCCACCTCAGTGCCAGGCAGTGGTAAAGCTCAGATGAACTATTTGTAAAATGTATGTGAATTTTTAATTTGCAGTCATGATTTCAGCCCATGACAACATTCACTCTTCTGGTCTCAGGAGTACAGTGTGTCTAAAGAGTAAGAATTTGTTGCATTTGATATTGGGATGTCTTTTTATCACGGGTATGGGCGCTGTTTTTGGTAATTTGGATACTTTCAAATCTCGTGGGTCATACAATCAGATACAGCAATAAAGTATTTATGGAACTGGGCAACAATCGCTGTGCTGACAGTTTTTTTATCTTTCAGATTGTAATTATGCAAGAGTCAAATTTATGTGTGAGATGGAAGAGTAGAAAATGAAGGGCTCAAATTTGGTACATCTGTGTGGCTCTGTTTCACTTCCTGGGGTGGTGGGTCTCAAATGGGGTCCCAGAAGCAGCAGCATCAGCATCACCTGGAATTTTTTAAAGATTTATTTATTTCAGAAAGAGAGAGAGGTAGCAAGAGCAGGAGGAAGAGCTGAAGGGGAAGGCAAGGGAGAATCTCAAGCAGACTCCCTGCTGATCGCAGAGACCCATGTGGGGCTCAATCTCATGACCCCGAGATCATGACCTGAGCTGAAATCAATAGTCAGATGCTCAACCAACTGAGCCACCCAGGCACCCCTCAACTGGAACTTTTTAGAAATGCAAGTCCTCAGGGCCAGCATTCTGTATTTTTTTTAGAAGCCCTAGGTGCTTCTCTGATGCACACTAAAGTTTGAGAACCATTGTCCTAGGGGGAGAGGCTTTGCCAGATCTGACGTACCTCCCACACATGGCCAGTAAGTGAAGAAAAACCCACTGCTCGAGAGCGACACTTAGGTATAGACTCAGTGGACTAAGTGAAGTGGGTTGAGTAACTTTGTACTTCCCAAATAGTGTGTGAGGATTTTTGCTTACATGACCTATTTATTTTTCTGCTAAGATATGACACTGACTTATAAGTAATTAAATAAGAGCTTCATGCTCATAAACATGGGAGACTCTCATTATAATAATTTGTTCCTATATTAATTTGGCTACAATTTGGGTCAAATGACAATATCTAAAAACATAATTACTCAAATAATTGGTTTAAAAACCCAATTAGTTGGTAAGGCAAGTTTTTTGTTCTCCAAGTCAGCTTTTAAGAATAGTTTTTTAAAAATAATAATTCTTTATATTTACCTCCAGTTGGACTCATTCATTTACTCCTACTTATAGGAGGGTCTGTCTGTGAGGCAGGGTCAGGTAAGTGGCTGCCTGCTTATATATGCAGATCATCAGTGTAGGTTCAGAAATAGAATTCACCATATATTTCATGGTAATTTTGGAGTTAAAGTAGTTCAAATTCTAATCCTGCTTCTGATGTCCCTGTCACTGTGTATCTCGAAAAAAGTCATTGAGCCTCTTTTTTTTTTTTTTTAATCTACAAAATGATGAGGATAAAGGCATATACAATGCCTAGCCCAGGGTGTGGTTCGTTTTATTGTAGCTAATATAACTAGTCATTTTATTGATCATCATTTTCTCTTTTATTTAACAGCTGGAAGCCTTTGCTCATTTTTTTATGAAAGACGGTTGTAAGACATTGAAATTTTTGTACCAGGAAGGAGATGTCCCTGGCCTTGGTAAGGGTGTTTTATGAGGGCAATGTGCTGGCTATTAGTTAATGAATGTTAAAGTACAGCCTATCTTTTCTCTTATAAATAGATATATATTTATAAATTTTATATATTTACATAGAAGTATATTTATAAAGAAAATTTATCAGAAGCTTATGTGTGGAGAAGAGTGTCTTTTTTTTTTTTTAAGATTTATTTGAGAGAGAGAGAGCATGTGCAAGCAGGGAGGGGCCAAGGGGGAGGGAGAGAGAATTTCAAGCAGACTCTGTGCTGAGCATGGAGTCCCATATGGGGCTCAGTCTCACAATCTTAAGATCATGACCTGAGCCGAAATCAAGAGCTGGATGCCCAACTGTCTGAGCCACCCAGGTGCCCCGAAAAAAAAGTGTCTTAAAAACAATACTTTTTCAGCCCAAATATATATGTCAGGCACTACTATAATATAAGGAGAAAACATACTTACAGAAATCATTGATATCTCCTGGTGGATACATGTTTTCACTAGAATTTAATTCCATTTTCCCTGAAACAGGTGGAGCCATTTTGCACACAGGTTCTCAGGTGACTAGTAATAGACAGGAAACCCTGTGAGAGCTCAGCAGCTGTCCCAGTGGTCTTGGGTCAGCATTTTGTCTGCTGCAGCTGTCAGTTGGAATATATGGCTTCCTTATTATTTGCAGGATTCCTAAAATAATTAACACTACCAGGATGTGAAATTTTGTCTTGATAACCAGATGCATGGGCCATCCTTTTGGTTTTAGACTACTTATCTTTGAAGTCTTATGGATTGTCCCTCCTATTGGTTCTTTCTCATTTTTCTCCTCTGCTGCCTTTAGCTGAGGCTCATATCTCATGCCTGCCCTAGTATTCTAGATTGAAAGCCTGTAGCTCTGAAACCAGATTCCCTCTCTGAAATTTACACTGCTTATTCCTTTAAAAGTAAATCTTTTATTCATTTGTATGTATATATATATACCACATCTTTATCCATTCATCTATGGATGGAAACTTGGGTTGCAGCCATAAAAAGGAATGAAATCTTGGGGCGCCTGGGTGGCTCAGTTGGTTAAGCATCTGCCTTCAGCTCAGGCCATGATCCCAGGGTCCAGGAATCGAGTCCCACATTGGGCTCCCTGCTTGGCAGGGAGTCTGGTTCTCCCTTTCCCTCTTCTTTTCCCCTCTGCTCTTGCTCTCTCTCTCTCAAATAAATAAATAAAATCTTAAAAAAAAAAAGAATGAAATCTTGCCATTTGCAACAGCATGGGTGGACCTAGAGGGTATAATGCTAAGTGAAATAAGTCAGTCAGAAAAAGACAAATACCATAGGATTTCACATATATGTGGAATTTAAGAAACAAAACAAAGGAACCAAGAAAAAAAGAGGGACAAACAAACAATAAAACCAGCCTCTTAAATACAGAGAACAAACTGGTGGTTTCTAGAGGGGAGGTGGGTGGAGGACTGCATGAAATAGATAAAGGGGATTAAGAGCACACTTATCTTGGTGAGCACTGAGAAATATATAGAATTGTTGAATCATTACATTGTACACCTGAAACTAATCTAACACTGTATGTTATCCCTCAGTAAAAATTCTGAAAAGTAAACCTTTCATTGTGCTCCTAGTTATTGGATTGGGTCCAAAACCCTCATTTCTCTGCTAAGGCCCATTATAACCTGGATACACAGTGTTCCTTTAGCCTGCGCTACTATTCTTGCAGACATGAATTTGCTGCTCCCTTTAAGCCAGTCTCTTCCTTGTTTTCTGGACATTCCAGGGTCATATCTGTGCCCTTTGCTCTGCCCTCCTGACTCTCTCAGAATGCCTTTTTTCTCTATACCCAGCCAAATCCTACCCCTTCGGATCACCTCTGACATTCTCTTTTCTACAGAGCCTGCCCAGGGTGTTCCAAACCCATCCATCACTTTTCTCCAAACTCCTCCTGTCTCATTTAAAGTTTGCATTGTGAAATACAGCACTTGATTATGTTCTTCTATTTTCATTTAATTCTTTAATATAAGAAAATACCTACAATGAGAAGAGAAATAAAAACCACCCACATTCTCAGCCATTTGGAATAGGCGCTGTTAATTCCTTGATGAATATTCCTCTATAACTTCTTTGCCCCTCCCCTCTTATTTGGAGAAAGGGCGGGAGGGAGGGAAAAAGAGAGAGAAAGTTATGTATATGTATAGAGTGTGTGTGCATATATATACATGTATACATAGAGCTGGATCCCTTTTTGTAATATGTAGATATTATGCTACAAAATGGGATACTACAAAATAGGATGCTACAAAATGGGATCCAACTCTACATGTTGTTTTTTTATTTTTATTTTTTTTTAAAGATTTTATTTATTTATTTGACAGAGAGAGACACAACGAGAGAGGGAACACAAGCAGGGGGAGTGGAGAGGGAGAAGCAGGCTTCCTGCTGAGCAGGGAGCCCAATGTGGGACTCGACCCCAAGACCTTGGGATCATGACCTGAGCCGAAGGCAGACGCTTAACAACTGAGCCACCTAGGCGCCCTCTACATGTTATTTTTATGGTGGCCTTTAAAATTTGATAATATTCTCTTTTTCATGCCACTAGATACATTTTTTACAATTAACTTTTAAACAGCTGCATTGTATTTCATTAGGCTACTATAACTATTATTTTTAAAACTTATCTCTTATTATTAGAACTTAGGTTATTTACAACTTTTTGCTCTTTTAAATAATGCCTCAGTGATTATCACTGAGGCTAATGTGGATTAGGAAGCCTTTAGGAAGAATTTGCAGGAGGGGAATTGGCAGGAGAAAAGATATATATATATATATATATTTTGTTTGTTTGTTTGTTTTGTTTTGTTTTGTTTTTTTAGAGAGAAAGAGAGAGCCTGTGTGCATGAGGGGAGGGAGGGAGAGAGAGAGGGAGAGGGAGAGAGAGAATCCCAAGCAGGCTCCACACTCAGCACAGAACCCAAGATGGGCTTAATCTCACAATCCCGAGATCATGACCTGAGCTGAAATCAAGAGTTGGAGGCTTAACCGACTGAGCCACTCAGGTGGCCCAAGATAGATATATTTTTAATTATTATTTTGCTACCTAGAAAAGTTATACATTTATTAGCTTGGTAAATATTCCACTACCTGTCTTTCTCATATGCATCTGTTAATATATAAATGCTTATTATCATTTAAAAATGTGATCATATAATAAATTTTATTCTTGATTTGAGTTTTGCATTTGACAGTATAGCCCAGACATTTTCTATGTCATTATATATAAATTTACCTCATTTTAAAAATGCTGTACAGGGGTGCCTGGGTGGTTCAGTTGGTTGAGCATGTGACTCTTGATTTTGGCTCAGGTCATGATCTTGGGGTCCTGGGATCGAGCCCTGCATTGGACTCCCTTCTCATTGGGGAGTCTGCTTGACCCTTTCCCTCTACCTCTGCCTCCACTTGTGTACTCTCTCTCTCTCTCAAATAAATAAATATTTTTTTGAAAAAGTTTTAAAAATGCTGTCAGTATTCCATAGTATAGCTGCATTGTGATTTTTAGAAACCATTCCCCTGTTGATGGGTGTACCGAATATGTAGATGTATACAGAATATGTTTAGCTGTAGGTAATGGAAGTCCTAATAGTGTCTTAAACAAAGAGGGGATCTATTTTTCTTTCATAACAAGGTGGGCAGTGGCTGGCAATGGTTCAAATGCTCAGTATTGTCATCAGAAACCTAGATACTTTTTTTCTTCCTATTCTGTCATTTTTAAATGTTGGCTTTTGTGTTCATGTTTGCCCCATATGGTTATAAGATGAAGCTCTAGACATCACATCCAAGTTCAAGGTGCTTGTGGGAAAGGGCCTTGCCTCTCCCCGTTATCAGGAAATCATAAGCTTATCTTATGTCTTATCAGCCAGAACTGTGTAATGTGGCTACCATAGGGGTTAGGGGGCTGAGAAAGCAGTAGTCTCCTTGGGGATGTACACATTGCTGGATGAGACAATGGGTTTTCTTATCAAGGAAAAAGGGGAGGGAGGTTATTAAGGGTAGAGGTACCTCTCTGTGCCAACCTCCATGAATGAGCATTTGAGCACTTACATACTGTGTATCATGGTTCTTTGGTTGTAGGCAACAGCAATAGACTCTGGCTTACATAAGCAAAAAAAAAAAAAAAAAAAAAAAGTCTGGGCTGTTCACAAAATTGAACTAGTCAAACCACTTGGCCTTGGGAAGGACAGGAATAGAGCATTTCCACAGATTTCAGGGCAGTTTCTTTAGGATTCATCACTGGATTGACATCCCTCCAGTCCCCTTTTACCTTTGTGTGCCTCCAGGCAGGACTGACATTCTTGCAGAGAGTCTGATCAGTCTCATTTGCACATGCCCACCACGTCAGAGCCTTGAGACTGGTGTCCTCCAGAGTCACGGGACAGGAGGAATCCCCCACACCCAAAGGAGGGAAGGCTGGGAAGACAAAATATTTTCATGGTTTTGGGATGGGGATTTTAAAATTTCTTTTATCATATTTTAAATTATTGTGAATAGGAAGACTGCTAAATTTTGCTTATTAATAGTACAACCAACCATCTAACAAAATTATATTTTTAATAGTTTTTAAAATTAAATGATTAATTTTCACTGAAATCAAGTTGAGGAAGAATTTAGTATAACTTGGGGGCTATAAGTGTTTTCACTAGGGGACTAAATCCTCTCTGGGGAGTCAGTGAAGGCTTCTAAGAGACTTGGGCTTCAGCCGAGATCTGAAAGATAAGTAGGAATTGGGGAGGCAAAGGGTCGGAGATGGGGTAGAACAGTCTGTGTGAAGACCCTGCCTGAGGCGAGGCCAAAAGGAGAAAAAGTGAAGAACTCAGGGAAAGGTAGCAGGGGAGGCTGCACTTCAAGTATTCCAATTAGCGATGTCTTTTTGTAGACAAAAAATTTATTACAATCATCAAAAATTCCTTACAGTAAGGTGAAGCAAGAAGCAATGCTGTGAGATCCATAGTCATTTATCACAGTCAATCCGTTATGTGATCACACACTATGTTCTTGACTTTTGTTTTCAGAGTGTGGTCGAACTATTGCTGGAGCAACCAAAGGGGGGAAAATGATGAGATTATATATAGACAACGCAGCCCCGGAGAAACTAAAAGGATTATGTGTATTTTTTGTTCGCTGTCACAATGATGTTGCTATAAATATTAAAAATATTCATGAGGTATGTTTGCATTTTTTTCAAATATATAGTTAAATTTTTTTCCAGCTTAATTGAGATGTAATGACATAAAACATGGTAAGTTGTAGGCTGTATATAACATGTTGATTTAATACACTTATATTTTGCGAACTGATTACCACTGTAGCATTAGCTGATACTCCATCATCTCACCTAATTACCTTTTTTTTGTTTTGTTTTTGGTGATGACATTTAAGGTGAACTGTCTTAGCAACATTCGAGTATATATTAGTATTACCTATAATCACCGTGCTGTACATTAAATCCCCCAAACCTATTCATTTTATAACTTAAAGTTTTATTGCTTTGACAAACATCTCCTGATTCCCCCTACCCAACAGCCCTGGTAATCAACATTCTACTCTCTGATTGACTTAATTCGCTTAGCATAATACCCTCTAATTCCATCCACGTCATTGCAAATGGCAAGATTCATTTTTTTGATGGCTGCATAATATTCCATTGTGTGTATATATATATATATATATATATATACACATCACATATTCTTTATCCATTCATTTGTTGATGGACATCTAGGCTCTTTTCATAGTTTGGCTACTGTGGACATTGCTGCTATAAACATTGGGGTTCACATGCCCCTTTGGATCACTACATTTGTATCTTTGGGGTAAATACCCAGTAGTGCAATTGCTGGGTCGTACGGTAGCTCTATTTTTCAACTTTTTGAGGAACCTCCATACTGTTCTCCACAGTGGCTGCACCAGCTTGCATTCGCACCAATAGTGTAGGAGTGTTCCCTCTTTTCCGCATCCCCACCAAATCTGTCATTTCCTGACTTGCTAATGTTAGCCATTCTGACTGGTGTGAGGTGGTATCTCTTTGAGGCTTTGATTTGTATTTCCCTGATGCCGAGTGATGTTGAGAACTTTTTCAAGTGTCTGTTGGCCATTTGGATGTCTTTTTTGCACAAATGTCTGTTCATGTCTTCTGCCCATATCTTGATTGGATTATTTGTTCTTTGGGTGTTGAGTTTGATAAGTTCTTTATAGATTTTGGATACTAGCCCTTTATCTGATATGTCATTTGCAAATATCTTCTCCCATTCTGTTGGTTGTCTTTTGGTTTTGTTGACTGTGCTGTGCAAAAGCTTTTTATCTTGATGAAGTCCCAATAGTTCATTTTGCCCTTGCTTCCCTTGCCTTTGGTGATGTTTCTTGAAAGAAGTCGCTGAGGCTGAGGTCGAAGAGGTTGCTGACTGTGTTCTTTAGGATTTTGATGGATTCCTGTCTCACATTGAGGTCTTTCATCCATTTTGAGTCTATTTTTGTGTGTAGTGTAAGGAAATGGTCCAGTTTCATTCTTCTGCATGTGGCTGTCCAATTTTCCCAATACCATTTGTTGAAGAGACGGTCTTTTTTCCATTGGACATTCTTTCCTGCTTTGTTGAAGATTAGTGGACCATAGAATTGAGGGTCCATTTCTGGGGTCTCTATTCTGTTCCACTGATCTATGTGTCTGTTTTTGTGCCAGTACCATACTGTCTGGATGATTACAGCTTTGTAATAGAACTTGAAGTCCGGCATTGTGATGCCACCAGCTTTGGTTTTCTTTTCAACATTCCTCTGGCTCTTCAGGGTCTTTTCTGCTTCCATACAAATTTTAGGATTATTTGTTCCATTTCTTTGAAAAAAGTTGATGGTATTTTGATAAGGATTGCATTAAATGTGTAGATTGCTCTAGGTAGCATAGAGAGTTTCACAATATTTGTTCTTCCAATCCATGAGCATGGAACGTTTTTCCATTTTTTTGTGTCTTCCTCAATTTTTTTCATGAGTATTTTATAGTTTTCTGAGTACAGATTCTTTGCCTCTCTGGTTAGATTTATTCCTAGGTATCTTATGGTTTTGGGTGCAATTGCAAATGGGACTGACTCCTTTATTTCTGTTTCTTCTGTCTTGTTGGTGTATAGAAATGCAACTGATTTCTTTGCATTGATTTTACATCCTTGGGGCTTACCTTTGAACCCCTGTTTGTTTTCTCTGTTCTCAACATCTTATGGTGTGTCTCCTCTCAAACCAACAATTGTAGAACTTTATTTATTGTCCTTGGAGGATGACTGCTTATCTTTGTAAGGTACCTTCTAGAGTTTCCCAAAGTCCTTCCATGTTGACTTCTTATTCCTTATGTTGACTATTCCCCAAAATGCCCTCCAAGTTTGCTGGAACTCAGCTGTGTGTGTGTTTGTGACTCCAGCTCTTTGTGGGTGTATTAATAAAGTGATAGAAAAACAGGAAGAAACTTCATATTGCTTTTATAGATTTATGTCATTGGTACTGGAGAACTCAATGTGGTCACTGTTGTGGCCTTCTCCTCCCTGGTCATCCACATCACTAAAAACACAACCTTTCTAATTAATGACCATGATCATAGCACTGTTCTCTTTAATAACTTCGAACTGTTCCTCATTTCTTAAATCAACGCCAGTCATCACCTGGATCTATTTATCCTAGATTTCACCATCTCCTCACCCTGCCTCACATTTTTGCATCAGTTCCTCTGTGCCTTTGCTGGTGTGGTCTCCCCAGTCACTGGGGAGTTCCCCTGTCGAAATCCTATCCTTCAAGTCTTATCTCTAAGATCACTTCCCAGATAAAGCCTTACCTGACATCCAGCTGACTATTCTCTCTTCCTGCTTTAAGCCTCCTTCTGTTTTACTTATTTTTATTTCCTCTGGCTCTTACCTTAGTGGACTTTGCACTGTGGTTTATTATGTAATTGACTTATCCCTCCAATGGGTCACAAGCTCCTTGGAGGAAAGAATGGTGTGTGACTCACCTTTGCCTTCTATTCCAGTTCTCAGCTCCATGCCTTGTGCACAGGAGTTAACTAGGATAGAACTGGGTCAGGGGGAGGGAGGTGGCAGGGGGAGGGTGTTCCAGAAGAGAAAACCAGAGCACAGGATATTTGAGAGTGATCACTGGACCTAAAAAGAGCTGGAAGAAGGATATGGAAGGAAGATGCTAGAGAAAGTGTAACCCACTGAAGTAAAGCACAATCCCCATCTCTTTTCACATTGATTCCTCTGAGTGATTCAGACATCCTGCCTGCACTTCTGTTCCTCCTGTCTTCCCGTTATTTCCCTTCCTGCTGAGAAAATTGCTCTGTTAGACACTGAAGTCATTGCCTCAAATCTGGCTCATAGGCATTCAGCATTCTTTTTTTTTTTTTTCTCTTCAGAATAAGTCTATTCACACCAACTATATATTTGCTCTCTTGCTTTTACATTACAGATACTCAATTCATATGGAATGAGAAAAGGATGTCTTCAGGCAAACAATAAGACAGTTGGATACATTTACTTCTTGTGGCCAGGGACATAATTTAATTAACAGAGGGAGCTCTCCAGCTTGGGGTGGGAGGGGAGACAATTGTTAAGTTTTCCTGGCCTTGCGTGGTAGAGCGTGCTGCTGTGAGCCACCCTGAGCACAGCACATTCCCCGGCATGAACGCTGTTTTGGGGGCAAAGGGAGGCCATGGAAGTGCCCAGATCCTCTCTCCTGTGTGTGGTTATGGCCTCCTCTCTGTAGTGTGTTCTCATTCATCTTCAAAAGTGGGATGGAGGGTCATGAGTTTACTGGAGCAAAGAGAGTGTGCTTGCAAGGCTGGCTCTCCTGTCACTGTTAGCAAGCATCTTCTTTGGTGTTCAAGAGAGGCTCAGGCTTCACAGTTTTTGTGTCATGTGGCCTTTCTCTTTTCTTCATATTTGTGCTAATTATTTCTATCAGTGGTTTTCTTAAGATCCTTTCAAACCCAATATGAAAATCTATTAAAATGGAAATAAGGTGACCCTTCCTTGTTTATAGTTTTCATTTAGATGTTCATCACTTTTAATTCTTCTGTTTTCTCTCCCGCATAGGTCTGGTTCAGTGAGATGTTTGAATCATCGTTCTGTTTTATACTGGTTATAAAATCCCCTTGTGCAAAACCCTGGATCAGTATTTTGAGTACATCCAGTCACTGCCATCCCTAGATAACCCCGAAGTCTTTGGGCTGTACCCTAATGCTGAGCTACAGCTTTGTAATAGAGCTTGAACTCAGGAATTGTGATGCCACTAGCTTTGCTTTTCTTTTTCAACACTCTTCTGGCTATTCGGAGTCTTTTCTGGTTCCATACAAATTTTAGGATTATTTGTTCCATTTCTTTGAAAAAAGTTGATGGTCTTTTGATAGGGATTGCATTAAATGTGTAGATTGCTCTAGGTAGTATTGACATCTTCACAATACTTGTTCTTCCAATCCATGAGCATGGAACGTTTTTCCATTTCTTTGTGTCTTCCTCAATTTCTTTCATGAGTATTTTATAGTTTTCTGAGTACAGATTCTTTGCCTCTTTGGTTAGATTTATTTCACGTATCTTATGGTTTGGGGTGCAATTATAAATGGGATCGACTCCTTAATTTCTCTTTCTTCTGTCTTGTTGTTGATGTATAGGAATGCCGCTGATTTCTGTGCATTGATTTTCTATCCTGCCACTTTACTGAATTCCTGTATGAGTTCTAGCAGTTTTGGGGTGGAGTCTTTTGGGTTTTCCACATAAAGTATCATATCATCTGCAAAGAGTTTGACTTCTTCTTTGCTGATTTGATGCCTTTTATTTCTTTTTGTTCTCTGATTGCTGTGGCTACGACTTCTAATACTATGTTGAATAGCAGTGGTGATAGTGGACATCCCTGCCGTGTTCCTGACCTTAGGGGAAAAGTTTTCAGTTTTTCCCCATTGAGAATGATACTTGCTGTGGGTTTTTCATAGATGGCTTATATGATATTGAGGTATCTACCTTCTATTCCTACACTGTGAAGAGTTTTAATCAAGAAAGGATGCTGTACTTTGTCAAATGCTTTTTCTGCATCTATTGAGAGGATCATATAGTTCTTGTTCTTTCTTTTATTAATGTATTGTATCACATTGATTGATTGGTGGATGTTGAACCAACCTTGCAGCCCAGGAATAAATCCCATTTGGTCATGGTGAATAATCCTCTTAATGTACTGTTGAATCCTATTGGCTAGTATTTTGGTAAGAATTTTTGCATCCATGTTCATCAGGGATATTGGTCTGTAGTTCTCCTTTTTGAGGGGGTCTTTGACTGGTTTTGGGATCAAGGTAATGGTGGCCTCATAAAATGAGTTTGGAAGTTTTCCTTCCATTTCTATTTTTTGGAACAGTTTCAGAAGAATAAGTATTAATTCTTCTTTAAACGTTTGGTAGAATTCCCTTGGGAAGCCATCTGGCTCTGGGCTCTTGTTTGTTGGGAGGTTTTTGATGACTGCTTCAATTTCCTTAGTGATTATGGGTCTGCTCAGGTTTTCTATTTCTTTCTGGTTCAGTTTTGGTAGTTGATACATCTCTAGGAATGCATCCATTTCTTCCAGGTTATCTAATTTGCTGGCATATAGTTGCTCATAATATGTTCTTATAATTGTTTGTATTTCTCTGGTGTTGGTTGGGATCTCTCCTCTTTCATTCATGATTTTATTTATTTGGGTCCTTTCTCTTTTCTTTTTGGTAAGTCTGGCCAAGGGTTTATCAATCTTATTAATTCTTTCAAAGAACCAGCTCCTAGTTTTGTTGATATGTTCTACTGTTCTTTTGGTTTCTATTTCATTGATTTCTGCTCTGATCTTTATTATTTCTCTTCTCCTGCTGGGTTTAGGCTTTATTTGCTGTTCTTTCTCCAGCTCCTTTAGGTGTAGGGTTAGGTTGTGTATTTGGGACCTTTCTTGTCTCTTGAGAAAGGCTTGTATTGCTATATACTTTCCTCTTAGGACTGCCTTTGCTGTATCCCAAAGATTTTGAACAGTTGTGTTTTCATTTTCATTGGTTTCCATGAATTTTTTAAATTCTTCTTTAATTTCCTGGTTGACTCATTCATTCTTTAGTAGGATGCTCTTTAGCCTCCATGTATTTGAGTTCTTTCCGACTTTCCTCTTGTGATTGAGTTCTAGTTTCAAAACATTGTGGTCCAAAAATATGCAGGGAATGATCCCAATCTTTTGGTAGCAGTTGAGACCTGATTTATGACCTAGGATGTGATCTATTCTGGAGAATGTTCCATGGGCACTAGAGAAGAATGTGTATTCTGTTGCTTTGGGATGGAATGTTCTGAATATATCTGTGAAGTCCATCTGGTCCAGTGTGTCATTTAAAGCCTTTATTTCCTTATTGATCTTTTGCTTAGGTGATCTATCCATTTCAGCAAGGGGGGTGTTCAAGTCCCCTACTATTATTGTATTATTGTTGATGTGTTTCTTTGATTTTGTAATTAATTGGCTTATATAATTGGCTGCTCCCATGTTAGGGGCATAGATATTTACAATTGTTAGATCTTCTTGTTGGATAGACCCTTTAAGTAGGATATAGTGTCCTTCCTCATCTCTTATTATAGTCTTTGGTTTAAATCTAATTTGTCTGATATAAGGATTGCCACCCCAGCTTTCTTTTGGTGTCCATTAGCATGGTAAATGGTTTTCCACCCCCTCACTTTCAATCTGGAGGTGCCTTTGGGTCTAAAATGAGTCTCTTGCAGACAGCATATCTATGGGTCTTGTTTTTTTTAATCCAATCTGATACCCTGTGCTTTTGATTGGGGCATTTAGCCCATTTACATGCAGGGTAACAATTGAAAGATATGAATTTAGTGCCATTGTATTGCCTGTAAGGTGACTGTTACTGTATATTGTCCGTGTTCCTTTCTGGTCTATGTTACTTTTAGGCTCTCTCTTTGCTTAGAGGACCCCTTTCAATATTTCTTGTAGGACTGGTTTGGTGTTTGCAAATTCTTTTAGTTTTTGTTTGTCCTGGAAGCTTTTTATCTCTCCTTCTATTTTCAATGACAGCCTAGCTGGGTATAGTATTCTTGGCTGCATATTTTTCTCATTTAGTGCTCTGAATATATCCTGCCAGTCCTTTCTGGCCTGCCAGGTCTCTGTGGATAGGTCTGCTGCCAATCTAATGTTTCTACCACTGTAGGTTACAGATCTCTTGTCCTGAGCTGCTTTCAGGATTTTCTCTTTGTCTCTGAGACTTGTGAGTTTTACTATTAGATGGGGTGTTGACCTATTTTTATTGATTTTGAGAGGGGTTCTCTGTGCCTCCTGGATTTTGATGCCTGTTTCCTTCCCCAAATTAGGGAAGTTCTCTGCTATAATTTGCTCCAATATACCTTCTGCCCCCCTCTCTCTTTCTTCTTCTTCTGGGATCCCAGTTATTCTAATGTTGTTTTGCTTTATGGTATCACTTATCTCTCGAATACTCCCCTTGTGATCCAGTAGTTGTTTATCTCTCTTTTTCTCAGCTTCTTTATTCTCCATCATTTGGTCTTCTGTATCACTAATTCTTTCTTCTGCCTCATTTATCCTAGGAGTTAGAGCCTCCATTTTTTATTTTAGCTCATTAATAGCCTTTTTGATTTCAAGTTGGTTAGATTTTAGTTCTTTTATTTCTCCAGAAAGGGATTCTCTAGTATATTCTATACTTTTTTCAAGCCCAGGTACTATCTTTAAAATCATCATTCTGAACTCTAGTTCCAACATCTTACCTATGTCTGTATTGATTAGGTCCCTGGCAGTCAGTACTGGCTCTTGTTCTTTTTTTTTTGAGGTGAGTTTTTCCATCTTGTCATTTTGTCCAGAGGAGAATAGATGAATGAGAGAACAAAATGGTAAAAGGGTAACAACAACCCCAGAAAAATATACACTAAACAAATCAGAAGAGACCTGAAACCGGGGGAAAAGAAATGGAAAAAAAAAAAAAAAAAAAAAAAGAAATGATTAGGCTGGTTAATAGAACAGAGCCACACACTAGATTTTGGGTGTATTTTGGTCTGTTAGAAGAAATTGCCTCCCAAAATTTTAAAGAAAGAAAAACTTATATATATACAAAAAATAATGGTAAATATAATGAAGGGATGGAATGTGACCTTAAAGATGAAAATTAAAAAAGATTAAAAAAAGGAATGATAAGGTAAGAAGTAGTGATATACCACATTATCACAAAAAAAGAATGAAAAAAATTAAAAGAAAAAAAAGAATGTGATCAGGCAGGAGTGAAAAAAAGAATGAAAAAAATTAAAAGAAAAAAAAGAATGTGATCAGGCAGGAG